>NC_141302.1:11585000-11785000 GCF_037954325.1 Fistularia commersonii
CACGGCGAGCGAGAGAGATAATAAACAGCAGCTTAGCATGAATAGCCGTATTAATGCGCAAGCAGTCGATGATTGTCCTATTTTTGTATCTGCAGGCAGACTGCTATTCCCCTGTGCAACCACAGGAGGCAGCCAGCTGTGTTTACACTGTGGGCTAATACAGCTGCCATATGGCAGCCGAGCACAGGAGACACACAAACACACACACACACGCACCGCTCCTGGAAACACGCTGCCCAAATAGCGCTCGGTGCACGCTTGGCCTCCCAACTCAATCGAAAACTTTGAATCGAAAACTTTGAATCGAAAACTTTGAATAAAGGCTGAAAATGAGAGGGGACCGGATAGGTGGGTGTTTTGGTAACTGCGGACTTCGGTTCTGGGCTGAGCGACCGTCTTCGAAGCAGCAACGGCTCTCTCATTTACTGAAACCGCCTCCACGCGGCTGAGGAGTGCGTAATGTCTTAGCTGCCGCCTTATTAAAGTTTCTCATCGCACAAACTTAAAGAAACACACTTACGCCGCCAGCTTTCCACATCTACAGAACAAACAATGGGAGTACGAGATGCTGATTCCTCAGATCACAACACCCAGGAAGTGAATCATATAGAGACATACAACAATTCACTCTTTCATTCACACAGGGGCAACGTAGGGTCTCCAATGAAGCTCTGGGACTGTGGGAGGAAACCGGAGAACCCAGTGGAAACCCACGCAGACACGAGGAGAACATGCAATCTCAAAACATAAATGGACCCCTGGTGGAATTGAACCAGTGACATTCTTGCTGAATTCAATATATTTTTTTTAAATCATGAGGGATTTTCAGGATGACCTCTCAAGACGATGTCATTGAGGCGCTTTCTCACGGTCTACAAAAGACAACTTACCACATCCATTGAGCGAGCGAGATTTTCTAAATTACCCAAAAAAGCGCCCAGGAAAAAGATTTCTAATATTCACATACGTATGCACAAAGACACGCACACACACACACTCCAGTCCATACAGTTTACCGAGTGCTTCCAGACTTCAGTCAAACAAAGAAAAGAGAAAGTTAATTATGACACTACTGGCTCCACCCCTGCAACTGAACAGACACACACACACACACACACACACACACACGTGCGTGCACGCTATTTCTGCCTCCTCTGATCTCTGCAATCAACACCATCTGATCATGGTGTGCGCGTGAGTGAAAACGACAAGAGTCGCAGTTCTGAGAGGGTTTGGCTGCACTTGGGTTTTGATTGACACACATTTACAAGTTTGAGATGACGGGAGGTAAAAATCACAAAAAAAAAAAAAAAAAAAAAACAGGATGAAGGAAAAAGGGACGAAGGGAACAAAGGGGGGGATATAAATGGGCAAGAGAGAGAGAGCGAGTGCAGACAGACAAAAAAAAGGGACGGGGGCTCAGCAGCTCAAGCCGGATCTTGTTACCAGTCTGAGGGCGCACACACACAGGCACACACACACCCACAAAGGTCACAGTGCACCCACTGCCCCTCCAGAAACACACTGCAGTCACATATATTCCCATGGATGCTCCGGGAATGGAGGTAGGCGGATTGATTTCCTACCGCCCCTTAAACGCACCTGAAAAGAATCCCCCCTTTCCTCCCCCGGGTCTGGTGGACGGAGGGGGGGAGGAGGGGATGGGCTTCTTGGCGACCTCTTGGCCGTGACTCGTGAGTCACCGGAGAAGGAGAGCGAAAAACATCGCAGGATACAACGTGCACACACACAAAAGCACATTATCGCAGAAGTCATACAAGTGGGGGTGGGGTGGGAGGAGTAAGTGGAGGGGTGGGGGATGCAAATTATATTTCACATTGCGAAGTATTTGTGGAAAAAGTAAATACAACAACAGCGAGACGGTGCTCATTGAGCTCTTGGTGTTTCCCTGTCCCCGGTGCCAGGTGGGAGAGGAGAATGGAAGAGAGGGGAAGTGAGGAGTATCAGCGGGCGAATGAGAAACAGAGGTGAGAGAGAGAAGGAGCGAGAGAGGGAATGAAGATGAAGAGTCAAAGGAAAAACATGTCTTCTAACCAAATAATCCGCAAAGCACAACTTCCCCCTCTACCGATCAGATAATTAGAGCTGTCAGACCCTCCAGATATGCAGGCGAACACACACACACACACACACACACGCCAACGCACTTGTATCTTTCTCTGCGACTTCACCGATAACCCTCCATCCCCTAACGAACATAATCAGGCTAATGTATTACTGTAAGTTGATCAGTTGCATCGATTGGAGTCACGTTGGGGGAGGTCACGCCCATGTCGTGTGTGTGTGTGTGTGTGTGTGTGTGTGTGTGTGTGTGTGTGTGTGTGTGTTATGCATCTGCACCTAATTAACGTTGGCAGAGGCATGTGGGCGCCTGACAACCGGGGCCTGCCTATGTCAGCCATTTTTCCTGGTCGTATTATGTTCCCAAAACAACACAAAGATTTTTTTTCATGAAGATTGCACTGAACTTTGAAACGTTTGTCAACGTTTTTGGCGACTTTGTTCGTTTGCAATGGAGGCAAGAGGAATCTAGGGATGTGACACGAACTAGGGGGAGGGGCTTGATCTGTCCTTCTCTCTGTTGCAGTCTTTCTTCCCCTGGCGGTCGAGACAGAAGGCCGCCAACATTGAGCTCAGATCTGTCCAAGGTCTTTTTCCCAGCTACTGTTGCCCACTCACGGGGGAATGTTGGGTTTCTGGAAGTCATTTAAAAGACTGCGGTCCCGACATGCTCGAGAGACAACTGTGTTGTGATTTGGCGTCATATGAATAAAACGAACGGTTCACCGTGTTTCGGGAATTACACCTTTTTTTTTTGTTCGCCTGTCGTCTCGCAAATACACACATTTCGAAGAAATGCACCGCGATGCATTTGTTAAGATTTTCTTTTTCTGAGGTGGTCTCTCTGTTGACACTGTGTGCTGATCACTGGGGCCAGTTTCCCTCAGAAATCACAACGTCTTCCAACGTCACATCATCACTTCATAACACAGTAACTGCACATGTACCAAAATAAACACAGGGGTGTTTTGGAGTTTCAACAGAGATGGGCTACAGACACTGTTGGCTTCCATCGACTATGCTCAGCTAACTAGCAGAAGGACGTCTGAAGCGAAGGATATTTCTGTGTTCATCTCGATGATCAAAACTGAGAATGTGAAACTATGTCGGGGACTTAACACAAGATTGTTGTGCTACAAAATGCACCCCCTCCATCAATTAGAGCTAAAATACCAGCTCGCTGGGATCCCCTCTTCTTCTGTGGTGCCCAGAAGCGGCCAGAACCGCCATGTGCGTGTTCCGAGACCGGCTCCACAGATTCTCAACGTCCTTCTCCAATCATCTCAACCCAAAGGCAAGATGTTAGGAACTCCCCCTCCCTTTCCATCCCCACGTGCGCGGGGGTGAAATGCTGCGCGGGTGCCACTTGATGTGATGAGAAACGCCGCAGATAAACAAAGACGGAGTGAATCAAAGGCGCGACGGGGACCCTTCAAAGCAGCGGCGTGGTTTGATTTTAATTACAAAGAGCAGTAAAAACGCAGGGAACAATTGTCGCGAGTGGTTTTGTCTGTGTGTTTGTGTGTGTGTGTGTGGGGGGGGGGTAAAGACGTGCACAATCCGCGGGCACTTCCTTAGGCCGACTCGTACAATGTCACGAAAGACCGCTCGCGATGTTTCCCCTTTTACTTCCGGAAAGGTTCAACATCCGCACGCAACCAAATTATTGCTTGTGACATGGAAGGAGGTCGTTTTGATTGGTTGTTATTGCGGAAAGGAAAAGGGAACTTCTCACATAATTTTGGATGTAAACACTCTCTGTGGCTAAATCAGTTAGACAATATCTGAAATATATTGAGGATTGCAGGTGGGTTCTAATATCTGTTATTACCCCCATTCCTTCCTCTTTGACCGGGAGCTATAAAGTGCCGTGTGTCCGTCGTTGAGCGTTTGCACACATAACAATCTCTAACCCCTCACACACATTATGCAACTGACGCGATAATAGCACACAGTTGTGTTGTTGACCTTTGTCACGCAGCGATAAAAGCACCTGGGCAGTGAGTGCCGAGCAGACGTGCACCTGTGTGGAGGACGTTCACGGTTTGTGCAACACAAGACGCCCCAAACACCAGTTGGCCGTGGTTAAATGTGTGTGTGTGTGTGTGTGTATGGATTTAGCATTCGCTCAGCCTGCCCCATCCACCGTCCATCTCCAGCCGCAGTGATACAGCCGTTTCCTGGCTGGAACAACTGGAAGCCATTACCTTAAATCAACAAACCCCAGCCCTGCTCCATCACACAAAGACGCCATGTGCACACTCAGCACACAACCTCTGCCAGTGACCCTGCGTGCATGCCTGCGCGTGCACGTGTGCGCGCGCATTCAAAAAGTCTCAGCACGGCCATTTTTTTTTCACTACCCCAGACATCTCTACATCCCCGGCCCCTCTTTTTTTTTTCTTTTTTCGCTCCTTCTAGTTGGTCTCTCTTGCACGTGTGCCTGACTGCAACCGGAATGAAAAGGAAGTCGAGATGCGGCGGGAGGGTCTGACCTTCCCCCAGACGGTCTGTCCTTTCCTTCTCCGTCGCTCACTCGCTTTGTCTCAGCTAATTAAACACTGCTACTTCTGGTTTCTGTGCTGGATATTGCTTCCCAAGGCCGACGCTAATATGTCTCGGCCCTTTGACAAGGCATAATAGAATTAACCACCTAAACCTAATCCTTCTGTGCCTTAACAAAGTGCGCCTTAACATAAGAGCCTAGTGTAGTCACAGAAAAGGCCTCAGAGCGTTAAGTCACAGAATAAAATGCAGCCACTGTGATGTGCTGGCTGTGTGTGTGTGTGTGTGTACACGCAGACGATATACACCAAATTGGGCAGTGAGTCCAGGATCATAAAGGAGCTGGCATCAGGTCCGGAAAATGCGCTCTTAAAAACAGCTTTCTGCTGTGCATCACAACTAATGTTAGCAATTTCGCTCATGCTCCTATAACATTTTATATACCGCGGCGCGCCTTGGAAAGCCTTCGGAGACTATCCACGGCCAGCTGGTGCCGCCCACATACGCGCGACGCAGCTTGTCCGCTTTCAAAAAAACTAAATGCGGGGACACATTTTTCGATCTCGGAACACTCGCACCGAACAAACCCCGTAAGTATAATCTTTGGTAAAATAGTGAAAATGGTTAAATTACCACCATTGGAACTAGCAAAATACTTTTAACGCCTCCTGCTTCTTCCCTAAGTCACACAAATTTGTCCTCTTTCACACAGATGAATGCATCTGTCCTGCATACATACTGTCTGCGACAAAATTAAACAAGTATTTGGAAACGTAAAAGGTACAGGAGTACATTCGGTGGAATGTAGGTGGTGACTTCAGTGTCAGTTTGCTAATACCATCCTATTCTACACCCTGATATTAGATCAGGCCAGTATTATGTCATTTCTCTCTTTTTTTTTTTCATTTTAAGCTGGATTTCAACATCAGCCCAAATTTTTGTTTCCGGCTGAAATGCAACATCTGTCTCGTCTCGTCTCGTCCCGTCCCCAAGTTGCATTAACATCCGGTCCAGCTGGACGCTGGGGGTCAATCACAAGTGCGATGATGTTGACATTAGGACAAGCGCAGTCGGATGAAGATAGTGCAACCGTTTCTGTGCGGGTCGGGCCGGAACAGCGGGCGGGGGGTTGCCTGCCCGCTTCAAAACAAGTGTTTCCCCATCTCCCTCCCAAGTGTAGTTTTCTCCCATGTGCTGCTGAAAGCGTGTTAATAAAAACCCAGCAAGAGCAAGGGAGAGACACGGAGTGGAGGGAAAAAGAGAGAGAGAGGGAGAGAGGGGAAGAGTGGCGGAGTGAATATAAAGTTATTTGAGCGACAAAATCAAAAAACACAAGAGGAATCCAGAGGCTTGTGACTGCGGTAAGAACAAGATTAGGATTCTGTCCGATCTCACCAAGCCGGTGCCGTAAGAAACGTTTGCACATGCGGCGTGGAGGTTTTTCTCGGATTCTAACGAGATGATGAAATTCGTCGTCACGTGCGCCGCGCCGGCAGTGTTTTCCCATAATGGCAGCACCGCGGGGATACGCCGCAAATATTTGCAAGTGCCCTAGATTTTCTCCACAAAAACCACCGGATGATGAAGCTGCAACGTGTGAGGACAAAATCCCCACATCGGTGACACAGAAGCAAGACGAGAGACTGAAACGTTGCCTTTTCCCTGAGCGCGTTTCCCGTGCTGGTGTGGCGTTCGAGAACAGACGGGTCTGTTCAAAGTCGCCGCATATGCATTTCCGTTGGGAGCGGATGAATGACAAGTTGTATTATTTACATCAGAATGTAGCGAGAGAGGTGATCGCTAGCTCGGTTTGAGGCGAGAGAAAAGTTTTGTTTTGTTTCATTCAGGATCTTGCAGATCCGAGCGGATGTAAGAAAAGCTTTTTGACTGGACGACTTTGAGGGAAACACGCCATCGCTGTCCATTATGTAGTACAAATAGTACTTTGAAGGAGGTACTGGGAAATACAATCATATTTGGAAATCACCTAACGGTGCAGTGGCATCAAGCCTTTTGAGTGACATTTTCACGTTATTTGCTGATTTTTGCTTTTCTTTTGGCGTGATAGCAAAATGCGAGGAGAAAATAGTGAGCATCGAAAAGCTCAGAAACCACCTGAAAAATCAGGACTGGCGTGAAAAAGATGAAGAAATTACCCAGCAATCGTTTTACTCTGAAGTAAAAATAAAAATGGGGACGCAGTTCCTGGAAAGGACAAAAAAAAAAAAAAAAAAAATCACCTAAAAACGAGAAAGAAGTGACCTGATACCACCCAAAAATTTTGAGTGCATTATTTGTAACGTCGGGTCAGTCACGCTGTGTCAGATTACTGTATTTAAATATCAAAATATACACGAATATCATAAAAGGGCTTCTATTATTGTCGTAGCGGAGATGTTCTATAATTGGCCCGGTCCTTCAATATATCCTGTGTTTTCTATGAACATTGACTTTCCCCTCTCCTGTAAACAAATATTTGCATGGGGTTTTCTGCTGGTGTGACACACAGGGCGGCGCAGTGGAAGGCAAGTTCCTGTGCAAACGGAAAACAAACATCAACACAACCGCCCAGGAGCAGCTTTAAAGAGAGGAAAAAAAAAAAAAGAGCCAAACACGAGAGATTAGACAGGATCCGAACTTGAGCGCTGTCAACACGAAGCTCTTTAGCAGAAATGTAACATGCGTTACTTCCTGTAGCTGCAGAGGAGTTTTCCCAGGAGGGAGCGACCGGACATGGGGGAAGGCTGGGGCGGCAGATGTGAGAGCCTGTGTTGACGTGACATGTCAGTCACAGAGTTGGTGTGCAGATGTTTATTTGCATCGACGTGTCGCATATTTAACTCCCCGGCCGGCCGCTGTTTCGGTCGCTGCTCCTCTGTGCGCAGACACAACCAGCCCCGGCGCCAGCCAGCCAGCCAGCCAGCCAGTCTCCCCTCACCTCCTCTCCCTCACCATGTTTTTAAACACAACCCACCCCTCCCCCATCCTCTCCTCTTTCTCCCTTTTTCTTCAGCAGGCAGCACACTCAATCACCCTCTCCCTCCCACTCGTCCTCTTCCCCCCGCTGCCATCTCAGCCTCCATTCCAATGAATGCACAATCTCCCCCCTTCAGCCGCGAGGAGGAGGGGAGGGTGGGGGGGTAAAAGGGGCGAGCGGCACACACATGCACACACAAATTCAATCAGATCCCCTCCCCCTCTCTACACCTCCCCCCATTCCCTCTCTTCCTTGATGTGTGTTGTTTGAGTGCACATCTGCAGAGGAGCACAAGGGGTGGGAGGTTTTGGGTGGCGTCCTGATGGCTCTCGGAGCAGGAAATGGCTTGTTGCTACACGGACGGCTCCAGAATCGACTGTCATCGCGGGCCACCTTCCCATGTTTTATCTGCATCGGTAAAACACAGCGTTCACGCACGCACACGCAGCTGGGTCAAGCGGCGCCCGCCCCGTCCCACCTCCCCCATCTAATGACTATGCAAAACTGCGGCCTACTGAGACCAAACAAGGGCCATAATGGGAAGTAATGGAATCTGTCTCGCCACATTATAGGTGCTAATAGACCCTAATGGTTTCATCTAAGCGCAAACATACTGTATATGAATACTATTTTAAAGTGTGCTATAGTGCTTCTTTTATTTTTAACCCGCTGTCCGACTGGATATACAGTGTTATTTGCCGATATCGCCACACACGCCATGATTATTTGTTATTTGACCCGACTGACCTGCCTGCAATCGACACTAGATGAAAAGTGAACAACTAAAAGTGGGTGATAATATGTTTTCTGTCGCCCATTTTACCATTGGCGACATATTGGGATATGCCTTCGCTTTGTTATTCAATATTTGAATGACAGAAAAACAAATGTGCGTGCCATTGTTCTAATACTGTGACAGGGGATGTCAAAATAAAAGCACCAGTGCATTGATAACTGCTGATTATTAGAAATGAATGTTATAAACCTAATGACATGGAAGCTTAGAATACTGTGGTTTGTATTTTAAAAGGTAAATAACAATATAAACAAGCTGCAATGAGGTCTATTCATGCTTGTTTTTGTTTTCTTCTCACCACTTCAGTTCTGCTGTATGTCACTGTGGCACATGAATCTGCTTATTTTATCCTCATCAAATTATTCCATTAAATATTTCCTTCTGTAATACAATTTAACTAAAAAAAATGGGGAGGTTCATTTCTGTAACCTGTTTAAGCAGGAGGCACACGTTTGATTAAATCTCGGCTGCAGCTTTTTTTCTCCATTTCATCAGAAACTATCAAACGCGATCGATCCCATCGCGGTGCACGTAGTGCGTGGGAACCGGCCGCGCAACGTAAACAACATAAACAAAATCACGCAAAAGACGGGATAGAAAATTCTATCCCGTCCCGCAGCAGGCGACCCCGGCTGAACCGCGCCTGGCACGCTGCGATTGGATAATTGCAGCTGGACAGGAAGTGGTGGAGGGATTTAAAAATAAAAAAGAAGAAGAAGAAGAACACGAGGAGATGAGAGAAATGTCACGGAGCGGAAGATCCACCGATGAAAAGAGAGAAAGTAGCAGAACCCCGGGGATATCGGAAAGGCTGGGTGCGGCAAATGGAATAGTAACGGGGATTCTGGTCTTGCGGGTGTGCGCATGCGTGAGCCGGGCGCTCACGTGTGTGCGGACCCGCACCGAGGGGATCAGTTTACAGTAGTACGCGTGAGGCGTCTTTCGAGGGAAGCTCTTATTCTAGGAATGTTTGCATTGGTTTGGATTTAATTAGGACGGGGGTCCAGACGTACACACGCACATACGCGCGCACGCGTGGACTCGTGCATGCGCAACGCGATATTAGCTCCAGCCAGACGCAAGAACAAGTGTTGTGTTTCTCACACTTTCGCGGACGGAACGCCGGGCTCTTTACACATCAACACACGTTATTACAAAGCGGGTGCAGACCACAGGGCAGACGCGCACACTCACACACATACACACACACACACACACACACACACACACACACAGACCCCCCCTAGACCACAACAAGCTTGAACGCTACGGCGCGCATACTCTCCCCGTGTCCCCGAGCTCTGCGTGAAAAGCTAACGAGAGCCGGCATCCGAGAACGATGTGTGTGTGTGTGTGTGTGTGTGTGTGTGTAGGGGGGGTGATTAATGCTTGGGAGAGCAAAGACACGAGATCCACCACGCCGGACGCGGTGAAGTCACCTGCCTCCGTTGTGACGGAGGAGGAGGAGGAAGAGGGGGCAGCCGTGCGAGCAGGAACAGGAGGAGAGGAATCTTTTGTGCGAAACCGGCATTTAAATGATCCGGGGGTGACGGGGGAAGACACCGGAGGAGAGAAGGGAGACGACGAAACGGAGACAAAGCCGCAGGAGATGACAAATTCAACTACTTTCGTGTTTTGTTTCCAGCTCTGCCGGCCCAGCTGGGGTATTTAAAACCAGCCGGCTTCGCCGGCGCACGGAAGCCTCTTGATGGCACACATTCTCCTTTGTTTGCTTTTAGGGAAAATGACAATGACACATTTCTCAATATTGAGCACAAGCGAACGCCGATCCGAGCCAAAGGGTAGCTTTCAGCCCAAGAGCACAATTGGACTCGTTGACCGAAAAGGCAGCAGCCCAGTCGCCGGGTGCACGTCTATTTCGGGGTCGTTCTTCACATGCAAAAGTTTGGGAAGCCCCGTGACATAAACCTTCGAGGCTGTCCACAAAGAAATGCGCACACACACAAACACACATACGCACGCACGCACACACACACGGAAGCACACGCACACACAAACCCAGCTGGAGCACACAAGCTCCCTTTGTGCTGCATTCCTCACGCCTTGTTTTTTTTTTTTTTTTTTTTTTTTTTTTAGCCTTAGCTCCAGCCCTTTAGCTTAGCACAGACACGGCAACTTTCTTGCTTTTGTCTGCAGAGCGGCGGCGGCGGAACAGCTGAGGGGGGTCGCGGACGTGGGGAGGAGGGGAGGAGGGGGGGGGGAGCTCGTCTTACCGTGGCCGGACGGACGCAGGCTGAGCTCGGTTGTAGTAAAAAAAATCCTAAAGGGGGCTCGCTGGTGGAGGCGGCAGCCAGCTCAGCAGATTCCCACCGCCTCTCCTTCCCTTTTCCTCTGCGCCTGCCTTGTGCTCCCAGCTTTGTGTGTCTTGTATTTTCCCTTTAAATCGTACGGGCTGCCTCTCCTCCTCCTCCTCCTCCTCCTCCTCCTCCTCCTCACCTCCTCGGCGCGCACACGCGTGTGTGCGCGCCCTGCCAGCACACAAAACACACACACGCACACACACTTGAATTTGACACTGTTGTCAAAAGCATGCGGCGTTATTTTCTGTTATTATTGATAATATCCCCCCCCCCCCTTATTATTTCATAGGCTGGGTGCAAGAACCGTGCTAAAACGGGGAATCCTCTTCTTCTCTCCCTTCTGAAGGAAAAAAATAAAAGTGACAGTTTTGTTTTTTTGCTTTTCAGATCCCTTTCTTCTTCTTCTCCTGTGTCACTGTTTCTCCACCTCGCCCTCTCTCCATCCCTCTCTCTATATTCTGTCTCTCTCTCTCCTCCACTCAGTAGTCAAACAAAGAAAGGAAAGGAACAGAGCGAGCTTCACACACGCAGACATACACAACACGCATTCGCTCTCTCTCTCTCTCTCCTTTAACACACACACACACACACACACATGCAGAGCCCAACCCCCCAGCCTGCCTCCCTCTGATTTTTTTTCACTCCCTGCCTTTCTCTAAACAGCAGCACCCCCTCCCACCCACCACCACCACCTCCACCTCCACCTCCCTCTCCCACCCCAGCCTGATCTGGCCTCGTTCTCATTCGTCTACCACCCCTCCCTCTCTCCTCCCTCCATCCTTCCCCTCCCTCCCTCCCTGTGTGTCAAACAGATGGGATTGGAGAGCAGAAGGAGCCTCTGTGTTCACTCTCTCTACCTCGATTTCTCTTTTTCATTAGTGTGATGTAAGCCCGGCGGAGGCACACTTTCACCTTGAGTACATGGTGATTAAAAAAAAAAAAAAAAAAAAAAAAAGGGAGAGAAATCCTACTGGGGGGGGAACAACACAAACAAAACAACAAATAAATAAATCAATACGGATGCAGAAAATATCCCCGATCTCAACTCCGCAACTCCGCAGTGCAGAAATGAGTTTGCAGGTATAAGCCCGCTCCGCCAGAGTGTTCCGTATAACCTTCCAAAAGCCAAATTCATGAACCGCGTTTGATAAATGATATCATTATATTGACTTTCTCACTCCAGGTAGATTTTGGGAGGTTATAGTTCTCAGAAGTGAGTCGCACGTCGCCAGAAAAGGCAAGGGCGCAGGAGATAGCGGCGCGATAACACTTGGATGGCCGTAGAGACGATTGACATGGAAGAAAAACACGGACGTTCATAAGCAAGACTTGTTTGACGTATACGAACGGTGGGTGGATTGAATTGGACGGCAAGAATTGAAACGTAAGACTCGTTAAGCCGGGTATTTTTAACAATGGCTTTACGAGTCCTCAAGGACGGATGTTAATAGATTGAATGTTATTACGCTTTTATATGAATACCAGCTCACATCATTGAAAATGCATTTAAAAAAAAAGTCATCGAATTGTCGTCCGTATTGTGTTTTGCGCTCTGATTGGATGTCTCATCCGCTAAATCCCTCAAGTTGTCGTCGTTTGTCCACAGGAAGGGTTTTCCTTTATTATTGTATTACTGCTACTCTATACTGTCTAGAAAAAACAGCGAGGGTTTTGGCAATGACAGGAAATGGCCCGTAAATCATAAATACAGAGTCAATATCCGATCGATCGATGACTTCCTCGCTTTATACGTTGATAAAACGTTTTGACTTTTTCAGCGCGAATGAGGGATTATCCATTAAGTGGATTAATCCTTTCTGCAACGCAATATGGATTTCTTTTCCTTTTCCGGCAATTGATAAATGCTTTGCTCGTTTGATTTCTTTCTTTGAGAAATCAGCTGACGTTTATGAACGCAGCTCCCCGCATCGATAATACGAAATCATAAAGGCAACCGACAAACAACCAGAACAATTTCTTTTTATGTAGGTTGTCTTATAAACTACTTCTTGTCTGGGTTATTTCAGGTCTGGTACTGTACAGACACTGTAATATGTCTGAGATTCCGAGCTGGGACTGTGGAATAACCGTTGCCCGCTTGTTGGCATGTAACACACTCACACACACGCTCCATGTTTCCCTTCTCTTGATCAGGAGATGTTTCCTATAGCTCATGTTCAGACACACTTCTGCAGGCTCGCTCATGCACACATACTACGCAGCGTGCACTTTCGGAGTGCCGGCCACGTGCAGCAGGAGGATGGAATTCCTGAGTGAGTGAGTGAGGAGAAAAGTACAGTCGGGAAGCCGGGAGAAGTGGGGGGGCGGTGATGGTATGGAAAATATAACACGGAGCCGCTGCACTCTGTGTCCAGGACATGGGCTGGAGGAAATATAGGTACTATTACTGCACTCACCGACTCCTATAGGACCCCCAACCCCTCTCTATAAAGATGGCGGGGCACCAGAGCAGCTCCAGACCGCATGACCTGATCCATAAAAACAGCAGCTGAGTATGAGCCAGCTGTTGAGTGTACCCCCCTACCACACACACACACACACACACACACACACACACACACACACACACACACACACACACACATTCTAGCCTCTGTCGCATCCCTGCAGCACCTTGCCAAGATATAACTTTTACACAGGTTGAGTATCCAGTGAGATTAACCAATGACGCGCGGAAATTGGCAAACTCCTGAGACCAAATATGGCAGCGGCTGAAAGCGCAACTGCTCAGTAATTAAATCTTCATTTTGACTTTTGTGTGTGAATTGTTGTATGAATAGGTGTGAATGATTGAATGTCTCCAAAGGACGTCAATGAAGGAGTGAATGACTGTATATCTGATCTTTTAATCAATTGATGATATCTATGCAATTATCGTGCTATAAGTTCGACTGATCACAGTTGCTATATGATATTAAGGGTTGATGTTTCTATCACATAGCACCCCTGACACTTTTCTCCACCCATTCCAACCTGCTTGGACCCGTCCTTTAACCTCTTTTCCACACTCTCCGCTGCTCTGGACTGTTGACCCCGAGTATCGGAAATCCACCACCTTCTCGATCTCCACTCCCTGTAGCCTCACCGTTCCATCCCAGTTCCTCCCATTCACACACATATATTCTGTCTTGCTGCGACTAACTTTCATACCTCTCCTTTCCAGCACATACCTCCACCTCTCTAGATTTTCCCCAGCCTGTTCTCCGCTACCTGTGCAAACACACAAACACACTTCACTGATCGACATCGAACTTGTGCTTGGCAAAGCCAGCGGCCGTCCGTGTTCCATCGCAAGCGTTCAGCCTGAGGCTCTGTGACCTTAATGTGGTGATGGGGTTACTGTAATCAAAAGTCACAATTTTGGCCAAATCTACAAGCGCGGCTGGTGAGATCCTCGTCGTGTCTTACATAGTCACCTTCTTCAAATAATTTTTTGACAAAAATCAGCTCCTGATTCAATACATGCCTACATTTTTTGGCATTTTCTGAAAATTATAAAAAATTATTAAACCGATAATTTTAAGGAGGCGACGATATGGAAAATCCCCTCGACTTCAACAAAAATTCCGAACATCCTTCTCTCAAAAATTTTAGTGTAACATTAACTTTTGATTTGCCTTTTTATCATTCAGTTAATCATAGTGTTTTCATCTTTATGACCAACCACTATTACACTCAACAAGGGATAATAATTTAGATATAAGCCCTCTCTCTGGCTTGTATTGCGTAGCCTCGCCTGAGAATTGACCCCGAGGCCGAGGCTCCGAATGAATCTTTAACCATCTGGTTAAATGAGGGCAAAGACGCAAGCGATTGTGAGTAAAACAAGGTGTGTCGACGGCAGAGGGAGGAAGGGAGAGGAGGAGGGAGAAGAAGGCCAGTCAATACGGTGGCACATTACATAATTCTTTTGCTGTATTGATTTATCGCATTGCTGATTTGGCCCCTAGCCAGCGTGTGATAGCATTTGTAATATCTGTGCCCAGACAGGGGAGGAAGGGAGGGAGACCAGAAAGAGGCAAAGGAACGTAGATTTGACTGATAAAGAGAGCGAGAGAGAGGGAAAAAAAGGTAGGGAAATAGCCGGGAAATTTGGGTTGCGGCCAGCGCGATAAAGAGATGAGACAATGATGGCAAACGGCGGGAAAGGAGACGCTCGATCGAGCGAGGCGAAGGTGCTGAACGGGAATTAGCGGGGAAGAGAGATAAAGGACCGGGAGCGGGAGGAGGCACGCGAGGAAAAGAGCGAAAGAAATAATTCTTTGTGAATGACTTTGGCTTAGGTTCTCCTTGTTGTGTAAGACGCGGCGGCGAACCGTTGAGAGCAGCCCGACGCACCGGATCCACACTCAGATCGTCATCGGTATGAGAAGGCGCCGCAGCAAACGTTGATTGTTTATAAAGAAACACCTTTTCCTCTTCCTGATAACATTCTTGGCTCATTGAGTGAGTTAACTCCCGTTACCTGGATTAGACAGCGATAATGACATTCTTTCTTATTGCAAGTCCGACCCCGTGAAAGGGATTATGCATTAAAATGTAAAAAAATATGGGTTGCGCAGTGGGTTTCCCCATTTACGAGTTCTCCAGTTTCTTCCCACATCCTCAAAACATGCAGTAGATTCATTGGAGATCCTAAATTGCCCAAAGGTGTGAATGAGAGGGTGAATAATATGTCTTTACATGACTTGTAAATGGTTGTATATTTCTATTTAATATGTCAATGAGAGAGTGAATAGCTGCATGCCTCCATATGTGGCCCTGTGGATGATTGGCGACTGGTCCAGGGTGACTCCCCCCGTGACCCTGAGTGGTACAGATGAATGAATGAATTGCATTAATACATTCATAATTCTATATGATCATGTGGGCTTAACTTTGATGGAGATTAAATGTGAAAGTTAGTGTATTCTGTTACTAAATCTGTTACTAATGCCCATTCATCTTCCCAGGTGGGAAGATGAATGGGCAGAAATATGCTTGAATGTTTGTCTCACACTAGAAAGTGTTGTCAAAAAAATTCCAAAGAATTGTTATTTCTTTGAAAATCACAACATTATATTATTATTATAACATATTTTAACCCAGGGGCAGCGCCATTGTTTTACAGTGAATGCTAGCTGGATGATGTATGGAGGTTGCTCGATTAATTATGGCTTTCCGCTAGTTTTAACTTTCGCTCGGTATATATGTAATAAAAAGAGAAGAAAGGTGTGGGATATTGCTTGTGGACGCCACAGCTTCCTAAGGATACGCGGATGTGTTCTTGCAGGCTCTCTGTGGATGCATTTAGCCGACCTAAGCTGCTGAAAGAGCTCGCGGCTGCTGCAAGTTTTAAACGGACACTAAAAGCCAAACAGTGCGCCTACAGTTTTCTTTCACAAGTATACAAAAGGTCCTCTGGGAGACGAGTTAAGCCCGCTGGAAGAAACGCCACAGGCAGGAGACGCTGGATGTTCTCCTGCGAGGATGTCAACAACCAACTACCGCAGAAGTAGCATCTGATGACGAAAGACATGATCACGGAGCAAGCTGACAATGAGTCACCTGTTAGGTCAACACATCAGTCGGTAGGTCTACAGTAAACAGCCAATGGGAAAAAGTGGAGGTCCTTACAACGGCGCATAGCAACATAGTTGCCATACGCACAACAGGGACTTTGACCGCCTCTTCACGTCTTTATTTTGAAGCTCATTTTGACCTCTGTCTTCAGCATTATCCATTTATCGCTCACGCCTCTCTCAAGTTCCACACAGATGACATGCTGTTGCGCCATACAGTAAAACGAATGGGGCCGAGCCCGGGTCAACCATGTGACATCACTACCCGGACAGCGTTGCGACGTAAACAATGATGCCTGCCTACGAGTGAAAGTTTTTTTTTATTTATAATTTTATACTAACTAAGATATCTTGAGAGATTTTATCATCCCTTGATGTACAAATATTGGTCAAATAGGAAAATAACACCTTGTTAAACGGTGAACCCTTGAAATGCACCTTATCAATAGTAGGCAAGTCCAAAATGATCCATTATATATATATAAAACTTGGAAAAAAGTTGAGTTTGCATGAGAAATTCTTTCAACAAGTGTTGTTGACCTGGTGGTGGGCAAACAACACACACACACATACCAGCTGTGGTGTTGGTATCCAGGTTACAACAACGGCTCGAGCCCTCTGAGCCACGTCGCCCCCCCCTTTATTTTTTTAGAAAGAGGAAGTAGTGTGTTAAACTACAATAACTGTTATGTTGATGTTACGTCAGACGTCTGCGGTTGCAGGGAGTGGTGTAGCTGCAGTCGCACCAAGGGAAGCTTTAGTTTAATCTTTAGAACAATGCAAATATATGAATATATTTTACATAATCTCCTCAAGCATCCAGCTTAACCAAGTACATTTTTTTGTTAATTTTAAGGTGATTTAATGCTAACACTAAAGTCTTTTCTTAAATTTTCGGGTAATTTCTTGCTTATATATATATTAACATTATGAAAATGTCTGCTAAGTACCACTACAGTCATCTTTATTTTTTCTATTCCATCTCCTTTTGTAGTTCTTTGGGGTTTATACAGAACTACAAAACTAAAAGGTAATCAATGCATTGTAATGTAGCCACCAAAAAAACCCCGCCAAACTAAAAGGTACCAGAGTGTTACGAATGGAGTTCACGTGAAAGGAATGCTCAGAGTATGGCATGGAATAAAGTAAGATCCACACACACACACACACACACACACACACACACACACACACACACACACACACACACACACACACTTCCCTTATTGATATTACTTCATAATTTTCTTAATGCAGGACCATCATGGCCTCTCTTCCCTTCTCTATCTTCCTCCTCCATGTTGTGATATCTCTCTCTCTCTCTCTTTTTAAAAACCTATTCTCCCTCCATCTATGGATGGAGTAGAGATGGATGTGGGGAAGGAAGCGGAGATAAAGGCAGAAAACCAGATTAATGGGATGAATAGAGCAGCGAGAGGAAAAGTGGAGCGCGTCAGAGGCCGAGCTGGAACAGGCTTTCCTTGTGCTACCCCTGAATAATTCACTTTCTTCACCTCTCTCACTCTTTCTCACTCTCTCTCTTTTAAAAGATAAATTCAACAGAGGGTGTGTGTGTGTGTGGGGGGGGTGATTAATTGCCAATTAATGTTTAACGAGGTACAGCTGTGTTCAATTAACACTGGTTTAGGAACCGTCTCTCTTGACGCCGCCATTTCTCCTTCGTCTTTTCTCCCTTTATCAAATATCGTCTCTTCTTCTTGATGATTTCGGATGACAATTTATGCAGGATTGAGGTGAATTTTTGGGTAATCTCACGCAGATTTATTTACTTATACTTTTTTATCTATTTATTTATTAATGGAAAATATAGGGTGGATACTGGGAAATTTAAAGATTGTGTTTTGGTAGTTTTTATATAACAACAACAACAACAGCAACAATAACAATAATAATAATAATAATAATAATAATATCGATAATAACAGCAATAAAAGAAATATTATTTACTCAGGGCAAGTTAAAAAGTTTAAATAGACTAGTGGCGAAAAAAAGAAAGAAAGAAAAGTTAAATGGATAAAAAAAAAAAATAGATTAGTGGTCAGTCCGGGGTGAACCCTCTCTCAATAAAAGCTGAAATAGGCGCCGGCAGCCCCCTCACCACCCTCAGGCTCTAATCGCGTGATAAGTGTTCCAGAAAACAAATGAATGAATGGTAGAAATGAACCCCCAGGGTGTTGAGAGTTAAAACCATGTCATATTAAGTCTATAATCTTCATTCATATTCATTTCATACAGGCATCCTGGATAGATGAATAACATCATAGTTCTCTAGAATTATTTCTTCATGTAATAATATTAGGGGTGGTGTTTTATCGATTTGTTTCACCTGCTTCCTTTGGAGAGGTTTCAGGACGTTTTATAAATAAAGTTGTCAAACTGGCTATTATTCTCAGAAAAAACAGAAAACTGGATTCGGCCTAGATAATCAAGGCATCTCGACTGGACAATGTCAAACATTCAGACTTTCCCCAAAATCTAGGACGCAGTTGATCACAGGATGACAGCTCACTGTCTCATGAACATAAAATAATAAATGGATATCTTTGTTTTCGCTTAGAACGTGACTGGTCGTCAAAACTACAATCTGCAAATTTCCATCTGGAGCTAAACCCATCGGTCCCTTAGCTTTCTAGGGCATGTTGTGTTTTGACAACCCTGAGGCCTATTTATTCACTTGAATCCGACCGATGAAAAAAAAAAGAAGAAAAAAAATGTCTCATTTGCATTTTATTTTTGCAGCGTTTTAAAATGTTTGCCCAAAATTCACTTGACAAGCTGAATGTAAACACAGCTCGAGTTGAGAGGGAGGGTGGTCCCTCCTGGAAATAAGAGAAAAAAACTGAACTAAAAACCAAATTTGTTTGACTGGGAACAGCCAGCCCATGCTGGCAGTACATTTGACCACCATGACTGGCACTGAACTGGCAATGTATAGAAGAGGGACACACACACACACACACACACGCACTATCTATTTTTACTGGAAAATTTGCAATGTCAACATACATGATACCAATACAACTATGACAAGTGTCCCAATTAAAACCGGAGTTGCTTCATTTCCTGATTCCATGCATTCATTCATTCATTATCTATACAATTTGTACTGCAGTGAAGGTCACTGGGCGAGAGGCAGGGTTCACCCTTGACCGCTCGCCAGTCGATCACAAGGTCACACATGTCATTCATGCATCCTATAGGGAAATACAGTCATTCACTCTGGCATTCACAGAGAGCCATTCACGCAGTCAGTCAAACATCATATAGAGACATACCATTTACTCTCTCATACACAGGTCATACCGAGATATATATCCATCCATCCATCCATCCATCCATCCATCCATCCATCCATCCATCCATCCATCTTCTGCCGCTTAACTGAAGTCGGGTCATGGGGGCAGCAGCCGGACCAGAAAGGCCCAGATTCTATTCTGAGCTCCTGCCGGATGCCCGAAGTCCTCACCCTATCTTAGCCACCCTGTGGAGAAAACTCATTTTGCCCGCTTGTATCTTTGATCTTGTTCTTTCGGTCAGTTCTCACAGTTCGTGACCATAGGTGAGGGTAGGAATGCAGATCGACCGGCAAAATGAGAGCTTCGCCTTCTGGCTCAGCTCCCTCTTCACCACAGACCGATACTGAGTCCGCATCCCTGCAGACGTTGCTTCGATCTGCCTCTCGATCTCCTGTTCCATCCTTCCCTCTCTCGTGAACAAGACCCCGAGATACTTGAATTCCTCCACTTGGGGCAGAACCTTTTCTCTGAACCGGAGTGGGCATTCCACCCGTTCCCGGTTGAATATCATGATCTCAGATTTGGAGGTGCCGATACTCATCCCGACCGCTTCACATTTAGCTGCGAAACGTTCCAGTGAGAGCTGGATATCATGGCCCGATGAAGCCAACAGAACCACATCATCTGCAAAAAAGCAGAGACTCAATCCTGTGGCAAACAAAACTGGATCCCCTCGACGCCCTGGCTGCACCTATAAATTCTGTCCATAAAAGTTATGACCAAAATGGGTGACAAAGGGCAAAGCAGCCCTGGCAGAGACCAACTCTCACCATAAATCAGTGCGACTTACAACTGGCAATATGGACCAAACTTTGATACCAGTCATACAGGGACCGAACAGCCTGTATGACGGGGTTCGGTACCCTATATTCCCAGAACACCTCCCACAGGATTGCCTCCAAGACACTGTCAAATGCCTTCTCCAGGTCCAAAAACACATGTAGACTGGTTGGGCAAACTCCCATGCCCCCTCGAGGACCCTGCCGAGGGTATAGAGCTGGTCCACTGTTCCACGACCGGGACAAAAACCACACTGCTCCTCTTGGACGGTGGACCCTCCTCTCCAGTGCCGCTGAATAGACCTTACCAGGGGGGCTGAGGAGTGTGATCCCTCTGTAGTTGGAGCTCTTTTTAAAATTTGGATCTATGAAATCTAATGTATCTCCCGATTGTCTGAGGTACAAAATACACCATTTTATGCAACTGTAAGCTCTGAGGTGTGCAAGTGATAGGCGAGGGCTGTTATGATCCGCGATGGCTCGGGAGCAGATTACTCCTGAACTAGCTGACACCGTCACATTTGAATTCTCCACCGCGCCTCCGTTTGCTCTCCTTCCTCCACCAGAGAAAGGCCCACAGGGCTCGCAAGTTTGATGCCTTCTATTTTCACATCCCTCCTTTTCTTCATCCCGCCTTATCTCCCCCTTTTCTCTGCGCTCATCCGTTTCATCATCCGCCTGGAGCCTCTCCTTCCCTCCCTGTCTCCCCCTCCCCATCCAGGAAAAACAACATCTCCTCGTCTCGCTTCGGATTTTTTCTTTCTTTCTTTTGCACGTATTTGTTTGCAGGGGCCGCCACTGTGGGAACGAGACCGCAGAAGCTCCCTGACCCAATCGCTCTCTGACCGCAGCGTTACGAAAACACAAACACAGTACGGGCCCGTCGTATGTAAATAAAATGATCCTCCATTTTTGATTGAGCTGTTGGTAGAAGCTCAGACGGGAAAGACCGAGGAGGGAAGCAGAGTCGCCCAGTGGCAGAGCTAATGCTCGCCATATGCATTTATTACGGCTGCGTAATTGCATCAGTCCAGAAATATATTGGAATATTAATTTCCATAATCCAGTATTAATAGTCCTGCTCCCTGCGTGGCGTTGCGCCTCTTTGTATTCTTGACTCACAGTAGAAGGAAGAAGACGCGAAGCTAAAACAGCGGTAACATCCGAGCGGCGCCCTCTTATTTCAGCTCTGATATTTAAAGTGAGCTTGGGCTTAAAGGGCGTAAAGATGGAGAGGTGGTATAGCCCTGACCCCAAAATTAAGAAGGACAAAGACGAGGGGAAGTTAAGAGATTACTTTCAGGTCATTTATTGTTGATCTATAGGTTTGAGGTTCAAAACCAATGACTATATGATTAGCTGATCGTGTCTGTGTACATCGCTGGGGATTTTTCTTTCATTCGTTATCTTTACCGCATTATCCTGCATATCTATATCTTATCTCTACCACGAATCGTCAAGGTGGTGCGGAAGACTATCCTTGCTGTAACTGGGTGAAAGGCGGGGGTTGTCATTCAATCACAAGGCCACAAATGGAGACATTCAACCATTCACTCTCACTGACACGTTGGATCGAGACATACAACTATTCGCTTGTTCATATGTCTGGACAGTTTCGTGTCTCCAACGAACCCCCTGCATGTTTCTTGTGGAAAGCGGAGAACAGGGAGAAACCTCGGGCAGACTCTACTCAGACAGGCAAACTAAGGACTTTCTTGCAGTGAGCCAGAAGTGCTATTCTCTAGGCTGCCGTACCGTAAAGGTAAAAATAGAAAAAAATTATATTTGAAATCAAAATACTGGGATATTTAAAATGTTAATATCAGCGGCGAATTATATCTAATGATACAACGGAAGAATGAGGTCACTGCAGGTACATTTGAATTCTGTTTTGGGTGTCTGAGCAAATCTGCCATCCATCTGTTCATCCAAAACGGGCGTGAAAAGGAAGAGGAAGAAGAGGTGGGAACCTACGTCACTCTTCATCCCAGTTCCTCCTCCTCTTTATCTATTCTTTCTTTGTCCTCTACTGCCCTGCCTGGCACTTCTTTCTCTCTCTCTCTCTCTCTTGCTCAGCCTCCCTTCTTCCTTCTCTCAAATCCCTCCTCCTCTCGCTCCTCATTCTGTCCCCTTCTCTCCCTTTCATCTTCAGATATCGTCGCAAAAGAGAAGCTTCCTCTAAAGGTGTATAGTGTGTCTAATTGTTCATGTGTGTATGTGTGTGCACGCATATGTCTGTACAAAATGTGCATTAAGTCCGGCACATTAGAGCATTTCTTTTTTTAAAGCATCAAATTCTGCTTGCTTGTGTGTGTGTGTGTGTGTGTGTGTGTGTGTGTGTGTGTATGTGTGCGTTTGAGATATCTTGTTTCCTCAGGGGAGTCCAGGCCCATTTCCACTGTCTGCTGTAGCCACCCGACCCAGCAGTGCATCGATAATCTATTAGAGTGGAAAATACACGCACACACACACACACACACACACACACACACACACACACACACACACACACACACACACACACAAGGCTTGTTCCTCTTACCTGCCAATGTGTACAAACTGTAACTGGGTGGGCCTGATACCAGTTGTACCTGAAAAGCAAACATACCACAGACATTAGAAGTAATAAACACAAACACACACCGCATATGCATAGCTGTGTGTGTATGTGTGTGTGTGTGTGTGTGTGTGCGCGTGCGTGTGTGTGTGTGTGTGTGTGTGTGTACAGTAGTAATAGTGGTAAGCATGAGTGAAAAAACACAAATAGCCAACTTACAAAACACTTTTAGTACTTATTCATGAATCTAAATGATCCAAAATTTACTTTATTGATTAGTTTTAGTCGGATTCTTATGTTTGCTCATTTGAAGCCATTTTTAACATTGTTTTTCATAATTACCAAACAACATTGCGTTTATACCAATGTTATTAACCCTAAAAAGTCAAACCTGAGTCGCATGCAGGAAAAACAGTTTGTTCAAGCATTATTGTACAAATACAAGATATGAGAAAACATGTGGAGGAATTATAGAACACGTCAAATCTGATGTAATAATCCCTTCATATGAGAACACAGAGGCCAACATTGTCCTGACCAAACAAAGTGGCAGCAATCAGAGCGTACACCCACTGTTATTACATCCTCTGACAGCTGACACACAAACACACGTGCAAAGTACACGCACACCAAGACAAAACACATAAACAAGATACCGTCATGATGTAAGAATACGCAATATCGCCAGAATTAAAGCTAAAGCCTGTTTAGCGACAGGCTAAGTAGGACAGGAGGAGCTGAGCTTGTTTACAAAAACACAATGTGACACAGAATGTATAAAGGCTTTATAAGTGGTGTCTTATCCGGTCCCGTATCTGAACAGTAGATCAGTTTGTCAGTCGGTTGAAGCTAAGGGGTTCACTGTTTTTAAAATAAAATAAATTCACTTTTGCATTCGAATTTCAAATAGAAATGACTCTATCCTGATTAGTGAAATTGAATAGTTTGAATCGCTGAAAGAACCAGCTATGAAGTGTTGATGGTAGTCTTCGATTAACCGAACCCGCAGCGTACTTGACTGCAACACGCGGCCATCAACCATGATTGTTTTTTTTGCTGGACAGGTGACGCCGGTTTGCGCTTCGCTACAGCCGGAGATGCTGGAGGGCGTTACTACGGTGGCACAGGAAGTCATGGCAACAAGCTGCATCTTAAAAAAAACGACAGCAGGAACACGGCTAGGAGTTACAGAGATGATCTGACACACCTGCGATCACAGATGACTAACAAGCATAGCGCCATCTGCAATCACACGGCGGTGTGACTTTGTATTTCTGTGCAAATACGCCGAGTGAACTTTATGAGGACTACCGGTCGCGGCTCAGCCGGCTAATCGGAAAGTTGCCGGTTCGATTTCCGTCCCCTCCTGTCTACATGCCTAACTGACCTCGGGCAAGACGCTGAACCCCAAGTCGCTCCTGATGGCTTTGCCAGCGCGTGTGTGAATGTAAGCTGAAAATTTGAATTATCTTTTTCTTTTAAATTAGACATGCTGTCATAAATACAGATGCTTAGACCCTAAGCAATGATTACTGCGGATACTGCAGATATTCCATCATCAACCGCTCTCTGTCTTTGGATAATGCCTTTTGGAATTCCTCCACAGATTATCCCTACACTTCTACCACACCGGGGCCAGGGAGGCGGGGGAGGGCGGGGGTCTTCTTTTAAGATGTCTGCGATTCTTGCTGGGCTTGCACTTCCCCCCCGCGGACACGTTTTGTGCGCGTCGAGGAATGCGCTCAATTCATCCCTCCGCGGCGCCCTCCTCCTCCTCCTCCTCTTCTCCTCCTGTTCCTTTTCGTCCTCCTCCTTCAGGGAAACGCGGCTCCGTAAGTAGACGCCAACAGCCGGGTAAATTCAACGCAGTTTCCGTGATCTGCCTGACAACAGCCCCGGGGCGAGCGTAGACACACACAGTCAAGTCACACGTCAAAGAACGACGGGGGAAAAAAAGACCAAAGAGGGGCCTCAGGATAGAGCCTTGAGGCACTCCAACCTGGGGACACAGCAGCGACGGCATGCTTCTCTCAGCGCTCGTCCAGAAAGGGATGAAACCACTGGTCGGGAAAAGGTTTCACCCCTGTTTGCCGACTGCTTTTGTCGGGCAGAAACAATGACTCGGGCCCACTCTAATTTACAGGGGAGTTGGCTTGTTCCTGTGAGTGGAATGTACAGTGGGAACAGCTTGCATTTCATGATTACTCTAAAAGGGGGAGGTGGCGTGGTTCCGGCCAGAGCGGGCCTGCGTTGAGGGAAAGGGTGAGTGAGTTTGCCTATATTAAGGCAACGTGTCATTTAAGAGTGCGTTACGTGACCGAGCGTTACGGTCAAGGAAAGAAAAACTCATCGCGGTTTCACGGTGAGATGTCCACGCGCCAACATCAAGCTAATGCAAACACGGGCCGGGGTTTAGGGAACGGAACGTGCGCGGTAAATAAGGAAATTTATATGCACGGCAAATAGAAAATCCACAATAAACAGACCTTGGTTGGGGTGGGTGAGGCTTCTCTGAAATCCATATACACAATGTAAACAGTGGCATAATCACTTTCCTAACAGCTACCCGATCAATTGTGCTGTCACCTTATCTAACCTGAAGGCTAGCGCAGTTTAGAGCGACCCCAGATCAGCTTTTCTTAGAGATCCAGTGCAAAACCAAATATAAAAGAGAATTAAAGCCAGAGGAGAAAAAAAAAAAAAAAAAAAAAAGAAGTGGAAGATGGAGAACATATGGCATACGTGGGGGGATCTAGTTTCCTTTTCCTTTCCTCTGCCCTCCTCAAGCCAACAACCCCCCCGTACCGTTACACCTGGGACTGCCGGTCCTCTCGGAATCAACACGCGGCTCAAACTCAACTTTCTTTAATTAGTTCCCTCCATCCATATGCTCCCATGAGTCTTTCACCCATTTTCTCTCCGTCTCTGCGCCCAATCTGCTCGGCCCCATTTGCCCCCCCACACACACTTAATAGCTCACATTTGTTTTCCATCTGACACTGCACTCGCTGCACCTGTTTTTTTTTATTTTTTATTTCAAATTCACCATTCGGTCAACTATGGCCGCGGCTAAATTTAGAAATACGAGGGTATGTTATTTTTCAATTGTCTCTCTCTCTCTGTCTGTACGTGCGGGTGTGGTGCGGGGGGGGGGGGGGGGGGGGGTAAGGGGTGGGCGAGAAACAGGACAGGAGGAAGCGCGGCGTTCCCACATTTTTCCCGACTCGTCAATGGGGAAAAAAAAAAGGCACAAAAAAATGCTGACTACAGGGATCCCTGCGAACGTGCACAAGGGGTATTTTAACCTCAAGCATCACGGAACAGAATAAAAATATCACCATGAGATATTCCCTTAGGATAAATTGCTCCTGTTTTTTTTGCATGACTATCAAAAATGGACCCACTTCCTGCATTTATTTTTTCCCAGCGAGAAAGATTATAAATACGCTACCATGTGATTTATACATCCTAATAAGGTCTCAGCTCACTTGGGTTTTATGACAGCCATTATTATGAGTTACGGTGTCTTAATGAGAGTTGTGGCCGCGTCCCCGCTCGCGCACTGGGTCTGAAATAACGTTAAATATAATGAATGGACACAAAGGCGAGATACAACATGTGACTGGACGTAAATTACAAGTGTACAGATGTCATGGTTTGAGTAAGTGATACACACACACGCATCCACATGCACTGGAGAGTTTCAGCACGGGCAGATTAGTGCGCTCCCGAGTCTGTCTCTCACGGATTTGCCCGCCAACAGAAGTCGGATTACGCTTGGATGCTTTAAAAATCTAAGTCCTGCTCGCCGTTTTCTTCAAAGTTGCCCACCCCAGCTTTAAATGCAGTTCCAGGGCGTAATTGCGTAGCTGTGTTTTTGCAGTCCTTATTTTTCAAACAGCGTGATGACATGTTTTAACGATGCGTGACAATTATAGAAAGCAGAGGTATGACAGACAGAGCAGAGAAAAACAAAATCTGGTGGATTAGGATTTCTGTTTTTAGAACAGCCGTGCTTGTATTTGAGACACATTTCCTTGCATTGCAACAGGCTGTGTGTGTGTGCGTGTTTGCTACCGATGTGCAAATCCCCGGATGGCTGCGCTTCCACGCATTCACGGCGTCAGACCAAGACAAAGGCTGCTAATGCAGGTGCTGTTGGTGACCTTTTGCGGGACGCCGCAGGTCAGCGACTTCAGAGAGTAAGGGGAGATCAAGCAAGTGCGCACCATCAAGGTGTATAATACCTGGGTTGCAATGACAATGTTGAACAACCAAAAGTTATAGATGCATTTATGTGTTCTTATTATAAAGTACAGTTGCTTAAGAGTCACCTCTAATAGTCATTTATGAAAAAAGACAAACAATATTAAGCAGTGTCAGTGAGGGCTAATTTACAGTACTAAAAACAAAGTGCTACATAAGGCAGACCTAATTAGATAGGAGTATTCAAAGAGCATGTGTGTGTGTGTGTGTGTGTGTGTGTGTGTGTGTGTGTGCATTTAATTCAACGGACATGTTAAAACTCAATCTACCATGTAGCCCTTTTGGGCACTTAAATCTCAATTTCCCATGATGCACTGGGTGACGGCTGCGGATAGGCTCAACATTAAAGAGGCTGAGTGTAAATCGTGCGAAAGCACTACATTGCTGTCATGTCTTTCGAAAGTAAAACATACAGTTATAAACTTCCCCTCCTTCTGCGTCAACAGGTTGTTGGGACACCTGCTTAAGGAACGCAGAGAGGCTTAAATGCCTGGACCAACCTTTGACCTCACAGGGCTCTAACCATCGTGACCTCAGAGGTAGTCGGTCAACAGAGCCTTAGGTAGATTTACCGCCGACTTCTGTAGACTCTGACATTCTCTAAGATGTGACAAGAAAGCACTTGTATTCATATTCATACGATGGAAAATGAACCTAACCTGGATTGTACGCTTAAAGGCGGGGAACTGGGCCGGTTGTTTGGCTGACCGCAGGCGCAGCTTTCACGATTCTGAGGTGGATCTTCACATGGGAATATTTTCACGGTCCTCGCTCAACGCGGAAGAGTAGGTTCAGTGTCGAACTCTCGTCCTGTTATGACCAGTGTCAGCGTTTCCAAGGCTTTCCCCTATGTGACATCTCGATGACTCCACCCTTTTCGTGTGACAACATCCGTGACATCACTGCTGGCCAGGAGAGCGGCTACGTAAATTTGTCCAGCTGAAGTTCTGTATCCCGTTCTCATACTGGAGCTCATATGTCTAACGATACACATTGTGACCTTAAGCTTAAATTCAAATACCTTCAATCTATATGAACCTTTTTGCTTGCCTGTTAACCCAGCAGTTCACTTTCATTTTTGCACTTTATAATACTTTGCTGCAGTATGTATTCTTAATATACTGTATATTCAATTCCATGTCGAGCGACTTATACTGTACACTGAATGACAATGAAGTTTAAGTCTGCTAATCTACCTTTACCTTTATAAGGACAATTTGTTTTGAAGCCAACAGAAAAACCAAAAAAACAACAAAGACAACAACAACCCAAGACAGCACCACATACTACGTACGTTCAGCAGCAAAAGACCAATTTCTGAGGCCAATAGTTTGCGTAATGAATGAGTGTTGTTATCTATAACTCTGCCACTCTTGTGAAACGACAACTTGATGGCAGCACCCTGTGCTCTGAGCACAGTGGGTGGTCGGGGTCGGCCAGGATCGCCTCTGCCGTTTCGGCGGCTCTCGCCTCATATAGCACAGCAAACTCCCCGAGTTTGATCCGTGCAATCCTACTACACATTTTTATTATGCTATTCAGCCTGTTTCTGCTTTCACAGTGAGGGACCCACACCAGGCGGTGAAGTGACCAGCTAAAATATTAGCCACTGCTTTCTCATGAGTTGAGCATCATGCAAAGATCAAACAAAACCAAAAAAAAAAGATTTGGGTAGATAAAGAAATTCATTCATTCCTTCATCCATTCATTATCTCCCGGGACCCTGGCATGAGGATGCTGGAGCCTATTCCAGCTGTCATTGGGAGATAGGTGGGGTTTACACTAAACCTGTTGGCAGTCACTCACAAGTCCACATATAGACATTACATTACATTACATTTGGCAGACGCTTTTACCCAAAGCGACTTACAAAAGAGGACACATACAAGCATCCCAGTGTCTTCTGTCAAAATGTTGTTGAGCAAGACACTGAACCCCTCATCCCTCCAACTGTCCCCCTGGCACCAGTGGGCGACATGCCTACTGCTCATTGTTCATCCATGATGGGTTAATGGCAGAGAACGAATTTCCCCGGGGGTGTAAATAAAGGATAAATTATTAATTATGATTAATTATTATTATTCACTCTCAGTCACATACAGATACAAAAAATGATTTACTGCTATCCAAACTTAATAAATGACAAACAACAATTCACTGTCATTCACACATCTGGGCCGTGGCGATTCGAACGTACTTTGGATATTGGTGAAATATAAAATAACCTTCAAGCGCCACCAGGAGAGGGGCGGGGACCTGGACGGCTGTCGATTCTGCTCGATACATACACACCTCCACCTCCACCTCTTCACACACACACACACACACACACACACACAGACATAAATATATAGACATTTCTATGAATTCAGAGGCACAGAAAAGGGAGAATCTGGAGTCAGGGTATCACCGAGAACCAACATTATTTCACTCTGCAAATAAAACCCATGCAAACATTCGCAGGATGGCTCTGTGTGAGCGCGGCACTCTGTCCTCCTATTTTGGCAGCAAACACAAGTTCGCTAAGGATGTGTCACACCTTTATTTATTCATCAGCCCTGTGAGAATTGGCAATAAGAGACAATGTCAATAAATCACACACTTGTGCATACGCACACCCACAGACATACACACATACACGTACACAAACCCCTTTTGCCTATAGAATCACCATCCATGTTTACTTTGTGTGAAACCTCTGCCAACAATATTCTGTGATGATTTGTGTTGGTATCACAGCGAACGCACAAGCACCAGACACCCTCTCGCTATTCACGTATTTTTGGCCGAGGAAGCCATGAATCGGAGCCCAGAAAGCACGCAGACCCTATTAAACACTGCCGGTTCTGCAACACACACCCTATTAAATGTTCCAAATCAGCTGAGTCAGCATACCCCAACCAACGGCCGGAGATTTAGACAAAACAAGTTGTGTAACGGTTTGATACAACGCAGACACACAATGAGGATCACGTACAGTATGACATACTGCATGACCATGAGAGCAGAAACATGCATACAGTAACAGAGCAGAACAAAGCAAACTTGCACACAAAAAAAGAAGCACACACACACACACACACACACACACACACACACACACACACACACACACACACACACACACACAGAGTTTAGGGAACACAAGCATGTGCATGAGTTACTTCGCATCTGGCTCCTCTTAGGGGATGACACAAAAGAAGTAGTATGTAAAGTTAGCGTGGCATTCTGTGTGTGTGTGTGTGTGTGTGTGTGTGTGTGTGTGTGTGTGTGATCATGCTCATGTGTGCACACATCATTTGGTCAATGCTTTGATAGCTGGCGAATGAGGAGGACTCAGAGGGTCAGCCGCTTTCAGATACACAAACAAAAACCACATGCAGCTGTTCAGTGTCTGCCTGAGAGGCACGTGACACACTCTCTCACACACACACACACACACACACACACACACACACACACACACACACAAACAGACACCGTAGCAACAGAGGCAAACATCTTTGTTACGTTACTTGGGCAGTGAACAAGTGTGTGAGACGACTTCACCACGTGCATATCTGTGGAAATCTGCAAGGTCTGGGAGTGCGTATTTGTGTGTGTGGGTGTGTGTTTGGGCATTTGTGTGTGTGTGTGTGTGTTCGGGGGGTAAGTTGGCTCCTAGGGAATTGTGAGTTATGCAGATAGATGGTGAATTTGAGTGAGCTCTACAAAAGTTGTTTGTCTAACTTGAGTACAGCAAGGATGAACACAGCCTGTTGAAGACAGTTACTCACACTCACACACACACACACACACACACACACACACACACACACACACACACACATGGGGCATGCACAGCTATCCCTGTTAAGACATTGCACAGTCACTTCCATTCATTCAACAATGACCCCGCCTCACACATTTTGGAGACCAAAATAGAATTAATAGAAGTAACAGCACCACCCATCAAAAAAAAATGGATGATGTACAGTGTTTGGTGCAGTCCAACCAGATCTGCTTTCAACAAATGATACTGTTGATCATATTACTATTAAAATTAGAAAGATGTTATTTGAGGCATTGATTTTGCTTTGGGTCAATTTCCCCTCAAAGAGACTAGAATTAGTCCGAAAATGAAATAAGATTGATGCAACGATCAACCACAGCCTGAATCTCACCAATATCACAGTCGAGATGTGCGACTAGGATGCAGGTAATATTCATTTAATTTCATTAATCCTGCACTCATGGCCCTTGGGGTGCTGGAGCCTATCCTGGATGTCACACGATAAGATAAACTTTATTGATCCCCATAGGGGAAATTCCTTTGTCACAGCAGCGTAACAGTTATCAAAAAAATAAGAGTAAAATAAATATGAATATAAATATAAATAGAGACAGAAGGCAGAAGATAGCAAGACAGCAGCAGCAACAACAACAACAGCAACAACATCAGGGATAGTAATAGGACAACATAACAGTTAGAGTGAAAAATACACAACAAGAACTAAATAATTATATGAATGGAGTGATAACATTAATGACAAGAATAAAATAAATAAACAAAATAGAGAAAATAGGCAAGATGTGTGCGGGCTGGGACCAACAAGGATAAGAAAAACAGCAGAGTTAGGGCATGACTTGTTCTCCTTTTCACACCGTTGACTCCTTCATTCACACACCATACTGACATGCAACAATTCACTCATTCACACGTAATATAGATAAATCACCTTGCGGTTTCAAAGTGCTTTACACCGGTTCACATTTACCCATTCACCAATTGTGTCAGAGCTGCCATGCAAGGTAGTAGCCAAGCCACTGGGAGCAATAATTGCCGGTTTGCCCAAGGAATAAAACCAGCAACCTTCCAATTGGATGGACACCCGCTCTACCAACTGAGCAGCAGCCACCCCACTAGAGACATATAAACACAAACAACCATTCACTCCTTCATTCACCAAAATTGGGGTCTGCAATGAACCTACTGCATGTTTTTGGTCTGTGGGAGGAAACCAAATAAACCGGACACAGGGAGAACATGGATACGCCAAACAGAAGGGCCAGAGGTGGAATCAAACCATGAGCCTCCTTGGTGATGCGGAAGTGCTAATATGTTGTGTAAAAATGAGTAAAGTTCCATAGCTGTTGTCAATGACATTAAAAGTTTTTTGGCCCCCGCGGCTGTATCCAAATATTTTTGCAAATCCCAGCGAAGAACGGACCAGCTAATGCAGCTGAGCAGCGCATCTGAACAACTGAGCTTACGACATTACGGGATCGGACATACTTCGGAGTGTAAATCCACGCGCCAATATGGCGACTGATGGTTTCACTGTAAACAACCAGAGTTGCAACGGTGGTGTCACTATTTCGGCACAGTTACGGAATCCATGGCCGATGTGTTGGAGCAGAGAAAACTAACTTTTGGGGTGACTAAACAAGTATGTGTGAGTGTGTCTATGTGGGCGCAGGCGCTTCTAGAGAAATAAGTATGCGAGTGCCATCTTTTTAAGTCCACGCCTTGTTTGAAGTTCTCTCTTGGTCGGCTGCAAACTTAAAACATCAAACGCTCAGGTCACAGCCTTCTCTTCATCTCATCATCCCCCTCTCCTCTGCCTCCCTGTATGATCTGGGGAGACTAGCGCAGGAGTGTCCTGCAGATAAAGAGGGGGCAAAGGAGATTAGACATACTGACGCCCCCCGACACACACACACACACACACACACACACACACACACGGAGAGGATTGGTCGACAACAGGTCAGCATGCCCTTGAGTGAGAATCGGACAAAGAGATAGAAAGACACCCCTTATCTACACAACAGTCAATCTCGGTTTTGTCTGTAAAATAATTAAAAAAAAACAAAAAAAAACAACAACTAATCATCAGTCAGTGCTGTAGAGGAGAGATAGCAAGAGAGATGGTCGGTCGCTCTCTCCCACAGTTACATTTTGCGTCAAAAAGCCAGAACCTCAGCGTAGTTGAACACGGGGTGATCAGAGTTTCTCTAAGGGGACGACAACTTGCAGCTAACGAAGGCAAAAGATCACAATCTATGACAGCGCATTTATAACTGAGCTATTACCGTGTTACAGGGCTACCAGTGATCCCATCGGCTAATAACCCAAGACCACTTTTGAACTAACTATAAGTTTACCCGGGAAACTGTATTTCCCAGTTTGAAACACTTCATGTTTATCCATCGCAATGCACTGCCAGTAATGCCATCTTAGTTAACCGGTTAATTCCTGAAGAGTTGAAATTACCGTCGTGCATTTCCGAAAGTGTTCACTTCCGACTGCAACTGCAGGAACGTTTTTATACACATCTGGGTCGCAAAAAAAACCTGAATTAACCACCATCTTTATTATTTTACTAATAATCATCTTTACTATTTTCAGCATAACAGTAATTGGAATAGTAATAGATGACAATAAAGGGGACGATGTGTTCAAAGGATACTGTTCAGAAAATCTGGTGTCAGGGTTCAAGGGAGACTGTGGGGTTAGAGAGAAAGGGGGCTGGTAAACCTTGAAGGCCACATCAGTAGCACCGAGGAATGCGGGGCTTCGCTTAGCAACCGCCAACGACGCTTTCCATTTTCTGCCGAGTGAGTGTGTGTGAGCACATCGGCACGCTTCAGCACATTCACAGAGTGTTAATGAGTAACAAAACACACACACTGTGATTCCCCCTGCAGCACGGTCCGCTTTTTACCTGAACTCTCATTAACTCCAGGGGTTCGATCGTATTTACGCGACTGTAGGGAGAAAAGTTAGCAAACACAAATTAGCGGCACGTCAAAGGGCAGGGTTTGAGGGACAGGCGATGTCAATTGCGTGGGGGTCTCTAGTTCATCTCTTTTATTTATTCCGATCAAGTGGAGAGTGGATTGGGGTTTTGGTCTTAAAGGTGAAATAATACTGTGTGTGTGTGTGTGTGTGTGTGTGTGTGTGTGTGTGAATGGGTGGGGGTGGGCTGGTTACCTTGACATTTAACCATGGAGACAGAGGCGTTTGCAGAGTGTATCACCATGGCAGTGGCACACCACTACTGAGAAATCTGCAAACCGCCGCTATCCCACGTTGTAATTCCTCTCGAAAGCGTGATGACATTTAAATACAGGTGCCAACTTTCTTTTCTGATACCGTGACTCCTCCCCTACCCTCGTCCTTCCCCTGAGGAACCCTCGGTTTTCAGGAGCTTTCCTCGTTTCGACCTCCCACCTGAACTCTGGGTCATGGCCAATGAAATAAACATGATTCAAAATTCTGAGTTTTTTTCCATAAAAATGTCAAAGATAAATAAATACAGCAGAAACTCACCTTTCGAATTTAATTCTTTCTTTGACACATATCGCAAACCAAGACGTTTGCGAACCAAATCAATATTCCTCATTGAAATCAACGTAAATCTCACTGCTCGTTTTCCAGAACCAAAAAAAAATACCAGTTATCGGGGGATCGGGTCACGGTGGCGGCTTGGACCAGCTCATCTGGAGGGATCCTGAGGCGTTCCCAGGTTGGCCAAAAGACAAAGTCCCTCCAGCATGTGTTTAGTATTCCCTGATTTTTCCTCCTGGCTGGACATGTCGGGGAACACCTCACCAGTTAGGTGTCCAAGACGCATCCTAACAAGACGCCCGAGCCACCTCGCCTGACTCCTCTCCGCGTGAAGGCGCACCGACCCTACTTTGAGCCCCGAATGGCCCAACTCCTCACCCTATCTCTAAGGGAGAACCCGAACAACCTGCAAACAAAGCTTTATGGGTTTATTTGTGGCGAAAATAAAGGGAGGCATTAAAGAGGACCCTAATTATTGCTATGTATCGCGTGGTCTTTCTCTTCTTGCCAGCATTTGTACTTGGCGTTTCCCTCGATAAATCAGGATGCAAAAGTAAAACCTTCTTGCATACGAGACCCTCACTAACGCTATCTCTAGAAAGCTGTCTTTCATTAATCCAAACTAAAAATAACTCGGCTTCATTGACGCAGTCACCCCTTTAGCCACAACAGCCGTCTTTAGCGCATCTTTGTTCTTCAGGATTGTACAGATGGTTGACTCAGCCAGGTCATAGGGCTTGGCGAGATCCGTAACACGAACACCATTCTTACGTTTAGCTATTATTTCCCTCTTCAGATCCACTGAAATTCTTAACATCTTCTTAACACCACTATCACTAGTACTCTAAACCTTTTTTAATGAAGGCTAACATACTTGAGAAAAAGTACAAAAAGTACAAAAAGCATTACACATATATAAAATACAATGAACGATGTAAACAACACTGAGTATCACCCACTACTGTAGCTATGCCACAACCTGAAAAACCTGTGAGTTTGTTGTCAGCTCGTGTCAAAATTTGTTAAAAAACTTTGTTGTGAGCCAATTTGCTAGTAATTAGGGGTGTTTGTAAACAGAGGTTCTACTGTAAAAAGAACATTTGTTTTAATGAGAACTATATCTGTATATTGCAGATTTCTTTTGCAAAACTCCATGAGCTGCAGTCTTAATGAAGCCCGTTTCTGTGTCCATGCTTGGCAGGTTTTTATGCAACAATACAGTAACAAATTAATACACCCCAAAACGTTGGCCTGCTCTTTTCACACACCTTGAGTATCACTAGCTATAGCCACATTTGGAAATCAGTTCCTCTTTGCCTCTTTGAAACAGGACATGGGTGAAACCTATAGAGCTTTCAGACGTTCACACACATACACACACACACGGTGGCAGATGCCAAGCAAGCGAGGACATCTGGAGCAACTTTTGGGGTTCGGTGTCTTGTCTGGGGACACCACAAGGTGGAAAAGAACAGAGATGATCTAAACATAGGGGTGATCAGATAGATTAGCCAGGAAGAATGTGTTCGTTGCAGGGGGGCCTCAATTAGAGAGCGTAAATAAATGAAAGTTGAAAATGAGTGTGACATGAAAGAAACACTCGTCTGCCCACAAAGTGCTGGAGTCAACCGGAGCATTAGCAGCGGCACCGTGGGTGGCTGCATAAGACTCACACACACTCACACGTGCACGCACACACTCACGGTGAGTGATGCAAGCTAGCCGGGCTGAGAGCCTGGTGGCTAACACTAGCCTTTATTGGTTATGCAGCTGGTTTCATGTGGAGCCCACACACAGTGACAGGATGACCGACACACTGCAACAAACACACACACCCACACACACATGCACACACCACAGAGAGAAGGGGGGTGTCTACACGTGGGTGTGGAAGGAGGAGGATGTGTTGAGGGGGTTGGTATAAGTGTAATTACACCCCCCCCACATACACACATATAAATATATATATATATATATATATGTAAATACATATTGTACTTATAAGAATTTCTGGGACACTGTTTTCTTGAAAGATGTGACCCACTTATGGTTGTCCAACATGCTGGGTGGCAATATCCCAAAACGACAAAAAAAAAAAAAAAAAAAAAAAACATTGTCATGGAAACCTGGTGCTCTGGATTGTTGTGCTGGGTTTGTTCTAAAAAAAGTTACCATGGCACCACTGTCTAGTTGTCGTTATGCTGATTTCCCAAACCAGCCCGTCCTAACCAAATACTTGCGTTGCCTCGGTTACCGCTAAGAAGCATGTGCTGACAGGGAGAATAACTGGTTCGCAGGACTGCATTCCTAAAACAGCTGTCTTCAGGTTGACAGCAAGCTTGTTTCGGTTCTGGTGCGTGTGTGGTTTACCTTTGAGACAGCAAGTGTATAAATATGACAGAATGAGTTTGTTCTTATATGTATATTAGTATTGTGTGAGTTAGTTACCGTGTAGATAGAGTGATATAAACCCAAGAGGGGCAAAGAGATGGGATGGGGGGGATTAACACTGGATAGGGACAACAGACACAAAGAGACAGAGGGGCCGCTATGATTGAGAAGGAAAAGAAAGACAGGCCCGAGAGGGAAGGAAGAGAATGATGGAGAGATAAAGATAGAGTGTGGAGTGTCTGGCCGTGTCCCAGCTTTGTCTCGGGTCCCGGGGGAGTAAGGCTGGCAGAGGCGGGCAGTCTGGCTCTTCTGGCCTGCTGCCAGGCCGCAGAGTGTGCCACGCTGCCCAGGAAAAAGGCCCCGGCCTGACATGGATGGCAGCGCGTGGTGGTGGTGGTGGTGGTGGGGGTCTAGGACTCTAGGACGCCCCCCCCCCCCCCCCCTTTACGCCCTCCTTCTCCACGCCGAGGGCACTTCAATCGGGCCCCCCCGGAGCGGGCGATGTGCCATCGCGAGACACATCTGGTCCCCTCAGCCTGGCGAGGACTCGTTGACCCTGACACAGTGCACCGAGGGGCTGGGAACCTGTCTGCGGCCTGACATGAGCGGCCCGGGAGTGAGACGGCGTGCACGGTAAATGCAGGGGGATTATTGTCTCTGTCGAGAGAGGGTTTGTTTTCATCTGCGTCTACCGAGGCTTCTCTGCTACCGCAAGGCGAACTTGAATGCAACGCTCCTTGGAGGGACAGCAGGTGAGACAAGCCCTCGGGCTGAGCTTGTGAAATACTACACATTAATCTGTCAAATAATATATAAAACACATTATATATTTTTCATCTATTATTTTTCTATATTTTTTCTAGATTTTTCTGAAGCCTGTCCGAGCTGTCATTGGGCGAGAGGCGATATTATGGAGATACATAACCATTTACCCTCCTATTCATGACTCGCAGAGAGACATTCAACTATTCACTCACTCATTCACCTGTAAAAGACACAACCAGGCTCACACATTCACACATCATGGAGTCACAGAACCACATCTGGGCAACTTAGGCTCTCCAATGAACCTACTGCTTGTTTTTGGACTGTTGGAGGAACATTGAGAATCACGAAATTCCGTACAGAAAGGCTCTTTGTTGGAATCAAACCGGAAAGCCCTAACCACTTCACCACCGTGCCGCCCTACATATTATGTCTGCTTTTATTTTGAAATCCATGTCGTTATTTGAGCAGTGATTTTATGTGACGGGCATCCGATTGGGTTTTCACTTTGTTTGTTTCAAGGTCGTCGTGTGTAAAGAAGGAGCCATGCTCTGCGATTCTATCCCCTCTCTAAGAGTGTTTTTTTTTTTTTTTTGTTGATTTACAACCACCGCTTCAGCTCAAGCGGCAGGTGCAAGGACAGTTTGTGCAACAGGTAAAAATAAAAATAAAAACACATCAGACTGATACCAGGGAGAAAATAATTTTAAAAAATTCTCTAAAAGTGAAAATTGGAATCAGATGCGATCAGGTTCAAGGCTATAACTCAGTGAATCGCTCGGGGGACTCCAGCCCCGGAGAGACTTTCGAATTACACACCTGGCTTCGCCATGACGGATTGAAACCGGATGAAACCTCTGTTTCCGATCGGCACCGGCACCCAGACTGACTGAAGCCCGTGGGAAAATTCATTCTCTGAAATTAACCCACCATCGACTCTGTCGACCAGCGCCAGGGAAGCAGTTTGGGGTTCAGTGTCTTGCTCAACAACACTTCAACACACCAGGAGGAGCTGGGAATCGAACCAGGAATGTCCGGTTACAAAGACATTTTCTACATCCTGCGTCACGCTGCCCCCCATCTATTCTTCTCTTCTCCCACTATTTCCAATCAACCCATTTAAAGTAAGCGTTTCAGTTTGATTATACCACACGCTGCTAATGCCACAGCCACCGCTATCTTGACCGTTTCATCCATTTTATCAAATGGTTTATTGTTTGGGTTCCGAAGTATTAGCGGGCATGAAAAACACACAAAAAAAGGTCAGGGTCACATGTTTCTAAAAAAAAAAACCCGAACTCAGATATCCCTCTCTTGTATCTCTCTTCTTCTCTCCTCTTATTATAATTGTATTTATTTCCTTTCTCTCTCATTTCGGGTGAACCTCATCTGTCTGAGTGAGTTGAGTATGTATGTGTGTGTGTGTGTGTGTGAGCAGCAGCCAGAGGGCACAGAGCTGACTAAAGTCCATTTTCCAGTTGCCTGGACAAGCCAATCAGCTACCGATCTCAGAGCCTCTGTTTCCGGAGGATGTGAGAGGACAATTGCCACAGCGACGTTGCTTTGGGATTACATCATTGATGGAGGGAAGAAAATGTAAGTATTCTACAAGCAGTCACACACACACACACACACACACACACACACACACACACACACATACGCATACACACACACCAGGGCATGGGGTGGAGACAGTGTGGGTGTGTGTTCAGCCATATCCAGTGTCGACAAAAATGACCTCTGTGTTGAATGTACAATCACTACGGCTCAAATTACAAGCGAGCCTTCCCCTCTTCATCCCTCGCCGCTCACATATAATGTTACCGCTGGCTCCAGACAGAGAGACTCATACTCCTCCTCTTCATCCTTTCCTGTTCTTGAGTTCCTCACCTCCCTCTCACCTGACTGGGAAGAGGAGGAGCGAAGGGAATAAAAAGGTGGGGGAGAAAATGGATGGGTGATGTATGTAGAAGGAGCCAGATAAGAGAGCGACCGTGGATACCGAGCCACGTCTACCTGTGATATCTCTCTTTCACACACACACACACACACACACAAGGGAAGCAGAAGACAGCAGCCATTGGACAGACGCCTAAGATGGCGGTGTGAAGGTGGGGAAGCATGTGTGACCCCCTCTTTGTGACCCCTCCCAGTTTGCCCCACCTCCATTTTAATCGAACTATGCTTGGGGCCCCATCAGGGTCATGCACACACACACACACACACACACACACACACACACACACACACACACACACACACACACACACACACTTCACATCCATGACCCCACCCATCCCCCCAAAACTATCTCTTTATTGATGAGGTCAGCGGCTGAGAGGTCAAACCCGTCTGACAATCAGGAGAGGAAGCAGGGAGAAGCTGCTCAGACGTTCACTCTGACCGTCAAGGCTGTTATTTTTCATTTCTATTTTCTCTCACAGCGCCGTTGGCGCCGCACAAAGCTGAACTTGGGTTTTAGGACGTCGGCAATCTCAGCGCGAAACAAACCGCCTGGCATCCTGCCGGGGATAAAGAAGCAAGGCCTTGAGTTTAATGGAAAATCTTCAAACTGTTGTGCGGTTTGGAAAACATCCTCACACCTGCCGTCTCTGACTAGATTTCTTAAGAAAACTAAAAAAGAACTATAGCAGCCCCCCGCTGCGGGGGGTGGGGGGGGCATCGTTGCAATATGCAACAAAAGAAACGAATCGATCCAGTCATCGTTTTACCCAATGCTTTCCGAAGAATTTGTCAAGATATCTGACACTGCTCTGTTGTTAGCTCTTCAGCCTCGAAGAGCAAGACGGTCCCTCGTTCAATTCCAAAAGAAGGGCCTTTCTGTGTAGAGCCTCGATGTTGTCTCCTGTGTCTGCATAGGTTTCCTCACGGTTCTCAAGTTTCCACCGACAGTTCAAAAAATGCCTGAGGTTCATCGGAGACCCCAAGAGAGACCCTAAGCTACCCACGTGTAAAAGAAAGTGCAGATTAATCCACTCCCTCCTTGCCGGTGCCCTAGCGGTGACCATCAGGCCTCTGGAGCTTTTTCAAAAAGCGGCAGCCCGCCTGGTGCCAAACCGTCCCAAATTCTCCAACACAACTCCCCTTCTTATGTCCCTACACTGGCTCCCGGTAGCCGCCCGCATCGAGTTCAAGTCCCTGGTGCTCGCCTACCGGGCAGTGAATGGGACAGCCCCGTCTTATCTCCAGGATATGGTCAAGCCACATGTCCCTACCCTCCCCTCTGATCTGCCACCTCTCGCCGACCGTCCACCCCGTCACTCAGAGCCCTCGGCTGCCGATCGAACCGGTCTCGGCTCTTCTCGGTCTTGGCTTCTCAATGATGGAACGAACTCCCGAAAATGGTCAGGACACTGGGGTTGCCGCCCATCTTTCGCTGTGAGCTGAAAACATACCTCTTCACCAAGCACTATCCTACTAATCATGCTTAGCCCCCGACCCCCCCCGCCAAAAAAAAAAATAAAGGATGAAATGTATGTATGTATGTATGCATATGGTTTTGAGATGGCTATTTGGTTCAGTGGTCACTTCTGACGTCCGACTACAAGTACTTCAGATCTTCGGTGACTGATTTGCACTTCTTGTGAATCACTTTGGATAAAAGCGTCTGCCAAATGACTGTAATGTAATGTAATGAAAGGGTGAATGATTGTACAATGATTTGTGACATGTGAATGACAGTGAATGTTGCGAGTCTCTATATTATTTTAAAATGAGGAAGTGAATAGTTCTTTATCGCTATATGGTGTGGATGAGCAGGTGATTGGTTGTCTGTCTCTATATGTGGCCCAGTGATTGTTCCAGGAATGAATACATTTAATGCAGATTTTTCGATGAGCTTTACTGTTCAAGACCATTTGACATTGCCAATTTATCTCAAGATTTTTCATCAAACTGCGATGGCTGGTTGCTTTCCTTTTTTAGTGATTATTTCACAGTGAACTTTAAAGATGTTTCAAGGTGATTTTTCACAACTGTGGATCGTGTCCTGCTTGTCGTTATGGCGACCAAACGCCAATTTACACTTGGTTGGTCATTTTCCCATGATTATGAGGACAATCTTTCCTGTCACATAGAAACCACCACGGCCATGAGCATGTGTCATTTCCACAGTAACACAAGGTTCACACTCTGGACAGCTCTTTGGGAGACAGCACAGCTAGACATTTTTTAACATCTCTTACTGATATCCTGCTGATTTGTGGATCATGTATCATCTATTTTTCATTCTATTGTCAGGTAATTTCTTGTTGTTGTTTTTTTTTTTTTTAAATTTAGTTTCCCATCAATTCAAAATAAAGATTTTCTTTTTTTAAAAAATATGATTGAACTTTTCCCCGCTCCCAGTTTTCATGTGTTTTCCATAACTGCAGAAGTGAAAATCTGTTTTTCAGGTTTCGCAAGTTTTCCAGGAAAATGTCTAGAACCCTGAAAACAGCGTCAAAACAAAAGAAAAACAGAAAGTCTTCACATGCGACCAGGGCGAAAAGAAGTTGATATCCTATAACGTAACAGTTTTACTTACACGGTCTAAGAAAATCTGAGATTAATTTATAACAGCTGATGATGAGCTGGGTGGTGCAGCAAGAAGGACCCTGGTTGATTTTCCGACGTCAGACCTTTCTGTGCGGAGTTTGCATGTTCACCGGGTTCTGTGTTTCCGCCCCCCGCACTCAAAAAACATACTGAAGTTTAATACAAAAAAAAATAGTTAAATTGGGCAGATGTATGAATGACAGAGTGATATGTTGTTTATCTCTATATGGCGACCAATCCAGGGTGTCCCTGTCCACTTACACGATGGCAGCTTGGATAGTACAGTCCAAAAACATGCAGGTTCATTGGAGACACTAAATTGCCAGTTGTGTGAGTGAGAGAGCAAATGGTTGTTTGCCTCTATGATGCATAAATAGGATGGTTGCATGTCTCTAAATGACGTGAATAAGAGAGCGAATGTTTTTTTGTTTCTTTGTAATGTGTGAATGGTTGTATGTCTAAACATAATGTTTGAATGAGAGTGTCAACAGTGTGATGAATGGAGAATTTTCCTATCGGGAAACCATGGATTGTCATGTCTACATCAACATCATTATCTATAAAAGTATCTAAAGATCTATAAATAAAAGCAGAGTTTGTATTTTCCACGTGTTCAAAATAAATCGTGTTCCTCCACTGTTGCAGCAGCGAAAAATAGACGGGTTTGTTGAAAAATTACTCTCCAGGCATGAGGAGAAGCGATGTGAAGGACACAGGGTTGGGATTGAAAATATGTAGGAATGATGTTTGTCTCTTTATGTGGCCCTGTTATTGACTGGCGATCGCTCTTAAACCGGGTTAAACCCCGCTTCTCGCCCAATGAAAGCAGAGATTCGCTCCAGCCCCCCCTGCTGGATAAGATGTATAAATAATGAATGAATGAATAAATGAATGAATGAATGAGCTGATGAGCCACGTCATCTGAGGAGCCACATAACCAAAAATTTGTAAGCTAATTCTTGCCCATAAATGTTTCAAATACGCATTTCTTTCTGGGAAAATCATTACAAGGGCCTTTCATTGTTGATACTCGGTTTCGAAATACCCCACAATGCCTCCCTAATTGAAATATATATGTTTTTTGGTGTGTTTTCATTGATACAGCACAGATTAAATGTGACAAACAATGGGATTAAGGTGAACTGTCACCCTTGTGTTTGTCAAAAAAAGGCATCTCAGTAACTTGCACGCTTCATCTCCCGCGCTCCCATTCACGTGCTTCTGCGTTTGTAAGGATATTTTTAGCGCCGCATCTGCGGTGGGCATGAAGGAGACGGCAAGTTTCTGTCTGGGAATTTTATCCCGTTTTAACCAAGCTCACTTTAATGTTTCGCCTTTACTGCAACTCATTCGGGAGAGCGACAAATTGCCAAACTGCCAACCAAACGAGACAGAAATAACTGTAACAAAAGAGGCGGTGCGAGGTGGCGAGGGAATAAAAAGAGATAAAGCGAAACAGATGGAGGACCTTTTCTGCAGCCTGATCAAAGCTGGAATATCAAGCCTCTGTTACGCATCGCTATCTTTATTAATATGCATCGAGACACAACCAACACGTCAGATAAGTCCGGACGGAGTTGGAACATCACAATTTCCCGATGCTGGTGTAATGCGATTGATTCATTTCATTATTTCTAAATATCAAGTCATCGCTTGCAGATATCGTGGGAAATTCTTGAACAATTTTTCGGAAATTGGTGGTCTCAATTCATGTTGTCTTTTTCTTTCCAACATTTAGGTCATTTCCTGCTGATTTGTGGGTAAATTCTTACTGTACTGAAGGATCTTTCCTATGATTACATTTTTTTTTAAATATATTTCCAGACAATGTGTTTGCTTTTTTTTTTTACATTTTCATTCATGTATCTGTTTAATTATTTACTGAACAATTATCATAAAATTAAATAAAATAATTATTATTATTTTTAATTCCTTTTTAAAATTATAAAAGGAATCAGAGGGGGGAAAATGCAAAATAATCTACACCAAGTACAGGTATTTGACAAACAGTAATGCTGTAAATAACAATAAGTAAATAAACAAATGCTGTAATCAAATTAAAATAAATAAATACAAATTTGATGCCAAAATAAATGCATGAAACTCCACCATAGGCAGACTGAGACAGGTGCTGATGTCATGCAGATGCTGTCAGGTGCGACAACGAACTGCAACCGTTTTGTGTCTGTTCTCTAGAAACTTTTGAGGGATGGCCGAAGACCAAATATTCAACTTTGTCCTCCACGCTGCTCTCACCTCCCTCACTCCACTCTGCTGAAACGCATGACTTTCTCTACTCTCTTCCATCCTTCTTTCATTCATCTTCTAATGCAAATATTCCCTTTATCTAACGCCGACACTGATCGGAACATTAATGAACTGTCAACCACGCTGAAGCACGCGCACATACACTCACACTTGCACATTTGAGGAGATGGCGAGGGAAACTATTCTGAGAACGGAGGTGAACGTGTTCTGCCCTTCATGAAACCAGTGTTGCAGCCATCTGTGAAAGACTGTGTCAGAACACCTTTAAATTCTAGAGGCCATGTGCTAAAGTTTTGGAATAATTCCCTTTTTTTCCCACAAGCAAGGCCTTGACTAGCTGCATTCCTTTATGCTACGTTTCCACACCCATTGGAGCTCAGTCTAGGGGAGGCGATGTGTAGTTTCATTCAACATCGCAACATCTTTCAATCTACAGTGATAAATTTCAGAGTTTTGGAGAAGCTGGAGTGTGTGATGTTTGACAGATGGTAGGCTCCCATTCCCTGTGCTAAGCTAACTGGCGTGGAGAGAGGGGGGTCTAGCTGACTGAGAGTGCACACATAGAAAGACATCTGTCCAAGCCATTTTACGGAATGGATCGAGTCAAACTTGGAATATGTTGTTAGATGGCATCACCTACAAGCTGCGATTACTGTATTTTTCGCACCATAAGGCGCACTGGATTATAAGGCGCACCTTCAATGAATCGCCTATTTTGAAAAATATTTGTTATAAAAGGTGCACCGCATTATAAGGGGCATATAATTGAAGCTACAGTAGTGGCTGGGGTTGCGTTATGCATCCACTAAATGGAGCCGTGATAAAGGGAATGTCAACAAAACAGTCAGATAAGTCAGTCAAATTTAATTATAGAACACAAACCAACGTTCTGACAACTCCGTTCACTCCAGAAACAAGTAAGTGCATTCACAATACGGTACCATTCATACCGGAAGCTCTTACCGGTATTTGCGCCGCCTTCGTTGAAAACAATGTATTTCCAACTCCACTTGTCACAGTTCACAGGGTTTCATAAAACGAAAGCACCGAGAAGGACCGCCTCTAAATTCATTGATGTTCATGTCGCTAGCTGGCGCTGTTGCCTTCATTTGATTAGTGACCATGGTGATACTTCTACTTGCTACTCTCTGTTCAACAATCCACTGTTCAGGTTTGTCCTTTAACTGTGACCATCTTGCTTTGTTCCCCCAGAAATTCTATTTAACCTTCTTTACTTGGTGCAGGTCATCTTGTTGCCTCCTTCACCTTGCACCATTGATTCGTTCATGTTGAATTCTCTCGCCGCTGCTCTATTCCCGTGTTCTACTGACCAATTGCGTGACCGATTGCCTTGAGTTTAAACTCTGCATCGTAAGCGTGTCTCTTGAAAGGTGCCATTTTGGGGTCTTTGGAATTCCCCTTTACCGCTTACCGCTGCTACTTCGGCGAGGCGTACACACAAACGCACACAAATGGAAATGAAAATGCAGTCATATATCCCAGCATGCACCGCACGCTACTTCTTTTACGGGAGAAAATGGAGATGGCGGATGCTTCCTGTAGTCCCGCGACCTCTTGCGGCTCAATGTTGATCCACATACAAGGCACACCGCCGTGATACGCCGTGACACGGTCGGTTTTTGTGAACATTAAAGATTTAGGTGCGCCTTATAGTGCGGAAAATACGGTACAAGGGCAAGAGTGGGGGGGCATCACAAGGTGTAAGGGGTCATTTATGCTCAACATTAAATATGTTAAATGCATAATTCTGTACGAGTTCAGGGAGCTCGCAGGTGCGCAATGAAACATAGCAAGCGGAGCACAATCACTGGAAGTCTTTAGGGAGCAGTGTTGGGAGCGGTATGGTGTTGGAATAACCAGAACTCTGAACCTTCTATAGCGGTGGTCCTCGACCTTCTTATCACCGTGGACCAGTCAATGGTTGACAATTTTACCGCGGACTGGAGGGGGGGATGTGCGGTATATGTAGATTTTTTACATTGTGATTATAATAATAAACGTGAATCTACTGTGTGGATCCACCTTTTGCCCTTCGAAAAGAAACTTTCCGTCTGACGTCTGTTTTTTACTAATTTTGCTAACTTGTGGGTTACATTTTTGGCACTCAAGTGACTGCGATGATTTTCCAAATAAAAGATTTTTCAAAATAAGGACTGTTCAGACTCAGATAATAAATCCAATTGATCCACAGACCGGTAGCGGTCCACGGGCCGGGGTTTGGGGACGTACTGCTTAGCATCAATGGCAAAATAAAGTACGCACAGGAAATATGTGGTCAGTGAAATGTTGATCTCTGAATGGTTTTACATTTAATTTTTACAATTTAATGTGGGAAATTAGCCAAAACAGCTGTGATTCGATTAGCGGTAAATGGTGAAAAAAAAACAAAAGACTTGTTGACAACAAAAAATAGCACACAGTCTGGCCTCACTCCATCAGCATCAACCAACCTCAATGTTCCAAAAGGTTCTCGCATCTGCGAGCTTGTATCTATGAATGGTTGGCAAGATGCCCCCCAGCGCCGCTCGCCCTTTTGATAAGAGCCGTTTGTCGGCGGTCTCCACAGCGCCATCGCCGAGTGAAGGATTAGGTCGAGGAGTTGTGTGGAATGAACGAGGCATTAGTGCATCGCCCCTTTCAGTTCATCCCTCCCTTTCATCCGTCCCCCCTCTGTGTCGGGAATTAACCATGTCCGTCATCCCCTTGAACACATGCAGAAATAGCCATACGAAACACACTTGTGCCCGTGACCCAAACACACAAGCACGAAGCAGTGCGGTGACGCCAACTTGGCAACGCCAGTTTGCCCTGAGACAGCTTGCCCCGAGACGGCTCTCTGTTTTTTTTTTTTTTAAATCTTTTTCTTGCTCTGTTTTTGGAGCGAGGCGTGGATGGAACGTGCCAGAAACAGACATATTAGTCGGGAGGGGGGGGGGGGACATCAGGGAGGAGAGCTGGAGAGACCCGGCTCTGCCACGATCATCCTCTTCTGTTTCAAAGCTGCGAGTCGAGCGAGTGTGTGTGTGTGTGTGTGTGTGTGTGTGTGTGTGAGATTTTCTATTTTTAACTCACTGCCTGCTCACCAAGTTCCTGCCAGCACAAGTGCACACTTGGAAACTTTCTGTGTGTGTGTGTGTGTGTGTGTGTGTGTGTGTGTGTGTGTGTGTGTGTGTGTGTGTGTGTGTGTGCCATGCACATCATGTTTTCCATTGTTACAGAGCTGGAAAACGTGCGTGTTTTTCTCTTCTTTTTTTTTTTTTTCCTCTGAGACCGAAGCGCAACTTCACATTCCCATTCCCACCCGTTCTCGCGTGTTTCTATTGCCAGTTCAAAACCATACTGTCGAAGCCATGTGAATACTTTTCCCATGAAGACAAACGCACAGATGTAAACACAGCCGTATCAATAGAGGGGGCCATGGCGAGAACGCAAATGAAACCAGCGGGGGAGCCCGCAGCCAGCTGGGGCTCCTGCTTTTGATCTCATCTATACACACACATTAAGGGTGTATGAGTGTGTGTGTATGTGTGTGCGTGTAATTGCTTTATTTTCACGTGACATGAATGAGTGCCCCCCCCCCTCCCGCCCATTTCTTAATTTTATTCTCCTCATAGCGGGTTTTGAGGATTATTATGAATGAATGATCAGGGGGGCATGCCTGCGCACGTCCCTGTGAGCGTGTGTGTGAGTGTGTGTATTTTGTCACGAAACCGGCACTGTTAGCGGAGTTCGATTCATGAGTAGGAAGCCACGCTTTAGCAGCTGCCGGCACAACAGATCCATTACACACACGGGCACGGAGATGTGAAAAAAAGAAAAAAGAAGTAAGAAATGACAGCAGAAAGAGGACAAAAAAAAGGGGCTGTGAGAGAAAGCCGAACAAAGAGAGGATGAGAGCCAGGAAACAGGAAGTGTGGAAGGAGGAAATGGGGAGGTAGGAAGCAGGGGGCGTTGGGGGGCTGGGGGGGGGGGGGGGGGTAAAAAATTGCGTGGGGAGACCGGATGCTTTGTTTCTGCAGGCCGGCTGCCGCGGTGTCGTAAAGAATTCCCGCTCATCCCCGAAACCAACAAAAAAGTCAATTCTGAGCCCCCTCGTCCCATACCAGTTCATCCCGCAAGTACCTGCAAACTCACGCTCAGCAGACACCCAGCAGCGTAAGATGACACGGCGTGACTGCATTTCCAGGAGAGGATGCACTCGCAGGATATCGGCCTCCTCCTCGCCATTTGACTGTCTGTTTTGACCCCCGTCCAAGTCCTTGTTCGAGGATGACGCCAGGGGCAGTTTCAGGTTTAATGCTGAATTAACATACATGCGGAAGATCCCGTCTCCGTGGCTATCTCTGGAAAACTCTAAACTTGGGCCGAAAAAAAAAAAGGCTAAGCATGGATCTTAAAAAACGAATGATTGAGGAATCAGGAAGTACAAGAAGCAAGAAGGTTTCCGCTGGGTTCTACACTTTCTTCTCACACTCCAAAAGCATGAAGGGGGGCCACTGGAAACCTAAATTGTCCAGATGTGAATAAGAGGGGCAACGGTTGTTTGTCTCTATATGATACATGAATGAAAGAGTTAATAGTTGTTTGTCTGTCTATGATATGTGAATGAGAGAGTGAATGGTTGTATGTCTTTTAGTGGCCCTCTACTCGACTGGCACCTGGTCCATGCTGAACTCCACCTCTCGTTCGATGAGAGCTGGGAGAGCTCCAGACCCTCCTCAATGCAGGATAATCAGTATATATTATGATGACGAAGATGATAATAATAATGAATGACCGGGTCTGAACGAGGCGTTATTTTGGAGACCGCGGAGTGTTGTCCAACCTGCATCGTGTACTACACTAAAAAGGCTGTACTGCCCATTTTAGTTAATCCTTGGTTGCACAAGAGTTGGCATGGCAACCGCTAAAGCTCGAGCAGAACAGGGCTCATCAGCAACAAGTTATAACCTGCCACTGACCAGTGAGCTGGTTTGAGTGCAGTCATGCTGTGCTGAACATCCAGTACCGCTGCAGCTCCCGCAGTGGCCTTCATTCTTATTTTTCAATTGAAAAGTTCAGTATTTCATCCGTCCAGTCTCCCTTCCTCATTACCATCAAAGTGTTTTCATTACTTACGTTTGTAATTAGCCGCTGTGGTTCGTCAGTCTCACAATGTTTACCATACGGGGGAAGAGGGGGCTGAAGTTTCCCGGAGTTTGGACGGTATAGGCGGTTACGGATCTGTAGATGAATATGAAGAGCAGTTGTGATGGCAGGGGGGACACCGGCCCGGCGCGTATCGATTTTCCTACCTGACTTGAGCTTAACCGTGCCGCTCCGTCTTGAGAGCCACCACACACACACACACACACACACACACACACGCACACATTCCCTGAGGAACTCACCAGACACATCAAACCGAATTACCCTAAATATCACCCTGACAACACAGAGGCGGGCGAGTATGAGATACGAAGTGTACAAAAACGCGATTTCATTGAATAAAAAAAAAAACAAAACAAACAAAAGCCCAACGAGACACAGGCAACACACACTCGGGAACACGCATCATAAACAAACAAGAGAACATGCAAAGTTCCGAGCACTCGGGCAAAAACACATCAAACGCGGCTTGTCGTGCGGGACCGGATTTGGCCCTGCGCAACAAACTGCATTAAATATTCAGTGAATTTTTCAACATGTGCTCTTTCCCCTTTTCGCACGTGTAGAAGTGTAAAAAAATGCAAGGGATGGGGGGGTGGGGAGACAGGAAGGAGGGGGAGAAGGAGTCAATGAGGGCAAAGGCAGAGCGAGCGAGCGGCGGAGGAGAACGAACGAGAGAGCCTGGAATGAGCTACAGACGGAAGAGAGAGAAGAGAGAAAGAGAAAGAGAGAGAGAGACAGTCAGAGAGAAGGAGAGAGAGAGAGAAAACCCGGCCGACTCCGTTCCAAGCTACTCCCCTTAGCAACAGCCCTGGCTCAGCCTGCATCCCATTGGCCGCCTGACAGCATGCATCACAATCCCATGCATGGTTCCTCAGCCAATCAAGGGTTTCCTTGCAACTCTGCATTTTAGATTTCATTTTCACCATGGTAACACGACCCCTGCACTCGGCCCTTGACGTGCACGCCGCGCCGAAAAACACAATGTCGCGAAAGTTGACCGGCCCTTGGATTGGTGCGGGTGCACGGGACAACAGAGTTAGAAACAAAACACACATGCACGCACACACACACACACACACACACACACACACACACACAGCCCGTTGACTGTGCATGAGCTGCCGCTATTGCTGCTACCACACACCCGCCTGTGTGTAGTGCAGTGTTACCGGCAGAAAAGCATACGGTGGAGGAAAACTAGAGTTCATCCAACCCATGAAGCACCTCGGGATCACAGAACCCCACGTTCTTCCATCTGTCACGTCTCGTTTTGCACTCTGAAGGTTACGAGCCGGGGCGAAGTTAATATAACACTCCTCTCACATGTGCGCAAATAATCCGAAAAATGCCCGGGCAGTTTTGACGGTTCTGAAAGGTGAGAAAAAGACCAGAAGTTGATTTAAAAAAATAAAAAAAATTTTTAGCGCTGCCCCGGCGGTGCTGCTTTTACGAGACCGAATGAAATCTGGATAACTTTTCGGTTGGATGCTAATTAAAAGGAAGGGTATTCATGGTGAGAGATTGCGCCGGTTTACAAAACAAGACTATTTGAAGAGCATAAATACGCCCTCCTTCCTGTAAACTGCTAATTAGATGTCGTCGGCCAAATTACAGGGCCAACAGCGGGCTAAGCCTATACTTTTCACGCAATCCTGTAGTAACACAGGTAGTCGTAGTCGGGCTGGGCGTTACGGAAAACATAATAAAATAAAAACATCCAGAGGTTGTAGAAGTAGAAAGACTCTCCCGGTCCTGTGCCATCACTTGGACTTCTAGCCACGAATAACCCGACTCCTTTAGCTCTGCAGTGACGATCCTATGCTGCCATGTAGCTCTTGAGCGTCCATGTCAGCCCCTTCCTTGGGGTTTCTGATGAAGAGCGATTCGCGGGATTGATTTAAATACATGGCCTTGCCTAGCCAATCGAGTCTTCCTCTTTTTACCTCTGGGATGAAGCAGTTACATTTGGTCCCTTTTGATCTGCGCCCCATTTGTGATCTTGTTCGACTAAATGATTTGACAGGTCCTTCTCAGGCGATTGCTGTGTAATACAAAAATTCTGTGAATGTCTCTTACTGCTCTCCAGTGAATGTACTGGTTAACAACCATGGCAATGTAAAGTACATGAGGGAGGCATGTGCACAGTGTAGTTTGTGCACGTTGAAACGAACATTACGGTTTATGTAAGTATATTGCGCATACAGTACATGAGCCCTTTGATGTTCCTCAAGCTGTTGATTTTTGGCCGTGGTGTTAGACTGTTGATAAACATGACAGTGGGTCATATTGGTTTTGTGACGGCCACTAATTGCATGATCTCTAAGTTTACATTACATTACATTACAGTTTGGCAAACACTTTTATCCAAAGCGACTTACAAGAAGTGCAATTCAGTCACAGAAGATCCAAAGTACCAGTAGTTGGAGGTCAGAAGTGACCACTCAACCAAATACCCATCTCAACACCATATACATACATACATTCATGAGCCATTGCTAGTTTTTCGGTGGCTTTCCAGGTCTTTTTCTTGAAATCGCCCAAAGATTTTCCAGATGATTTCCTTTTGGTCAATGTCTGGTCAGTCAGCTTCAGTAATGCTGACTTTTTAGACCCTACAACATTGCCCATTTTTCTTGGTTATTTCATTTTCTTTGCAGTTCTTTGATACATTTTACAGTATATTGGTCACTTTGCCAAAATCAGTAATTATCAGGGAGTATGAAGTGAATATATAATAGCTAATGGTCTTCAGTGGGATATCAAGATAACATTGATTCATTTTTTTTACAATATACTGACCGGCCCTGGGCTCAATCTTTTCTTCACTTCTGGCCCCGAACAGACTTTTTTATAGTGTTTTCCCAGCAGCTGTAACCCTTCACTCATTTCCTCAAGCATTCTTAACAAGAAAGTGCGTCCAGAGCGCAGACGGTACGCGAATCCCTGCCAGCCGGAGAGGAGCAGACAAGGTAAATCTGGCCTCCGTTGTGTCGGGAGAGGTGTAGCGGAGGAGGATGAGAGGAGGACGGAGACAGTCCGGCTCCTGGACAACAAGCGGAGACAATGGATCGCGGCTTCCCGACAGACGAGATGGGATGAAGGGGGTTCTGCGGCTCAATAGAGCCAAGATCGGGCGAGGACAACAAGACGAGTGTGTCTGCCCGCCCCGCGGTGTCTGGGTGTGCAACCCAAGAAAGGATCCATCTGGGTTACGCCGGAGAGCCCCAACCTCCCTACACCACAGCGCACCACCCTCAGAGACACAACATAAACACCAACTGGTAAAAGACAAACAAAAATAAAACAGGAAGGCAGGGGTTGGGGGTGGGGGAACTCAAGTTGTCAAACTTAGCCGTAAGTAATTAAAAGAGGTAGCAACACGTCCCCCCCGCAGATTTGGTGACAAGCAATGTATGTTTCCCACAAAGAGCAATTAGTGAACCAATTACCCCTGAGCCTAATTATAAGTTATAAGGCGGGGACGAGCGACGGCGGCCTGCGTTTAGCTACCGGCCCGTCAATAATAAGCAGGATCATGAGGGGGGTTGCTCAGTACCTCCTTTTGGGGATCACACCGTCCCACTGGCTGAATCTCTCAATGACCTTTACGGCATTAGCTGGTAACACCCGGTGAGTTTTTAGGTAACCGGTGAATTTTCAGCCGATTTGTGGCACATTACTTTGCAATATGAAAAACGCCTACCTTTTTAGACCATTTGCTATTCTCTATGACTTCAAAGATGATTGATATAAATACACACACACACACACACACACACACATATGGCGCCATGATGATACACTGGATGAGATGTTAAGTGACTCTTTGAAGATAAAAAAACTTCTGACAAGTCATCATATAACGTTAGTTTTCTTTCTTCTTTTTTTTTTACAGGCAGTGTGGCCTGTCGACTCATTTGACACTCTGTGTGTGTTACTGTTTTGTGACACGTGTATCTGGTTTCGCAAACATCTCAGGCGGCTTTTAAATGGCTGGGATACACAAATACACACTCTGCATGTTATTGATTTAGTCCTATTGGCTCCGGCTGTAAGTGCAATGGTTACAACCTCGAATTAGTTGGAAATTCAATGTAGTTTGCTTTGGCTGATTCAATTACAACAAGAGTAGGGGTCCTACACTCTATGTGTGTGTGTGAGTGTGTGTTTTATAGCTCTCAGAGCACAGTGCTCGATGGCTAAAGTTGCACTAATTGAGTTAGCTGTGATAACAGAGGAGGCAGCTGGCTTTCCAGGAATATACTCTCCTACTGAGTGTGAAGACATACAGACATGCACGCTCGCAAATAGTCGTGCAGGCTGGCAGAGTCGCTTGGTGTAAGCCGTCTTTGGTTTTTTTATTTTTTTTGGGAGGGTTTGTGGATGGTAAATCTGTCATACATGTAGTGCGGCAGGATTATTAACACATTCCCCCAAAATACCAGTTTCACTCTTGATGCCCTATTTGCCTGTCTGCGCACACGAGGGCACACACACACACACACACACACAGACACACAGCAACATTCCTAATAGGTTTCAGTCCTTTACCTGCTTAAACGTCCTTCTGTCTGTACAGATGAGTGTTCTTTTAATCTCATGGCGCCTTTAGCTAGGTCAGTAGGTGACTGACAACATCAGTGTTTGGCCAGCACACACACAAACACTTACATGCGCAGTCGCACATACGTCTGACCCTTAAGCCCTTAGTCTGAACTTGTTGACCTGTGTCACAATGACACAACTCATTTTCCAGCAAGTAAGACGCAGGCGCAGCAGTTAGCGCCGCCGCCTCACAGCAAGTAGATCCCTGGTTGGATTCCAACAGCGAGGTCTTTCTGTGTCGAGTCTTCATGTTCCAGTCCAAAAACACGCAGAAGGTTCATTGGCGACCCTAAATTGCCCGGACGCTAAACCCCACCTCTTGCCCTGTGACACCTGGGATAGGCTTCTGCCACCCTGTGACTTAAACTGCAGAATAAACAATATAGATAATGAATGAATGAATAATATATACTGTTTCTTTCCCAAACGGACTTTATGCATGTCAAAAATTTTGACAAAGACTTACTGGAGATGTGAATTAACACCACAAAGCAAAAGTTCTACTTCAACCATAAATAAAAACTTATTTCGTACTTAGTTCTGGATTTTACATTACTGTTTCAAAAACGCTGCAGGTACATTCTTGAGCACTATTGAGTTCAGCCCACGAAGAAAGAATGCAGAGTAGAAAAAGGGGCTGGTTGAATATTGTGGGAAAATCCTTACAAAATCAAAGACAAGTGAAAGATGATGGGACAGCGGCACTTTGGATCATTGGAAAATCAAGCCGAACAATGTTGACAAGTAAATAGTCTCCACTTGAAAAGTGCTTTCATTTCCTCTGTGTTTTACATACACCCATTCACACATACCTTGCAAACCGACGGCAGCAGAGCTGCTATGCAAGCTGCTCACCGGGTCATCGGGAGCAACTGGTTAGGGGGAGGAGGTAATATCTTGCCTTGGTACACTTCGGCATCCAAAGTAGTAGTATTTAAATAAAGGCGTAAATAAACCATAGGAACTACTTTTTAAGGCTCATTCACGCTAAAAACTCATGCAGAGGGAGTCTTATGTTCTTCCACTTCTGGTTGTGTATTTTTCACCCTGACTGTTCCTTTATGTTGTCCATTATTATCCCTGATGTTGTAGCTGTTATCGTTGTTGCTGCTGTCTATTTATTCGTGGATGTCTTGCTATCTTCTGTCTTCTGTCTCTATTTATATTTATTTTACTTTTTTTATTTTTTTGACATTATAACTGTTACGCTGCTTTGACAAAGAAATTTCCCCTTTAGGGATCAATAAAGTTTATCTTATCTTATCTTAAATACAGCAAATAGAGCAGTACCACTAGAAGGGAGCAGTGTTGCACAGTATACTCAAGTGCGACCAGACAAAAAGACAGCATGGCATCGGTATCATCAGGGACAAAAATTCTCTGACCTCCTGCCATTGAGTATCTAACGGCTACAAAGATCACCAATGTCTACCGCAACGCCTTTTTGTGTCTTTCTCTATTGTCTGCAACAGAATTCGGAACTTTGAGGCGATCTCTGCACTGCCCACTAGTGGATGCATAGCTTAACAGCCATGGCAACGTGGGAAGTATGCATGTAGCAACATTTGATTATGTATGAAATGGACATACCTGTTTACGTACATAATGAACATGAATGGGCCTTTAGTTTGATTTGATTTGTCCTTAATAAAGCAGGTACTGACAATGTAATTAAAAACAACGGCCTTCCTTGTGTGTCTGATCAGCAATGCCGTGATCGATACCCTGGAGTCAAATCGGATTTCCGCATGGGTCTCGATGGTCGTTATGTCCAAGTTTACCCATACACTGTTATTCATCGTCCAATTTTACTCGGACATGCCTCGGCTGGGTTATCTCAGATCCACCTGTCGAGTCAGAGCATGTGCAGGAAAAAAAAAGAAAAAAGAAAAAAAAAAAGGATCCTGCAGCAGCTCTGGTTTCATGTCAGTTCTATAGGATCCCTGTCTCCCAGCTCCCGTCTCTCCCCACCACCTCGTGCTCCTCGCTCTCCCCTCGCCGGCCTCTCACACACAAAGGCTGGGGAGGAGGTGGCGGCGGTGGAGGAGGAGGAGGATGGGGAGGGAGGGAGGGGAAGGCCGGCACAAAGGACTGGGAGCTGTGGGTTTGCCCCGGGGAGGGAGAGGGGTTGGGGGGGGGGGGGTAACGGGGGGTCAAAGGGGGGCCACTGGGGGCTGTGGAGGGATGGGAGGTGGGTATAGGCAGGGGGGGGTGAAACCTGAGAGGCAGAAAGCCAGAACAGGAGCTGGAGAGAAAGAAGGGAGGGTCCGAGGGTGAGACGGCTTAGTGCAGCAGAGATTTTTTTTTCCTCCACTTTGAAGGGGTGGGGGCGTTGGGTGTTGGTGGTGGGGTGGGGGCGGCAGAGGATTTGTTCAAGAAAGGGATTTGGTTTTGGGAGAGTCAGAGGGGGGGAAGCTGGGATTGGAGGAGATTTACACTTTTTCTTCTGGTGCAACCGTGATCTCCCCAAAGCCCATGTAAGCATTTTGGCCACGTTTTCCGTATTCGGTCTTCGTAGGGCGGTTGTCGTTAATGTCCTGCGACACGGAGAGGAGGGAGACTATGGCGAAGAACACCCGGACCTGCAGGTGCCGTGCTTTTGGTCTTTTTATGGAAGCGATTCATTAAACAAGTGATTGTGTGCATGATCATGTGATGAGGGGGAGGAAGGGCATGTGACACTTCACTCTCATTCTTTTCAACCTTCGCTGGCCTCAGTAATCTGCTGGCTAATAAATAATCAGCATTCTTACATTATATATACTAATCATCCTGCACTCAGGTATTCACCCTGGACCGGTCGCCGGCCAATCACAGGGTCACATACAAACATACAATCTCAGTCATTCACACATCATATGGAGTCAGAACCAATCACTCGCTCATCCACATGTCATAGACATAGAAGCATTCATCCATTCATATGTCATACCGAGACAACATTCACTCACTCATTAACTAGTTACAGAAAATACTCATTAACTAGTTACCTCCTGCATGTTTGCCAGCCCCAAACATAATATGATTAGTGTCATCTCTTTTGCAATTCAAGTCGTGGAGAAATCAGTAGAAAGCGACCAAAAACTTAAGTTTAAAGACAGACAGAAAGGAGTTAAACAGCTGAGAGCAGCAGAAAGGTTACTGGTTCGATTCTCGGGCGACCGGGTTCTTTCTGTGACCCCCTCCCTCCCCTGCGAGTTCTCTTATTTCTTCTGAGCTGACCTTGGTGAACGGTTGGATATCTCTCCTTGAGGCCCCCGTGATTGACAGGTGACTGGTCATGGGGTTAAATCCTGCCTCTTTCCAAAATGACAGCTGGGATTGGCTTGACACCCCTCCCACGCTGCCTGACCCCTGCGTGCAGAAAAACTATGGATAATGAATGAACGGATGAACTTCTCATAGCATTGCAGACATTACTGGTATGAATATTACATATTGTATTATAAAATTCTAGCCCTTCTTTGCTGAAGTTGCCCGCCTTGTGAAACAGCTCTGGGAACCCTGCATGTCAAGATGGAGAACAAAAACACACCGGAGAAGACCTGCAAGAGCAAGGGGAACACATGCCAAGGAGGAGAGAACGCCGGTAGAACGCTGGGGCATCTTCCCGTGCCAACACACAAACAGCCTACAAAGGGCGCTCACATGAGAACACACACACGCACACACACGCACACACACACACACACACACACACACACACACACACACAACAAACCCGATGCCCTCTTCTGCAGGGAAAGTTACATAACAGGGAGGAAGAAGAGCCGCTCTTCTTTTCGTTGTCTCTCCGGTTTTGTTTGGTTTCAACTCGCCCTCACACACAGACACACACAGACACACACACACACTGACTCGGCGCTTCTTGAGGTATTGAAAAGACTCTGGATGATGTCAGGTCCAACCACCTCCACCTCTCCTCCCTCGATGACACGGCTGATGATGAAAAGGGAGGATGACGCGGAGGAGGGGTCTCTCCCACGTTCCCTCTCTTTCCTGTTCTCCTCCTCCACACCCACTGCTTCCTGCCGCCCTGAGTCAGCTCTCACACCCCCTGCCTCCTCCCTCGTGTCCTTGCACTCTTGATTATTCGAAGATGGTCACCGTAGTTATGATTCAAAAGTTTGCTTTTCTTCATATTTTTTCAAAACAAAGTAAATGTTTTGAAGGTGAGAGTCGGAACATTCATTGGCAGGAAAAATGCAAGGGAGAGGTGCAGGGGTAGATACTGCAATTGGGAAACTTATGAAAATATAATTCATTCATACATTATCTATACCTGCATTCAGGGTTGCAGGGGGCTGGAGCCCCTCCTGGCTGTTTTGAACAAGAGAAGTATTTCAGCGAGGACTGGATGCCAGTCAATCGCAAATATAGACAATTCACTCTTTCATATGTCATATAGAGACATGCAACCATTACCTTTGTCATTCGCAGGTCATATAGAGACATACAAGTCAGGGGTCGGCAGCCTGCGGCTCCCTGCGGCTTTCGAAAATAATTAAGGAGCATTTAATTTAAATGTATTTTATTTTAGTTTGGTCATTTTTAAAATGTAATTTTAAATGTGAAGATTATGGCGATCTTGTAACAACGAAATAAACCGTGTTCAAATATTTTTGGCACTATAACTGATTGCACGCGCCAGTAAAAGGATGACAACACAGACAGGATGGCATTTTTGGTTTGGTAACGGGGGATAATTTATGTTCAGGTTTTTTTTCATAAATAAAAGAAGGACCCAAATAGACATTGAGTACTTTGCTCAATGTAACCTTCAACCCAACATCTTTTATGGAGTTCAAAATGTTTTGTTGCATGCAGAAATGTAATTTCGTTTTCTCTGTAGTTGTTCAATGATTTAAAAAAATGCATAGTTGTTTCTCTGTAGTTGTTCAGTGATTTAAAAAAATGCATGTTTGTACATTAAATAATGGCAAAAAAAAAAAAAACTACATGCCTTGTTACTAAATTTCAAAAGGATTGTGCGGCTCCAGGTGTTTTCTTTACTGTGGGGAAAACGAATCCAAATGGGTTTTTGAGTGGTAAAGGTTGATGACTCCTGGTCTAAGTCAAACATGCGTCATACAGGGACATACAACATACACCCATTCACACATTACATACTTACAATCAATCACTCCCTCATGCAAATGTCATATAGAAACATACAACCATGCACTTGCTCCTTCACACATCATATAAACACATAACCATTCAATATGTCATTCACACGCTCTATAGAGACATACAACCATTCCGCATGCACACGTCATTCAGAGACATATAACATTCACCGATTCATATACCATGTAGTGGCAACCATTCACTCCCTCATTCGGACGTCATATAGAGACATACAACCATTTACTCACTCATTGACACGACTGGTGTCGGAAACCCAGCCGTCGGATGTCAGAATTGAACCAGAAACCGCCTTGCTGTGAGGCAAAAGTGCTAACAACTATGCCACTGTGCCGCCAACTCGAATATAAAAGCTGGTTTATTCAGTAAAGATGAAATGCGGAGATTAACCCACTCTCTCAGCAATATTCCCCCCTTGCTGCGCAATTACGCAATTGCGCACTGCTCGCATACTGTTTTGTAACTGGGTGAGTGACGGGTGTTCAGCCAATCATACGATACGATGCAATTACGTGACGCAGCCAATCACGGCATTGACAGTACTTGCGCACGTGCTCTGCCCATACACGCAATATAACAAGTGACGCTAATGCTAACATGCTAACCCCTTATCATGGCGAAATGAGCGGGCAGTGAATGTGATACGTCCACTCACCAAACCAAAGTAAAAAAGAAATGCGGTTCTTTTAAGTTGGAATAACTGTCGGAGTATGTGCAAATAGAAGAACAAGCGGTGAAACTGGGTGAGATTTTTTCTTTATTGAGTGAGAAAGGTCTGCTCTGCAAAACATGCAGCGAAGCTAAAGTAGTAAGTGAGTTTTCTGATGGAAAAATATGGACTAAGTGGAAGCTATGATCCCAGGTGTGATACTGGTGTGTAGCATACTGGTCCTCAGTGTGCTCAGGGAGGTTGTCTGTACCCCCAGACATATGAAAAATTAGAGGGAACATTATCTCTCGGTGTCTTTTGACATTAAACCGAGTCTTATAAACAAATTTAAAGCTATGAGGGTATTTCTTTCGGGAATTACTTAATCCAAAATATCGCAAGGGGTTTTACAAACCGCTAGCCAGGCTCGAGTTTAGCTATGCGAAGATGTCAAACTCACAGACCACATCCCACAGACTGGAGAGAATACATTGGTCCAAGACTCGTCACAAAAACCACATCATGAGCAAATGTGATTTGTACTAATCTGTTTTTGAACTGATCAACAAATATTCATCTGATGCTTTATTTCCTTTCCTCCTCCGCCGGCCTTTGTTAGGTGTTTCTTTCGAGCGGCGACCACATCAGACGAGATGAACTGTGACACCCGGGAGCCGAGAGGAAGGTCACACAAGCCGTTGTGTCCACCGGGGTTAGATTCCGCCTGTCTCACACTGATATCAGCCGATCAGCTGGGGTTTTTTTTTTTTTTTTATTTAACCCTCCGCGAGCGCAACCTCAAATTCACCGGGTAACGTAAAGCGACATTTCCCCCTCACCGCTGCCTTGATTTCGGCTCAGCTGGTGGAAACCACACTGAATTACTAAATGTGTTACAAAAGCTCAGAGTATTTCTCTGTGAAAGGGTCTCTGAATGCCCCTCCAACACACACACACACACACAGACACACATACACACACACACACACACACACAGAAAGAAAATTCAAATCAGATCTACTGTACTCTATACGGATGCCAATACAGACGATTTTGATTTTATAATCAAAACATATCCACATTCACAGATTTTTCTCACTCCCATGCCTGCATCACATACCACCACAATGGACAATCCCTTTCATGCCATTTCACAACGAACCGGGAAGAGCATCTATTTTCCACGGTCCCACCAGAAGATGAACAGAATTTGTCATTTCAAACAGATAGATTTGAAAAATACAAACTCTGCTTTTACTTTAGTTAGGTTTCAATATAGATATAGATATAGATATAGATATAGATATGAATATAGAGATGATGTTGATGTTGACATGACGTCCATGATTCATCGAAAAATGACAAGATGGGGTGTCTAATGGGTCAGTATGCGACACTAAGGGAAAATTCTCCACTGGTCAAGTTGTTGACACATTTGGATGAGAGGGTGTTCGTATTATAGGTTTGACGTATGATTCTTATTTCTCTGTCAAAGTTAAGCCACTCATCTCTATCTCATACCTCATTCATTCATTCATTCATTATCTATACCGTTATCCTGCAGTCAGGGTGGCAGGAAGGGTTCGGAGCCTATCACAGCTGTCATTGGGTGCAAGGCAGGGTTCAACCTGGGCAGGTAGCCAGTTGATCACAGATAGTGACAGACATCTGGGCGAAGTAGGGTCCCCAATGAACCCCTGGCATGTTTTTGGACAGTTGGAGGAAACCGGAAAACCCGAAGGAAACCTACACAGACATGAGGAGAACATGGCGACTCCACAAAGAATCCCCCCACCCCCGTCACAATCAAACCAGGGACCTTCTTCCAGGGATATATTCAGTATTCCAGTATTATTTACAGGTGAAGAAATGTAATCATAGCCGATGAAGTGCTATCACAAGAGAGGGTTCACGTCAGTTTCACGCAAGAAAAACACGAACCAAAGCGGATGCTTCACTTTTCTTGCGAAATCAAAACGTCACAATCCAGTTTTGCACGTGAGATAAAACCATCTGATACATATTTCAGTCTGGCTGAACCCCCTGGTCTGGTGACCCCCCTGCTGATCATAATACTTATACTTCATTATTTATTCATCAAATACAACAACAGCCGCTGCGCCACTAAAAGCTCGTCTAGACTGTCGGGAATCAGCTTTGCTTTTATTGCCCGTTTATCAATTTTAACCAAAAGCGTTTTATTAGCAGTGCAGGGACAATGAATGGCTGACAGAACAATTGGGGAAGATGGGTGGGAAGTACAGGGCTTTGCAGAGATCTGTAAATGTTAGCCTTATCCCCGACGCTCTCTCATATATACAAAGCTATTGGTATGTTCACATAAGTGTAAATTATTCTCTTTACAGCAGCCCACCCCCTTTCCAGGTCCAGTAAAATCTTTTCACAGCCAGACCGTGCTTTGTGCGCTTGCGTTTGTATGTGTGCGTGTCCATCTACAAACATAATGGATGGCGTTGACTTGGCTCTAAGCAGGGCTATGTGTGTGTGTGTGTGTGTGTGTGTGTGTGTGTGCGCACGCGCGTGAGTGTGTATTTATGTGTGTAATGGACCTGATTGATGGCCAGCTGTAAATGTATGTAATAAAAGCGAGCAAGCTAAGTGATGGAAAAGCCCAGGTGTGTGGGACTTGGCAGGGTCCTAGGAGACGCTGGCATTGGAGGGAGGGAGTGTGTGTGTGTGTGTGTGTGTGTGTGTGTGTGTGTGTATGTGTGCGTGCCTGTGTGCGTATGTGTATTTGTGTGTCCCTCAACAGGGACACCGAAGTTGTGAGTAAGAAGGATAAGGGGTGTTTGAGATGTGTGCCAGAAGCTGTATGTGTGTGAAAATGAAACAGAGCTTAGTGTTACGTTACGTTTGTGTCTGTGTGTATGTGTGTGTGTGTGTGTGTGTGTGTGTGTGCGCGCGCACGCGGAGAGAAATGAATACCTACAAAGTGTAACATGTAAATGTTACACTTTGTATAAGAACCGAAACTTTTGAGCTAAAAATACAAGGCTGATAAAGCAATACAGGACTTTACGATTATATCCATATATATGTATATATTTGCGTATAGATATGTATAGATAAATATGTGTGTAGATATGTACACACAAACACACACACATATATATATATATATAGAAAAATATGTGTATATACATATATATATATGTATATGTGGATTAATCAATGATGCAGCTAATGTAAGGATTTATTGGGGCTAACCAGCATTATGCTTTGAAAACATTTAGCCTCGTCACAATACTATTAATCTTTTTCATCAGCCGTGTTACAGGCACTGTTCAGAAAAATGCATATCCAGCACGTACTTGTGGATATTACCGGTATATATTTAATTTAAAGTTTAAAAAAAAAACTTAAATTAAATTGAAATTTTGTGTAAATATCTCATGTTACAACATGGTCACCTGCGGCTTATAGACAAGTGCGGCCCATATATGTAAACATTATTTATTTTGTTATTTTTTAGGTGGTGCGACTCAATAGTCCGGAAATTCCAGTATATACACACACAAAATGTTGATTTGAATCAGCATTGCTGATCTGAAGATCTGACCAATTCAATTTAACATTTTTAACTTATTACAATAAGTACTCTGTGACATTTCTGTGTTAGGTTCATCACATTCTTCCAGAACCCCCGGCCTCATTCATTTCATAAAGATCAACAGTCAGTGACACTTTGGATACTGAAAAAAATAAAGAAATAAACTGATTTTGAAAAAGTTAGCGCTCCTGCCTCATGGCAAGAAGTTCCAAGGTTTGATTCTGACGAGGGGGCTTTCTGTGTGGAGTCTCAATGATGTCTGTTTGGGTGTCCTCCAACGGTCAAAAAACATGGAGAAGGATCATTGGTACCCTAAATTGGCCAGAGAGAGAGTGAATTTTTGTATGTCTCTATATAAAGTGAATGCCAGAGTGAATGGTGGTATGTTTGTATATGATGTGTGAACGGGAGAGAAGGATTTATGTCTTTAGATGTGGCCCTGTGATCCACTGGCAACTGGTCCTTGGTGACCCCAACTCTTTCGATAACAGCTGGAATAAGTCCAACTCCTGCCCACCAACCCACCAATCACCAGGAAAAGCAGTATAGATCATGAATGAATGGATAAATAAACTGAAATTACAGTTGAGATGATGATGTTTGATGGATGTAGACCTCCTGGCCCTAGCAGGGTGTGTAACGGCTACTCCTGATCGACACCCACTCAGACATCCACAAACAAAACAAGGGGGTTTATAAAGAAAAACAACATTTCCTTTGGAGGCAGAGCAGAAGCGACAGTCGCGCCGAGATGTCACCGCGGGTCAAAGTCTGGGTGAAATGTGTAAAGTCTTACCTGAGCAGGTGAGGTCTTGCGGACGGGTGCAGGTGGTTCCCCTGCGAACAAAAACACCACAACATGTAAACAACAGGCCTGACGGGGATCAGTCCAATTAGCCTGCTGTCATTCTTGCTCATCTGCAGCGGGAAAATGGAGAACCTGGCCGCCACAGCTAAATACGCCAACTGTCAGTTCTCGTTAGACCTGAAGGGCCTTTACTCCGCTTTTTTTTTTTTTTTTCTAATTTCCTTATTAATCTGGAAGCAAATGTCCCCCTTACATTTCTTCCTGTGTTGCCGCCGGCAGGCCGGATCCTCGAGACGTCCTCAGTCATCTCATTCGTGGCTTCAGTCTGGAGCCGGAGGCTCTCGAAAAGACGCTTGGTGACGCTCGGCCATGTCCCTCGGGCTCTCTGGAAATCAGAATAAGATTCGTGTTAAACGCCGGGGAAGGTGGAAGGGGGGAGTTGAGTTTACAGCCGCGGGGCGTCCAGATGTAACATGATTTTTAATAAGAAAATTTGATTTAAAATCAGGGATCATTAGATAATTAAATCTAATGACAGAATTAGAACTCTATCAGTGGCCGTTGGGGAGCATGAAGCGAAATGCGAACATGTCCCCATCTAGCGGACACAACCAAGCTCCGCACTTTAAATACATCATTAGATGCCACTTTGTTGATCCCCATCAGGAAAATTTGGGAACCCTCACCGTCGCAAAGCTTTACCAAAATAATAAATTACGTTATCAGTTCTATGTGAGTGTGGGACTCCTGAAGGCAGCATTCAATCACACATTTTAGGAATAATTTAAATTGATTAAAATGCTCAAAAACACCACAATTTTTTGGAAAGTTTCCGTAATTCCTGACAAATCTTTAGATCGTTTCCCCATTGAAAAGATAATTCCGAAATTATAGGAGATTTGATTTAATTTCCGCAACATGTTTTTATGTAGATAATAAAAATAGCCGTCACAAGGCGCTAATGCAATAGTGATGTTCTAAGAAAAATAACTTTAAACAACAAAATGATTCTCAAAGTGCAGTCATTTTACTGACATAGCACCAGAAAAAATAAACGGATTTTGTTTTCAGGCATGCGACTCGACAGGGAAGCGTTGGGTCTGTCAGCACAGTTACCATGGATACAGCACGAGAGCGTTTCAAAGAAGATGAAACGGATGAATTGTGACACTGCAGTCATTGAGGAGGGCAAAGGTCAAGGCGATAGTGACTTCTCCAACAATAAAACAAGACACGGCTGAATCATATTAAATATTCCAAATGATTTCATGCTGTTTATTGTGACAGTTCTAGGAATGTTCTATTGTTTTTGGGAAAGTTATTAAAACATCTGAAGTCATTCCTGGATGAGTTTTCAGGCAGGATTCTTGCCGACATGGAGATTCCTATAAGCCAATTGTTGTTGTCTACTTTAATCTTGATTTTCATTTCATTCTGTCAAATATAATTACACGCTGCATGACGTGGGAGCACGGTGGCGATCAATTCCACCTCGCTGCTAGAGGGTCGATTCAAACAAGGGAGTTCTTCCCTTGTTTGCATGGGTTTGGAGATCCTAAATTGCCCAGATATGTGAATGAGAGGGTTAAATGATTGGTTGTCTTGTTTAAAAGATAGAGTGGTTGTGTGTCTTTGTATGACATGTGAATAAAAGGGTAAATGGTTTTATGTCTCTATATGTGACCCTGTGATTGACATCTGGAGAAAAATACTACAGCCTTCTCGTGCCCTTGAATGCGGGATAAGCAGTATAGATAATAAACAAATGAATGAATTTCATGCTTATACGTGAGTCTTTTTGAGTTAGTTGCATTGGAGCATGTTTTTTGTTTACCCATGTAGTGAGAATAATCAAATTGAAAACAAAACGTCCGGTTCGGGGCTTCAAAATGAAGCCTGGACAACATCAAAATGACAATTATCACAATTCTGTTATGTTTTGAAAGCTGAGCGTTCGATCTGCTCTCAGTCCAAGCGTGCGTCCAATTCCGATTTTTATTCAAAGAAAAGGTGTTTTAAGGAGAAATTAGTCTCCTGGGTGGGATGGAGAGCTTGTGATCGAAGGGAAAAACGGTTCCTGTCGTGTTTTCTGTGTTGGAGCGCCCCCACGTGGCCAAATACCGGAAGTGCTACTGAGAGAGGGGTGGAGAAAGGGAGGGAAAAAAAAAGCACGGAAGAAAATTCAAACGCTCCTCCTGGAAATAGTGGAGAACCCGCCACAACTTGACCACATGACATTTCAGAAAGAAAATGCGACACTCCTTCCTCTTTCCTCGGCAACCGCGCGTTTCTCCCCGCGATCCGCCACCCGAACCTTGAATGAGCCGCAAATCACGGCCCGCGCCGCATCACGCAAATCCCCCCCACCCCCCCTCCCGCATTTTTAAACGTTGAACGCGGCCGGATTGCGACATCACCCACTAGGGAGCCGCCTTCCCGTAAACTACCCCGTTCTTACTGTAAAAGACAAACAGAAAGAAATGACATCACCCACGACCGCGGCGAGACTAACTCCGGCCCGGTGCGCACCGACACGCCAAGCCAAAGTTACCCGCTCGCAGCCGTGGAAAGTTGGCGTGTGCGGATCCCGCGGACACGGCGGTGGTGGGCGACACCGACCACGCCGAACGACGCGGCCGGCCGCGTACACGCAGATCGACGCGCGGTAAAGCAACGCCGGTGCCGGAAAAGTAACGCCGCGACGTGGCTTTTGTTATCGCTGGCATTTTGCGATTGGGATTTTGCACGGGTGGGGGGGAGAGAAGGGGAGGTCCGGCCAGTCGTGCTGGTTTTCAATGGAGTCTAGCTCGCAGCTCCGAGGAGGGAGTGGGCTGACGTTCCGCGTGGGTCCGGTGGACCCATTCGTTTTTTTTTTCCAACTTACCCGCGATCTGCAAGCCCACGGATCTCCCGTGGAGACGAGGCGGCTCTCAGCCTTTATGAATCCGGGGAGTGGAGGGTGGGAAGAGGGGATTGAAGGGGGGTGAAAAAAAAAATCTGCAAAGCGGTCCATCTTCTGTTCCCGGCCATGGATGACGCAGTCTCTTAAAATCCATCTCCCCTCCAAAAACACACACGCACACGCAAACACGCGGGATCCCTGTCGAACATCATCCACGGGCGCAGACGTCGACACGCACACCGGAGCCCGGGCGGACAGAACGTGAACGCTGGCCCACGGGCAAGGCATGACGCCCCCCCTCCTCCTCCTCAACACGCAAACACACACACACACACACACACCCTCCCACCCATCCACTCCCCTGCTCCGCATCTCTGCACAGTCATATCACGGTTGCGAATGATTGCACAGCTTTTTCTCTCTCTCTCTCTCTCCCTCTGAAGACCATCTGTGTGGAAAAAAAAATGCTTCTAGGCAGCGGTAGTGTGTGCTGGGAGAAGGAAGAGGAGGGAGGGGGTTGCAATGGATGCCCCCCACCCCTTAAAAAAAACAGACAAGTGATAGTGAATCCCAGGGATCCGCCGCGGCCCTTAAAGAAATTGCGCAGTTTTTATTCCATTGAAACGGAGACTCTTTCCCTCCTGTCCCCGTTGAAGGGCTGGTTCCTTTCCTCCTCCTCCCTCCCTCTTTCCCTCCCTCCTTCCCTCCCACCCTTCCTCTCCTTTCTCTCTTCCCTCATGCAGGTTTATTTTCGGTGAAAGAGACTTGGACATTAAGTGCCCCGCCTCTCTAGTCTCTGGCAAACATACTGTAAAACTTGTCTGCAGTTCAGTTGAGACCCCAGGTTTCTCCACCCTCTTAAGAACTCGCAAGGCTTCCCAGTTCCTGGAGGAGGGGGTGTCGCAGAAAAGCACCAAGAGCCACACTTGAGGAACCTCAAGTTCTCCCGGTCGAGAGGCCTGTCATTTCCCGAGAAACTGGAAACCGAGGCGAGAGAATGTGGATGAAGGAGCCCCCGTGAGGAGGAGGAGGAGGAGGAGGAAAGGGGCCCAAAAACAAAAAAAAAAAAAACATTGCTCTGGCCAGGAAACTGCAGGATGCTTCACTTTCATTCATACAGCATCCAGTGAAGGCCGCGACAGTATGACTGGACGCCCACCCACACTGGGGGGGGGGGGGGGGGGGGGGACTTGGGTCGCGACCCCGAAAAGTAAAGAGGCCAAAGAGTCCATATTAGGGGCCACTTCTCAAATAAAAAAATGATTTTTCCAAATCCGTGTGATATTGCTCAATCATCCTTTTAAAATGATTTTAGATGACAGCGATGGAAGAGGAAGTTTCAAGTCATTTCTTAACAAAATGTGATTTAGCATTGTTGCGGCCGCATTGCGTGTTTGTATTTACCCATTGTTGAATATATTCTCATAGCAAGAAGCTTCTCCAGGGTTCTCTGGTTTCCTCCCTCAGTCCAAAAACATGCAGGAGGTTCACTAGAGACCCTGAATTGCACTTCCATATGAATGAGAAGGTGAATAGTTGTACGTCTCTATTTCTGGCCATCAACTGGCCATCGGTCCAGGATTGAACCCTCATCCATTGACAGCTGCCTTGGGCTCCGGCCCCGCCACCCCAAAATATTGTCGCTGCAAACTGAATGTGAATTCACAGCCTTCTTTAAAGGGAGGACTTAAAAGTTGCTACTGCATTTTTGAAGGTGACTCAAGGGAATCCCCGACATCGGCTTAAAACAGGAAACATTTTCCAACATGAAATGAAATCTTTGCCCGATTGGACACGTCACGTCCAACATCCCATCGCAATTGCTATTCGGATGGCAGAATTTTTTTTTATTTAAAGATTCAATACATCAAAAATATAATTCAAAGACAGTGCTGGGACTTGGTACACAGAGAATATCGGATCGATCAGAATTCTGGATTTAATTTGCCAATATCTGGCACAGGCTCCAAAGATCTGTGACCTTCAGGCTCCTGATAGGAAATGTTCGTTGTAAATACACAAACACAAATGGGCGGCGGAGGAATCCTGTCCTGGCCGAAGCGCGCACGACACGAAAACAACTTCCGGCAGCATCGACGTTTATGTCGGGAGCGGGCGTGAGAAGGAGCCCATTTGAATTTGAATTATGCATTTCCCACCCAGCCGGAGGACCACCAGTGTCTGCACACACAAACACACACACACATAGGAGACCTGGGTCTAATAAAGAGGCTCTTAAACCATGAGGAAGTGTGTGTTTGGTCTTTCAGGAGAACAATCCTTAAGCCTGAATAAAACTTTTACCCCTCCCCTGCCTTCCACTCCCACCCCCCACCTCCCCTCTCTCATTACTGGACCATTCTTCCTGGCGGCTCACTTTCTCCAGGGTCCCTCTCTTGTCCACCTCCCCCCTTTTCAGGAGTTTGGGTTGTGTCCTCAGCGATGGCGGTGGCTGCGGGGAGGTCCGGAGCCTTTTCTGTCTGGCGACGCCGATGGATTCCAAATGTCTACAGAAGGCTTCATTAAAATTCATTTGTTTGAATAGGTTCATTTCTCCTTCACCCCCCCAGTTGTTTTTTTTTTTTTTAGCTTTGAGGAAATGTGAATTAGCATCAAAAAAGAATTTACCTCGCCCACCTTGATTGACTGCAGTGTTTTTGTGTGTGTGTGTGTGTGTGTGTGTGTGTTTCCTGCTGTTTGAGAGAAAAGGACAAATCCGGGAAACAGAAATATAATTGCTGACAAACATTTGTGACAACAGATATTCAGTTACTATTGGAGCTGGGTTTTTATTTTCCTGCAGGCTGTATTCTACAATATGTGTAAGTTGAAAAACATTCATTTATTCATAATCTCTACAGTTTATCCTGCGCTCAGGGTCACAGAGGTGTTGGAACCCATCCCAGCTGTCACTGGGCAAGAGGCTAGTCGACCATGGGGCCAAATATAGAGACATAAAACCATTCACTCATTCATTAGTCGTGTAGTGACATACAAGCGATCACCCTTTCTCTCGCACGTCATATAAAGAAATACAACCATTCACGCTCTCTCACGTGTCCTTTAGTCATTCAACCATTCCGTCTCTCATTCACACTTCTGGACAATTTAGGATCTCGAAATGAATCTCTTGTATTTGTTTGGACTGTTAGGAGACTCCACACAGAAAGGGCCTCTGTTGTAATTCAATCAGGGACCTTCTTGGTGGAAGCGCTAACTACTGCTCCACCCAGTTAATAATATGATCTGGATAAATCAGCTTATATTCATTACACATTAGACACATCAGTACTGTCAGCCAAATGTGTTAAAAGAGTGTTAAAGCCTTCATTAAGCATTCATGAAATGGTTTTGTAATAATGGAATTGACAGATTGATAGGGAGATAGACAAAAGAGTGAGAGAGAGAGACAGATGGATTAGATTATTTCTTTTAATATTTTCTTGATTTCAATGTGATTTATTAGTATTTCATAGTATTTAAATTAGTATTTAATTTAGTATTTGGCTCCCTGTGACTCTGTAAGATAAGCTGGACAGATAATGAATGAAATTACTTGGTGAACTGGTGAGATAATTTCTTATCTAATTAAACTGATATTTCTATCTTATTATTGTTTATTTTTGGACCCATGTCATGCTAAATACGACCTGGAAGAGCAATATCTCGTTGAATTATCGATTACATAAACCCATTTCCCTGTCTGCACTTCTTACTGCAGCCGCTAGGAGGCTCAGAAAGCTATTTGAACCCCACCTGCAAAAGGAAAGGAGAAAAAAAAAAAACGAGAAAAATGAAAGCCCCAAGAGAATAGACGGCAGACTGAGAGAGGAGACAGTCGCTGTAAAAGAAGGAGACCAGGTGGTTTATTGTCTCACCCCGGGAGTGAGATGCCCGTCACACCTTTAAATCTGGAAGGTCATGAATAGAGGTGACATCATGCAACGTGTTTGAAGGCATGTTTGAAACTGAATGGATGTTTGATAAAAAAAAAAAAAAAAAAACACTAAAATAATAATTACAGATTTCGATGATAGTCCAAGATTTGTTGTGTACGTGTGCGTGCCTGATTGGGTATTAATTGTCCAAGCTGAGGAGGAGAGCGGTCCCTCTCTTGATCCAGTGGTCTGCTGTGATGGTTCCAGATTTGAGTTCCACCCCGACCACAAAAGACGCTCGTCCAGCTCCGCCCGAACGCACGGGGAAGTAGTAACACGGGCACAGGTACATGCCTGCACACACACACACACACACACACACACACAAATGCGGCGGAGACAAGAGACAGGAAGATCAGACGGTGAAACATTAGGGCCTGACATCACAGACCACAAGCGAACAGATGGCGAGGAACAATGATGAATCACTTTAAAAAAAAAAGAAAAGCAGGGGCTAAAGGCTTGAGGGGATGGGAGGTGGAAAAGTCTGTGGGTGGGGGCGTGTGCGCTGAGGAATTCTGCTCACTTTTTGCCATCTTCTTGCGGTTTTCCACAGGCTTGAAGTGGATGGTGGGGACGGGACACACCATCTGCATAGGCTTGGCTTCCACCAGACATGAGTTCTTCTTGCTCCAGCCGGCCCCCTCCAGGTACAGGCCGCGGATGTAAACCCCATCCTGGAGGAGTGGCGGGGTAATAAAACAAACCGCTTTGAATGATGACTGACATGCAGACGGTGACATGGCGAAGAGAGAGAAGGGCTCGGGAGAGGAGGAAACATTCAGAGGGCTGCAAGACGGAAGAAGCAAAAAGAAGCAGGTAGGGCCTCGGGGGTGTGGGGGAGTCCTAAAGGGCGGCAGAGCAAAGACTGCGCCTCCACATTGAAATCATAAAAGCAGCCCCGGAGAACAAGAGGGAGCCAATTTAAGGGAAAATCAATTTTTTTTCCCAGAGTGAAATGAGGTAAAGTGAAAAATGGCGATCGGGGCCAAGCTTCAAAAAATATGGCGGGTTTGTGTTGGGGGTCACCTTGGGTGGGTAGAGGAGCTCGCTGTCCTCCACTGCAGTGACTATAAACTCCCAGGACAGCGTATCCACAGATATCTGCCAAAAAAAGAAACAGTTTACAACCACATTAAACATTACATGCCATTGCTCCTAAATCAACTTTGGAGATGATTTGAGATTTTTAAAGGGGGTCGTATATACGTTCCTTTATCAGCGGTGCTGACTGCACCTTAATTTAGAATAAGCTGCCACCTTACCGTGGTGGAGGGGTTTGTGTGTCCCAGTGATCCCGGGAGCTATGTTGTCTGGGGCTTTATGCCCCTGGAAGGGTCACCCAAGGCAAACAGGTCTGAGGTGAGGAACCAGACAAAGTGTGGCTCAGAAGACCTCCCATGAAGAAGAAAACCGTTGGCTCTAGATTTCCCTTGCACGGACACGGGCTCGGCGGCGAGCGCCTAGTGGCCGGATCTTTACCCATGGGGCTCGGCCGGGCACAGCCCGAAGGAACGACATGGGTCCCCCTGGGCTCACCACCCACAGGAAGGGCCAGGGGGGTTGGGTGCAGTGTGAGCCGGTTGGTTGCCGGATCGAGGTCCTTGGGGGTCCTATGCTCGGCTGCAGAAGCTGGTTCCTGGAACATGGAATGTCACCTCTCTGGCAGGGAAGGAGCCCAAGGTGGTTCCAACTAGATATAGTTGGACTCACCTTGATGTACAGCGTGAGGTTTGGAACCAGGCCTCTCAAGAAGGGCTGGACTCTGTTTTTATTCTGGAGTTTCCACCAGTGAGTGGTGAGGGATGCCATCAAGGTGAAGAGGGAGTCCAATCGGGCTTTTCTGTCCTGAGGACTCCGGAGGCAGCCGACAGGTATGGCAGGCCAAGTGAAATGCGGCTTGGGTGGCAAAAACTCATGGGCATGGGAGGAGTTCAGGTGAGACCATGGAGAACGACTTCCTGTGAGCGTTGAGGAGATTGGTCCACCATCTGGCGGCTCAGGAGGGGAAGCAGTGCTCCGTCAACACTGTGTACAGTGGTAACAGGTACTGCTGACCTCAACTCAAGATGTTGTAGATCGGTGGCAGGAATACTTACAAGACCAAGGGGAAGTGGCTTGGTGGCTGCAGGTCTCTGCTTTTTGCAGACGTTGTGGCTCTGTTGGCTTCATCGGGCCATGATATCCAGCTCTCCCTGGAATGGTTCGCTGCTGAGTGCGGGATGAGGATCAGCCGGGATGAGGATCAGCACCTCCAAATCTGAGACCATGGGTCAGAAACGGGTGGAATGCCCACTCCGGGTCGGGGAAGAGGTCCTCCCCCAGGTGGAGGAGTTCAAGTATCTCGGGGTCTTGTTCACGAGCAAGGGAAGGATGGAGCGGGAGATCAACAGGCAGATCAGTGTGGCGTCTGCAGCAATGCGGACTCTGTACCGGTCTGTTGTGGCAAAGAGGGAGCTGAGCCAAAAGGCAAACCTCTCAATTTACCGGTTGATCTATGTTCCCACCCTCACGTATGGTCATGAGCTATGGGTAGTGACAGAAAGCACGAGGTCGCGGATACAAATAGCCGAAATGACTTTCCTCAGCAGGGTGGCTGGACTCTCCCTTAGAGATAGGGTGAGAAGATCGGTCATCCAAGAGGAGCTCAGCGTAGAGTTGCTGGTCCTCCACATAGAGAGGAGCCAGGTGAGGTGGCTCGGGCATCTGATCAGGATGCCTCCTGGATGCCTCACGGAGGAGGTATTCTGGGCATGTCCATCAGAGAGGAGACTGCGGGGAAGACCTCGGACACGCTGGAGAGACTATGTCTCCAGGCTGGCCTGGGAATGCCTTGTGGTCCCCCCAGAGGAGCTGGACCTTGTGGCCGGGGGAGAAGGAGGTCTGGGTCTCACTGCTCAGACTGCTGCCCCCGTGACCCAACTCCGGAGAAGCGGGAGAAGATGGATGGATAGATGGAATTTAGAATGGAAAATACAATTTTTGCCCTCGCAAAAACATGTAGACACATTCCTCAATCCCCTACAAACACACACACACACACACAGTACAAACACAAAAACACAATCTTTAGTTACACTCCTACTGTCTGGTTATGGTCAGCTGTTGCTAAGATTTGGGTTCGCTTTAGCTCAAGATTAGCTTAAGTGTATTAAAGGATGAAAAGCTGAGTCGGGTGAGAGAAGTAACAGGGGGAAACATACTGGTGGTGATCTGCGCACGTGTGTGTGTGTCTCTGTGTGTGTCACCACCGTCAAATATTTACTTAAACCGACAACACCTATTGTTAGCTGAGGTTTTTTGAAAAAACTATAGTATTCTACCAGCAATGATGCGTGCGCGCACACACACACATTATTAAGTTTGATAAAGTATGAATGGTGAAAGGGGACGAGTGCGCAAGACTAAATTAAAATTATTTAAAAAACTCTAACGGCATCATGGCTTTTCTGTCCTGAGGACGCTTACATTGTGTTGGCGGGCAGATGACTGCAATACGGCCGTGAGGAAGCCGTTGGGGAAGGTGAAAGCGGCGAGCCAGAACAAGGTAGGGGGCTGGGTGGTCTCCGCCCAGGTTGCAAACTGTTCAACTCGCTGGCTCAGATCCCTGGTCCAGGACGCTAGAGGCTTCAGGGAAGGGTACGCCTGTGGGTCGCAGAGGGAGGGTGGGACAGGAGGCCTTTATTAAAAAACAACATAGATTCTTAAACACACGCATCAATGCAATGGTTGATAACACAGCCCCGGGGACATTCGTGTGGTGAGACATATCATAGGATTATTATAGCATCATTAAAAAAGCTGGCTCCATCATTGGCCTCAGGCTGGAGACTGTGTACTCTGGAGAGGAAGCTGAACAAAGTTAGCCATCATCTTTCCTTTTTGCAATGAAGACTTTTAGTTTTTAGCTTCCTTTTTTTAATGTAGTTTCCTTTAAGCAATTCACATTTCGCTTTTACAACAAGTGTTCCATCCATCCATCCATCCATCTATCTATCTATCTATCTATCTATCTATCTATCTATCTATCTATCTATCTATCTATCTATCTATCTATCTATCTATCTATCTATCTATCTATCTATCTATCTATCTATCTATCTATCTATCTATCTATCCATCCATCTATCCATCTATCCATCTATCCATCCATCCATCCATCCATCCATCCATCCATCCATCCATCCATCCATCCATCCATCCTATGATCCACAAGAAATAGCCAGAATTGTATGACAATATTTAGTTAAATCTTGTATCAACATTTAACACCTGAATGAGAAATTATGAGGTTATTTTGGTAAAAGGGCTTGTCGTCATTTCCGTCACTAATATATATATATACACACATACAAAAATAGTATGGTATTTGCCTGGAACCTGGAGTCTTCAAAGCTCAACGGCCCTATTTCCTTCTACATTCTTACAACAAATACACCACACGTGAGGTGAGGCAGAGTTTTCTTTCTTTTTCTTTTCGTTTAATTGTCTGTGCCTAGGCGGAGAAACACAGTCTGAAAATGTCTGGGTGGAAGAGAAGCAAGGAGGTTGAAATTAAAGCCATGAGCTTGTGAGCTCAGAACGTAATGACAGGCTGCTATGCCAAGGAGGGGGGTTGAGGGCAGGGATGGAGGGTTAAATAAGCAGGACATGCACTCTATTTGGGGGGGGGGTATTGTTGCTGCTTGGACCAGATGAGACTGAAGACATGGAGACAGAAGAGGACAGGATGGAGGGAACTACGGGAAAGGGAAGGGAGAGATGCAGATGGAGCGGAGGGGGGAGGCGGGGGCTGTGGGTTTGTATTTCACAAGTGGTCGGCAAAATAGAGGAGCTCAGCTGGAGGCAGCGGGCTTGAAAACTGTCCTGTATTTCTTTAAAAGGAAATGGATGCATGAGCGCATTTACCCACATGCACACACACACACACACACACACACACACACACACACAGGCATAAACATGTTGCACAGCCAGTAGTTTTATCTATATACAGAGGCAACCTGTCAGGATGCACATTGCTCACAGCACTAGTTTGTCAGATAGTTGCTTTGCCCAAAATTATGGTCCGCTTGATTAAAAGCACAAACACACAAAAACACGCACACATCTGCATACACAATTTTGTACATATCTGCTAATGAGGACGTACTCAGACACCTCAGCATACACAAGAAGTACCCTCAGTGACCTCTGTATGGTAGCCACACACATTCCACTGACTCATACATCACACACACACACACGCGCACAAACGCATACACACACACACTTGTAGCCAGAATCTTTTCTAGCCCCTTGACCCGGGCTGACAGCGCCCTGTGTTCTCTCTGCACTGTAAAGAGGGGTTCGCTGATTATGAAGCAAGAATGGAGCTCTTGGACGGAATTAGAGCTGGAATGCTGCCAAGGCCCCATCACCCTTTTGTGTGTGTGTGTGTGTGTGTGTGTGTCTGGGGTTGGACAGAGGAGAACAATACGTGTGTGTCTGTGCAGTCAGGCAGAGTGATGGGTAAATACACCTTTAATAACAGAGCAGTGAGTGAGCGTAGAGATGGCCCCACAGCTGTATGACTGACCCAGAGGCGGCGGGAATGAATCCAAGTCAGATTCGAAGTCTCACGGTCAATAAAATGTTCCAGGATAAACATGAGAACGTTTCAATCGGCACGTCAATGATGCCTGATGTTATCCAGACCCTGATTTTGAGCTCCAGGCTACTGCCTAGTTGGATGTGAACTCAACTTGTATGAAATCATGGAGTTGTACAATGTTCACATGTATGCCCCCACATCAGATGCGATGACAGCAGTGAGGGAACGCCTTGTTAGGGACAACAGCTTAATAAACAGAACGAAACTCACCACGAATCACATCTGCACCCCACTGGACCTTTGTCTACAGACCACCTATTCCCAGTTCAAGTGCGTTTTTTATCAGCTAAAACATGGATACGCAATGAGCTCGCCCGTATCCCTCATAGTGGCAAACTTATGCATGGAGGAGGTTGAGAGCAAGACCCTGGCTTTGTTTAGGGAAACACCGCCAAGCCACTGGTTCAGGTATGTAGACAACAGATGGGTCAGGAATAATAATTGATACTTTATTAATCCCTTGTGAGGAAATTTGTTTGTTGCATTTAACCCATCATGGATGAACCATGAGCAGTTGGCTGCCATCCATTAGCACCAGGGGAGCAGTTAGCGGTTCAGTGTCTTGCAAAACAACACTTTGACACACTAGGAGGAACAGGAAATTTAACCAGGAATGTTTGGTTCCAAAGATTGCTCTACCTCCTGTGCCACGCCGCCACACAAAGGGTAGAAGCGTTCACCACTCAATTAAGCATGATCAACGGCCACATCAAAATCACAAGGGAGGACGTCACTGCTGATTAACTCCCCTTCTTGGACTGTTGCGTTCACAACCAACAGGACAAAAGCCTAGACGTCAAGATTTACAGGAAACAAACACACTAAGACCGGTGCTTGGGGTAATCAGAATTCTACACCACCGGGCCAAGAACGTCCCATCAACTGCTGAAGGCAGCGAGATCGAGGTACAACACATCAGGTAAGCGCTGAGATTCTGTGGCTACCCTAATGGGTCTTTACCAAATTAGAAACCACCAGATGCAGGAACAAAGAAGAGGAGTAAGACAACAACAAATGACAGAATATCATCATACCATATGCTGGTGTTTTGGAGAAACTCAGAGGAGTTTTCAAGAAAAGCCAAATATCAGTACACTTCAAACCTCACAATACCCTGAGGCAAACACTGGTACACCCCAAGGACAGAAAACCCAGGCATAATATATGAGAATGTGTTGTATGCTGTCACTTGCAGGATTGTGATGACGTCTACATTGGAGAGACTAAACAACCTCTGCACAAACCGATGGCCCAACACAGGAGAGCCATCACTTCACGACAGGACTCCCTGGTCCACCTCCACCTGAAGGACAAGGGCCATTCATTTGAAGACTGCGATGTCCATATTCGGGTTAGAGAAGACAGGTAGTTCAAGAGAGGAGTCAAAGAAGTTATCTTTGTCAAAACAGAAACAACATCGCTGAACAGAGAAGGTGGCCTCAGACACAACCTTTCATAACTGTTTAATGCCGTACTTGGATCAATACCAAGAAGGATTCCCACACACGCACCAGGCCCATCTGTACCCTCCAGACGATCAGGAATGATTCACCACCAGAACCAGCCCCAGGTAACTTTCACATGAGCATGTGATTCTACAGGTTCACTCTTTGTTTATCTTTACCCTTTCACATTCCAATCCAGGTAATTCCAAAAATGTTGCTCTTTTGACCCAACGAACGATACCCCCATTAGAATAACAACCCTAGACCTAGTTTCTGCCTATCAACTCTTAGATTTACATAACAAGCCACAATAACCTAGACCTGCCCAAAACCCTAGCAGTTATATTTGGAAACTCCCCACAGCTCATTAGAACTGAAGAACCCTCTCGGATGAGGGATGAAATGTCTTAAAGTGAAGAAATTCAAGTCCGGTATCCACGATGAGAAGATTTCGATAATAATACCCAATTAGATGGTTAATGTGAACCAGCTCAATAACTTGAGTTGGCGGACACACTGGAAACACTATTGAATCATATGATTCGCATGAATTGATCCACTAATTTGAGTTTCACCAGAAACACTACTGATCACTGACTTCAGTCAACACTGTAATGATTTATATATTCAACCTGTATGACTTTTATACATTTCGCACATCATTCAGTTTGCTGTTATTTCAGTTTTTTGTTTGTATGTTGTGTATATTTTGCACCTTCTGCAGGTGCACTGCTACCTTCAGGTACTGCAAATATCCACTTCAAAACTTACTAAAACAAAGGCATCTATAAATAAAATAGACGTGAGCGCTTGTAAATTGTTTCTAATTTTGGCTGGGATGAATTCAGCTTTCTATTGTGGACTAATATTGTGTTTTCTTTGAAATGTGCAGTTACCCAGTGTATATTTTTAATTCACATGTTATAATGTATTTTAAAGAAGCGACTGTTGTTTTAACATTCATTTTGGCTCGAAGTATGAGAGGAAACACTCAAAAATATGTGTATTTTTTCTTTTTTTTCCCTCTGCCTCAGTTGTTTTTTGTGCGTGCAGATCAGTTCTCAGCGGGGAAGTCATCCTCTGGGAGGGAGCGGACGATTGAACTGAAGCAGCGTGAGTCACTTTCGGGGGAAATAAGGAGCGCTTTGTTGGTTTAGTTGACTAACGTCTCAGCGGCGCGTCCACTTCAGAACGCCTCACAGGACCTTCTTGAAAGTGCACTTGAGGATAAGTGTGAAAAGAGTTATATAAAAAGCTGTGAATTGGTATTGCTATTGATTTGTGTGTTTGTGTGTGTGTGTGTTTGTGTGTGTGTGGTACCTTCTCCCAGAGCGGTGGCACCCGGGCATCGTAGATGGAGTTGAAGGTTTCCTCCAAGCTGGACGACATCACCACTAAGCCTTTTATTCCTTTCTCTAGTTCCACCAAGGATGACCTGGCAAGACCCCCCCCACACCACACACACACACACACACACACACACACACACACACACACACACACACACACACACACACACACACACACACACACACACACACACACACACAAATAATTTCTTAATGTAGTTCAGTATTCATTGCTTCAAAGTCCTCTAATCCAATATGTGTGTTTGGACACAGAAAACCAGAACCAGAAGCTGTGTCTCCAGCGGTTTTGAGGATGACTATTTTCTGCGGAGTGTTGCTCTTCTAAGGAAACTCAAGCATCGTTTTTTTTTTTTCGGCCAAGTCAGGATTGTGCATGCCTACAGCGAATTTTGTTTAGTATATATATATATATATATATATATATATTTTCCCCTCTGCTGCAGTTTTGGTTGCCTTTATATTATTGTTGTCTTCTGACTTGGCCATTTTCACGTTACCATGAAAGTCCCGCTTTCGTCTTTGTGCGTCAGCAGGATTACAACAACTTTGCTTACTTATTTGAATATTCTTCAAAATAATGTTCCAAGACCTGACAATGTAGGTGGTAAATCTTGGCTAATAATGATTCATTCATTCATTCTATCATTCATTCATTCATTCATTCATACATTATCTATAGTGCTTATCCTGCTATAAAGTGCTATAAAGAATGCTTCATTAATGACAATAAATAATGAAAAACTAGAGGAAACAATGTGATGAAATTATCCATAACAGAACAGTTCTGGTAAGTGGCTGCCAGTCATTCATAGTTCATCCATGATGGCTTAAATGCAGAGAGGAATTTCCCGCAATAGATTAATAAAGTATAATAACCATTATGGAGATGTCAGATAAAAAAAAAATCGTATTACTGTTCAGATAAATGCAAAAAATTTCCACGTTGTATTTGGATGACTGTAAAATGAGTCCATTGTTTTCCAGGACACTCTCGGACACGCACTCTAAATGTTATCATCTCATCAGGATGAGAATGGATGCTATTGGATGACCAGAAAGAGGGATCATCGGGTTTGCATCAACTACTTTATGTGTTTGTGGAGAAATTAAATCAACACAGAATTTTTTTTTTTTTTTGCACACATCAACATCAAAATCCCTCCCGGTCCTGCTTGACGGGATGGTTGGAGCACATACATGATGGTGTTCAGGAGGGAGTTGTATCTCTGGATCTCTTGCAGCAGGACCACGTTGAGAGGCGAGGGACTGTCAAGGAAAAGGGAGCTGGTGCCCTCGTAGTCGATCAAGGCTGGGATCTTCCCACGCACATCTGTCACAAGCTCCAGCACCTGCGATGGGAGAAATGTGCCCGCCGCTCAGAGACGAAATGGCGACTTGTTATGATGCTGAGGGGGCGAAGTCTGGAGACGGAGACGTGTAAATGCTGTGGCGTCCCCTTTTGAAAAAAAATCACGACGTGTGTCATGGCGGTACATGACACGTCTTGACACGGGGAGAGGGCAATGATCACAATTTGGGGAACGCTGATTTCACAAGATCCATCTTTCCAGAGCGGAAAGAAGAATCCAGGTTTAAACTCTGAGCCATTAAAAGGTACTATCATCTGGACCCCGGCGGGATCTCCATAAAAGGAGCTCGCGGTCGGGATCTGTATCTCATTACACTGATAACCATCTGCAAGTATTGCGTAACCGCATGGATGTCTCAGCATTAACTGGGGAATAAAATCGCCGTTGGCAGCGTGAGTCGAGCCTTTCGAGAAACTATTTTGCGGCTATGGGGGCACCGCCTGCTCTGACTCACGCTCAAACGGATCAGCTTGACAAGACCATCATGCCAACGCAGCAACACAAAGGCCTGATATTGGTGTGTAAATGTTTATATCATGATATTAATAGCAGCTAGTCATGCATTGATATATATATATATATATATATATATATATATGTATATCATACACATACCACTTATCCAGGACTCTGGGTTGGGGGGGAAGCGCATTTTCTCATTCACACATCATATAGAGACACAACAACCTTTCATTCACATGTCTGGCCAGTTGTGGGTCTCAAATGAACCTCCTACATGTTTTTGGACTTGGGAGGATAGTATTTGTATCTGCTTGTGAAAGATTGTCTCAGCGTAATAATTGTATTACTTATATTTAAATAATAAGCAATTATCAAAAAAAAAAAAAGTTACGCCTCTAATATCCCGGTCTATTCTCGTTAATGTTTTTGTGTATTGCTGCAATTTTTGCATTTTTTTTTTCTCCTCTAGAGATGTGACTTCATCTGCTGCAAATTGCTCGCGGCATTGTTTCCTTCGTTTGATGGATTTCAGAATTTTGTATATTAGAAGAATTCCATTGTGAAATTTAATAGACTTTCTGCTATATATCAACATCGTACCTCATCTCACCCCCTCCCCACCTCACCGTGTCTTCCTGACTGGGGCCGGCGCCTGCGGAAACAGAGCTGGTGGCCTGGGGCTGAAGGGAGAGCAGGGTGTCGAACAACATCCTTGTCTCTGCGATTTGGCTGGCGATATCGGCGTTGGGGTGCTGGCCGAACACCTCGGGGTGCTCTGTGGTCGGCAGCTTGTTGATGTACTCCTTGTACGAGGACTGGGATCCGTCGCGGGGGATGTAATAAGAGGGCAAGGATGACAACCTGGCATTGGGGAAGAGCGAAGACAATGGAGGAGAAAGTAATATTTAATAATGTATTTATAACAAACAACTACACAGGAAAAATATCTGTCCTTTATCCAGTGAAGAGGGAGGAGACGTGCGTCCAGAATTTCAGTACTTGGTATCATTTTCATGTTGTAGTGTGCAGCGAGCAAATTACAAAATAAAGTCTCAGAAATGGATGCAGATATTTTACGTTGTATTGTGATATGACATGAAAACGATCATGACTGTATCACACTCAGAGAATCCCCTGTTCTTCTCTGCCATGTTGGATCAGTGTGAACCCACTGACCCATTACATGCGCTCCGCATGTGGTCTCCGCGACTGCAAAATTTGCCTTTTGCGAGGCGGCGATCCCAGTGCCCTGCCAAAGCTAGAAATCTTGTTTTTGGAACAAAGCAAGACCCTGAAAGTGGGTTTAAATGAGAACCCCCGTCTACATTTGCTCCCTGCGTCCACCTGGTGGTGCTGGCGCTCTGTAGCTTCAGCGGCATTGGAAGCCAGTTGAGACACAGGAGTGGCAGACACAGGGGCTGAAACCAAGATGAAATTCAAACCCCTCGATAATGAAATAAGCAGCTCATATTGACGAATATTGATAATGGGAAATTGAATTTTATCGCAGTATGGGAACCTGTCATAACTCGAAAGCATTTTGTTTGTGCTTAGACTAATGAATAGGAGTTTGAATAAATACTTGCCTCCCTCGTGATTATGTGAATTTCTTGATGACAGATTCTCTATGCTTTTAAGCTGATGTCAGGCGTAACCGGGGTTGCAAGGATTTTCAGACATTTAATCATGTTCCAGATCGCTTTTAATGCACTCAGGGTCATGGTGGAGGCCTGAGCCTATCACAGCTGTCGTTGGGGAGAGAGGTGGGATTCACCCTGGACCGGTTAACCAATCACAGGGATGCATATTAGACATACTCTCAACACACATCATATAGAGATATGCAACCATTCACTCTCTCACTCACGCATCTGGACTCTCCAATATAGACCCCGTTTTTATGCAGACTGCACACGAACAGGCGCCCCTGTTTTAATCGAACAAGAGACCTTGGGAATGCAAACCACAACGTCCCCTTGACACCCTAAAAGTACTTTTACAAATAAATATATATAATTTCTCATAAAAAAGGTGTTGATGCAGGATTGTAGTTTGTACACCAACAAGTGAAATAACACATGGATTCACCTACTGTATATCAAAAGTAAATGACGCCGATTTGCGTCATCTTACTTGAAGAAAGGCTGGTTGATGGCGGCCTCGCAGATGTAGTCGTTGATGTACGTGGTCAGCAGACGTCTGTCCCAGTCATCCGTCACGTGGCCGCCGTAGTTGACGCCGGCGATCAGATACTTCAGCGCGTCCCAGGGAATCTCTTCGTACTCGTCCAGGTACAGGCTCAGCAGATTCTCGCTCACCTACAGCGGAGGTGGGGGATGGGGGGGGACATGCAGGCTATATTTACAAATTTGCCATCGTAAAAGACACAGTTAGGCGCATGAGCTGCAACAAAAGATAAAAAATAACAGTGTAATAGACAAGATGGCGCTGGAAGACGGCAGCCTGTTGCAGCAACTCACCTGCTACTGTAACACAGGAATTTTCCCTTGGGGATCAATAAAGTATTAATTCAAGATGAACAATGGAAGAGAAAAAGCTGCGATACAAACAGGAGTTCATATTGTGTGATACATGTTCTCACTCCCAAGCCTGCGTCAGATACCGATGCGATTAGACACCCTCTTTCACATCCTTTTTCAAGAAACCTAGAGAAGCGTCTATTTTCGAATGCGGTGTCAGCGGATGAATGGGAATGTTCTCTTTCAGAACAGAAAGCGGCGGGAAATACAAAATGCTTTTATTTAAGGTAGGTTCAGATATAGATGCTGATGTTGACGTAGACATGACGCTCCAGGTTCGTCGAAAAATGACGAGAAAGGGGTTGTAGTACGTCAATACGTGACCTTCCCAATTTGTTACATTTGATACATGATTTATGACATGTTTTTTCTGTGGGGCACGAAGATGGATGTTCTCATCAGTTTTCAGCGTAACAGTTTTTCCCGTCTTAAGTCTCCACTGACCTCGAAATCAGAGTCGTTAAACCCGTAGATGATATTCCAGCCCAGCTGAAGGAACTTCTTCCTCTCAAGCAGGATGCTGTGGAAAAAGCATAGGGAGAAGAGCAGCTTTCTGTAGAGGACGGGCCTCGAGCAGCGGGTGAACTGCGCCTCCGTCACCAGGTGGTAAAGACGCTTCATGTTGGCTTTTACACCCTGGGGAGCAAATGCGAAAGAAAAGTCTCGGAATAATGAAGTGAATTTTTATATGACATAAAAGGAGATGTGGATCTACATGCATCTCACTGAGGGTAGTTTTTGATGTCACAACATCATGAGTGTTTGTTTATGTGTGTGCGCTCTAGTCCACCTTTGGCGGCTCAGTGGTCATCTTGATGCCGGCTTGCAGGATCGTTATGGGGAAGTCGGGGTGCGGCGAGGAGCTGAGCCACAGCCTGAAGTTCGTGTGAGGCTTCTGCACCTCTAGCTGCTCCACCAGCTTGTCCAGCTCGGGCATCCAGGAGAGGGACAGGTGGCAGTTGGCGAGGAAGACCCAGTGACCTGGGCAAGAGACGGAGGCCCTGATATTATGGGATGAAGACTGATTTTGCTGCCCTATGAAATTCCTCAATACAGCCCCTATTTAGCCCCTTTAACTGAGGTTTCTGAAAAAGCTGTTAAAACGGTTGGAATAATAGCTATTACTAGTAATAGATCATTTGTGCCCATCCCTCACAGAGGGCCACCTGCATTGAACTGAAATCTGTCAAAGGGTTCTGCCCAACAAAAAACAACATTTTCTCGCCACCACTGCAAAGTGCCTGCTCATGGGGTGAATGTTGTGTTTCTGCAAATAATTGTAAAGAGTGTGGTCCAGACCTGCTATACATGGAAAGTATCATCAGACATACATCTCCTGCCCCCCTGCTAAAGTCAGCTGCACAGCAACTGACTTGGCGGAGCTAAATGAGAAGGGACAGTAATGCGTTCAAGTGCAGCTGAACCGGGAATTCTTTTCATCTGGAAAATAAGTTCCTGGTGATAAAAGTTCTAGGGATATTAGTGGAAAAGGGTCTCCATCTGATGCATATACTACTACTAATAATAATTTATCCTTTATTAATTCCTGTGGGGAAATTCGTTCTCTGCCATTGCCTTTGGATTAAACAAGAGAGCAGATACAGACGGGGTACTTCCTGCAGTACCATTTTTGACTCCCTCTCCGATCATGGCCCTGGCGATAGGGGCCTGTCCCTGACCCAGGGAGAGGGCATGGAAGTGTTTGCTCATGCCAGACGACTCAGCCAGCTGAAGCAGCGCCCCCGTGGGATCCACCCCGGGAGACAGAACAAAGATGAGCGGGGTCATGCAGGACGATTCCTCCACCACCTGTGGAGAGGAGTCAGAATGGCGCAACATATATTGTAGGCTCCCACATCGACGAACATTTCTTCCGAGACGGTGCCTGTTAGTGTGACCAAGGGGGTGGACGTTCAATACGCACGGCCTTCATGTCCAGGACTGGCGGCTCCACAAAGCGAAGGCCGAGGTTGTTCACGATGAAGGAGGTGACACAGAACGACACGCGGTCCTGGCGCAAGGAGCGGACTATCAGCATCTTCTGGAGCTCATTGCACTTCTCCCAATCACCTAGATGGAAGACCGCCGGAGAGAAACGGTTCCTCGGTTAACAGAGGGCCATTCGGCGGCACAGAGGGGAGACATTTTGATTGACGCGATATGGATTAAGAGATTAAAGTGAAAAGGAAGTTAAAAGGTGCCGAACAACAGAATATAATGAGGGTAGAAGTCTTGGCGATGGAGGAATTCCCTCGTGATTCCATTCATATGAGCAACAGAATACGAAACACACACACACACACACACTGTGGTGCATGCCTTTAATAAACTGACATCTTGGCAGAGAAATGGATACACGTCCAGCATAACAGGTGGAACACACACATGTGCACCAAACAGGGCGCTGCCTTCCAAATTACACAGACAAAAAAACAAAACACTTCAAACATGCTGGTGCTTTTCTCGCCTGAACTAACTTACGGCGTTAACAGACATTTTTCCAATCGCCCCGGCAACAAGGGAATGAAAAAAACGCGATGGCGTGAAAGTAACAGCAGACCTGGTAGCTGGGTGCTCTCTGGCTCGGCGCTGGTAAACCACTGGTTCCAGGCGTGTGAGTACTCTTCAAAGGAGACAGAGATGCCGTGGAAGTTGGGCAGCTTGTCCAGCTCTGTAATATTGTCCCAGCTGGCGTCAACAAGCCAGTCGCTGCAAGGGTTGTCCATCTGATCCCCCTTGTCGAGCACCTAGAGACGCACGCAATTAAAAGATGAAACGGGATACGGCGGCGGTGCGGAAACGGTCCCCGTGCAGGGATCTTTTTGAGAAACGATCTGGCGGCAAGAGTTTCGCAATTTCATAATGGAAGCTGGGTCACTTGTGGTCTCAACTTGGAGAGCGCTTTAGCACTTTGCAGGCCTTTCTGAGTGACTTGGGGCTCAGTCTTTTGCTACAGAACACTAATATGCAGACAAGAGGAGCTCGGAGTCAGACCGGGAGCCTTTTGATCGGACAGACGCTCGCTCTACCTACTGACTACAGACAGCTCAAACCTAACAAAGAGATAATAATGCCTTAACACACCTTTCTGTTGTTTTTCCAGCAACCTCCCCAACTACAGGGAATGGACAAATTCACAAGATCATATATATATATATATATATATACTGCTCAAAAAAATAAAGGGAACACTTGAAGAACACAATGTAACTCCAAGTCAATCACACTTCTGTGAAATCATAGTGTCCACTCAGGAAGCAACACAGATTCATTTTGACTTGTTTTAAGGACATTACATCAAAGTTGGATCAGCCTGGAGTTTGTTTTTACACTTTAATTTTGAGTGTGATTCCTAATCCAGACCTCCATGGGTTGATACAATTGATTTCCATTGATCATTTTTGTGTGATTTTGTTGTCAGCACATTCAACTGTGTAAAGAGCAAAGTATTTCATCAGAATATTTCATTCATTTAGATCTAGGATGTGTTTTTTAAGTGTTCCCTTTATTTTTTTGAGCAGTGTATATATATAAATATATACATATATATGGTTGTCGGTTGACTTCCAATCAGGGGGTTGGCAGTTCTATTGTCTACATAGAGATGTCCTTTGGCAAGACACCAAGATGGCCCCCAAGTGTAGACCCAAAATGGATGGATGAGCATTTGAAAATACAACATATTCGCTGGTGATGTCATGGTTCAAATTAAAAGTTGCTCGGTTGATGTCTGAACTACCCGATTGACTTTATTTTACCACGGCCGCTTGCATCCCTGTGTGAAAAGGTCTCATGGTGCTCGCCATCTGTGTTCTCTTACAATTCCTCCTCGCAGGAAGAAGCTGTACTCATCCATGTTGAGTTTGCCTGCCACTTCTAGGATTTTGGCACACATGCGGAAGCTGAAGAGGAGCTTGTGGATCTCGAAGAGGCCGCGGCAGGCGTACCTGCAGGGGACGCACGTAGACGCTGATATGTCAGCACCTACTCGAGGGTATAGATACATTGTATTGGAAATGGACAATGCAACCCTGCTTACTTGTAGACCGCGTATGTGTGGTAGTCGTTGAGGTTGGTGATCCTTTCATCCAGCTTGTGGCTGCGTTTGCTTTTTTCCATACTGTGGTTGAAGAGGTTGATGTAAGCATCTAGCGAGAATTGGTACATCGGGTCGATGCGTCCCATGTCGTTGAGGATGAAGAAGAGGATGGAAGCCCGCTGGGCGCAAGGGCGGTACGCCTGCGAAGAGGGCGTTTGTTTTCAAGCTAACATTGAATGGAGAATACACGTCTCCCCATGGGGATCATTGGCGAATGTATTATTTCGTTATATAATTAAAACACCAATGACAGCGCCCCGGAGTCCATATTGATGACTTATTATTTCACTTGTTGTTGCCGACCTCTCTGGCGGTGTCAATCTTGATTTCGGTCTGTTCGCTGGTCTCCAGCTGCTCCGAAACCTCGGTGGCCGTCACCTTGGACACCTGCAGCGTGTTCACCAGCTGGGCGTCGTCCAGAAGCGAGCCGGTGGCCTCGTTCAGCAGCCTGGTGGGAAAAGTTAACAGCAGCGATAATATCGTGAGAGACATTCAAAAAATTCTACAGCATTAGATTCACAACTGACTCCTCATACTATTCCGTCATTAATAATTTCTTGAGGATTCAAAGTTCCATGTTCCAATCCTCTCTAGCATTTCTTTGTTTTGTTTAGATTTTCCCTTGATTTTAACATTAGTTTCTTCATGCATTCTTTCTTTGGGTGCTGCACTAAATCATGGCTGTACATCAATGTACTAGCAGGTTATTTTAAACACTGCAAAGTGCAACAATAAGTTTTTTTGGTGCCTCTTGAAGTTAATTATTAAGTAACTCAGTAATCAAGTTAATTATTGAGTAACTCATTCATGCATCATTAACAGAGAGACATACAACTATTCACGCTCTCATTCACATGTCTGGGCAATTTAGGATATTAAATAAACCTGCATGTTCTTGGACCGTGGGAGTCCAAATACCTAAATCAGCAACCCTGGTAACTCGACTAGACTATTATTTTACAATACAATAATACTTTTTTTTCAAATATATTAATTCTGAAAAAGCACAAATGCACTCTAATTTTTTGCAAAATCACATTTGTATCTTTATTCACAAATCATAGCAATGTTTGTACTCCCAACTATAATGTTAACCATGATCTAACTAAATGGGGGGACCGTTGTTCAGTAACGTGAAGTGACTGCATCCTGCCATTAGATTGCATTGTATCCACATTGAATGCAATTTTCAACAAGTGGAGTTGGGAAATGCAAACAATTGCTAAATATCCAGGAAGAGAAAAGTTGATGCAGATGGAGGGCTGTTTCCAGAAAGACGGGAAGGCAAATACATGTTTGTGGTTCAAGGAGAAAATGCGTCTTTTGTATAACGAGGCAGAGTATAATCTATGTCGGCATTTTGACACCAAACCAAGTATGCCAAAGTTAGCCTTTCAGACAAACAACAAATTGTCCAAGAATTAAAAGCTTAACTATGATGGCAACAGAATGTGGTCACGAAAGCCGCATCAAAAAACACTGCACTGACTTTGTACGAGAGCAACTAGTAAACATAATTTTTTCACATTTATGCAAATGCATATGTCGCATTTTGGACTTGAATGAATAGTGAATTCAGAGTTATTTAACATTAAGAGGAGTAGTTACATTAATTTTACATTACATTTGGTTACATTTATATTGTTATGGTTACATGTGGCCCTTTGAAGGCAACCTTTTTTCTGATGTGGCCCTTGATGAAACGGAGTTTGACACCCCTGCTCTAAGCGGACAGTCGGCAGTCCAGTTCCCTGTTTCTTCCTGTTTTGGCGAAGACACCAGACCATCAGGAGCACTGGCCTGGATAGCACCTTTCATGGCAGTTGTGCCGTGTTCGTTGTGTGAACGGGTGAATGCTACATAGCGTAAAGCACTTTGAAACCCCGAGGTGTGAAAAATTCTATATAAGTGGAGACCATTTAAAGATGATTTTTGTGTGACCCGATCAAAAAATGTACACAGTGAAATTTCCTGGTATCTTAATACATGTTGAAACATTGTGCCTAAAATCATTTTTTGTCCACCGTGGAAAATTAAAAAACGGCAGCGTTTGCGGTCAGCGGAGCCCACCTGAGGATCTCGTCCTCCAGCTCCTGCAGGCTCCTCTTCCCAGATGCAATGCTGATCACCAGGTTGTCTTTCTGTTCTTCCAGGTCTGGACGCTCCTTGCGTACCACTATACCCAGAAGTTGGGCTTCCAGGCCCTGCGTGTACAGTACCTCACAAATTAGCAAACACGCAAGTTCAAGATTGAGAAATATAGGTGAAAAAAGACCAAAGGCTCAGAACCTGCTCCTTGACAGCAAAGTTGACGATGGTGGTCTTCGTGGAGATCTCTGGCGTGTAATGGGGGTTGGACAGCTTGGTGGTGATGTAGAAAGAAAAATCAGGATTGTACTCAACTTCCTTGTCACCCAGCCTCAACAGCAGCCTGCCGCCTGAGAAAACAAGACACATATGTGCACTGGTCTCACTATTGTGTTTGTCATGTCCAAAATATGTATTTGTGTGTGTGTGAGTGTGTGCTTGTGTCTAACCTATCCGTGTCAAGGACTTGTTCAGAATCGGGTTGAGAGAGGGGTCTAACTCCTCCTGGACGTTCTGAAGCAACACAGGATTACCAAACTGAACGGCGTTTTCTAGTACGCGCAGGAAGTCCGGCATCTGGAAGTCTATCACTTTCAGACCCTGTCGAAGAAAGCACACACACACACGCACACGCATAGATACATTTTAATGAATTCAATGAAGAAATTGGATGAACTGTTTCGTTTGCACTCCAAATCTACATCCATTACAGAAACGCTAGACAAGATTTTGTATACTCTCCCATTGTTGATGCTAAGCAATGCTTAACAAATAAGAAATAAATACAAAAAACAACTGAAATACAATATGCGTACCCTTATGACTGAAAGTATAAATACATTATAATAGTGATAATTAATCTGTAGTAATAATTTAAAAATACAACAAGGGTCCCATCAATTAAACCCCCCCCAACAGAGAGCGAGCAGTCGAAAGGAGAGGGAGCTTTTTTGGTCTTATTATTTGTAGTAATATTAATTTGACATTGGTTTACATCTGAATCAATGTGCACTTTTCAATTTTAAGACTTAATAGAAATAACTAGTTTTAATATCACATTGAGAGGGAATTTTTGTCTGATCTTGTGACCACAGCTCCATTAGCATTTGCCTACATTGCTTGGGGGGGGGGGGAAGGGGGGGAACAATGAGGTTCAGAATTCCCAAAGTTCGAAGTACAACAAACACAACCTATGTTATAAAGACACACAGTTATAATGTATATTTAGAGCTTCTGCAGATACTGATGTTTGACAGAAGGGAAGAAAATCATGATTGACCAAAAGTTTTTGCTTCTTCAGTTCATGTCTCTCAGATGAGGGGGGAAGCATCTTCAAGTGTAGAAAATCATGTATATAATGTATCTTTAGAACTTCTACAGATATTGAGGTTTGGCAAAAGGGAAAAAAATTCGGATTGACTAAAAGAGGATTTGCTAAAACTGTTCGAATAGCCCCAATTACAGCTTATTGATATAAATCTGATATTAGTGATACGCTTGAATTCTTGTCAAAACCTCCTTGAAAATCTTTTCAAGTAAAGAAAATCAAGTCCAGTTGCTCCACAGACATGATAAGCATGAACAGCTTTTATCAGTGGAGTATCTGTCACAGCCAGCTGTGTCAAGGCCAACTTAGAGGTTTCGGCTGTTGACTGTCTAAACCCAATGATGATGGTGATGTCACAACCAATATTTAACCAAATGTTTACAACTGAGCAAGTCCAAAGGACTATGCCGACAATAAATCTTTGCGGCTTTTTGTCCTGCTCCCCAGAACTGAAGGCTTATCTGAGGTCTAATTAAAACTGAAGCCAATTGTCAACAGCAGCTGCGTTCTCAGTGCTTTCGCCGCCTCTGCACAAAAGTTAGTCCTGAGGCAGAATATGTTCACCTGGGGGGAAAATGAAAAACACACCGATATTTCATTTCGGGCGTAAAAGCAGGAGTAGGATTAATGCTCGACTGTTTGACGCCAAAACTAGAAATGCCGGTAAACCTCTCTCCTTCCCTCGGACGTGGTTCTAAGAAGCGTGTTTACAATGCCATCTGGATATTAGCTGGGTAAAATCCATTTTGATTGGTTTCTGGGGTTTAAAGTGGCTTTGGGTGAGCCCGCCGCGCATCCTCATCCTTTTGTACTATGTTCACGTACGGAGGCGAAATACAATACTCAGATCTTTTTTTGGTGTAAAAAAAAAAATTAAGACTTTTCGAGATGTTTTTTTAACTCCCCTCCCATGTGACCGGGGCTGAGGAAGACCAGTATGTAAATCTATTTCCTACATGTATATTTATCTCAAATATTTTGATACGTATTTTGGTACATTTTTTTATATTTTATCTATTTATTTTGATTATTTTATCTAAAACATTTATAAAAAAAATTATATATCAGTTTTTGCACAGCGTACTCAGTAATATTTAATTGCATTAAAGTCTCTACACACTCTTTTCATCTCCATGTTCTTGATCCACTTCAGAGCTTGGCCTTGAGGATCCACCATCAGTGGCCATCTTGAAAAAAAAAAGAAAAGAAAACAGTTGTCAAAGAAGGTATGATTTACAGTACGATCTGTTGTTGCTCAACAACCGAGATTTTCAAGCAAACGAGTCACCGTCACATGAGCCTATTCATACCTGTTGCCGCGGGTGACAATTACACCATTCTCAGTGGAAAAGGCGTCAGACGGCAGGCCTTGGATATTCCAGTCCCTCACGGCTGTCGCTTTGGATAGGAAGACAGAGAAGCTGAACCCTGGGGTACATGGGATCTCCAGGTCATGGACCTGAGAATGGAGAGAATGGATGGTAAATCTGCATGTTTAATATTGTGTTCAGTGTGATTATCAACATATGAGGAAACTATAAAAATACAATTGGTCAAAGTCATCTCTGAAATTCAAGAAATTTCATGGAATAAAATAATCTAAATCAATAAACAAAGTTAGAATAACTAACGCATGCCAATGTGCACCTTAATATCTTCAATTACATGTGGCTGCTCCCTTCAGGAGTCACCGATGCCGATCGTCTGCCTCCACCTAACCCTCTCCTGAGCATTTTCTTCTCTCACACCAACTAACTTCACATCCTCACATCTACTACACCTGGCTGTTACTCGTTTGCCCACCCATTCCAGCATGTATAGGGTTCTCCACACTCTCCATTGCTCCAGACTGTTGATCCCAAGTATTTAAAGTCCTCCAACGTCTTTATCCTCACTCCCTGTAGCCTCACCGTTCTGCTTGGGACCCTCGCCTTCACACACATGTATTCTGTCTTCCTGCGATTAACCGTCATTCCTCTCCTGTCCAGAGCATACCAGAGAATACTCCACCTCTCTAGATTTCCCTCCGCCCGTCCCATGATCTCACTATAGATCACATTGTCATCTGCAAACATCATATTCCTAATATACAATTTCACTTATACTGTAGATTTACTCTAACAGTAGCAAAGAATTATTAGTCAACAAACACTGACTAGTTGTACCTGATGAGGCTCGAAGCACATATACGCAATGCTGGATTAATATTTGAAGTGCACAGTTCCTCCCACATGACCAGGATATTTATATTTGACAGCATGTCACCTCCTTCATCCAGATTTCAAGCAGCTCCTCCCTGTAGTTTGAAAGGAAAGGGCCCATGTAGGACAGAAACGATGCCGCCAGCAAACAGTCTCCCACCAGGTACCCCATGTTCTCTTCAAGGCCCTGATGAAGAAACACTGTTTACTGACTGAGTGGATTCATGCACTTTTGCACACTCCAGTATATCGTACTACTCTTCTCCATGTTGATTTAATTTTCCCCAAATACCTTCACTCTTTCCTCCCAGCGGACCCTCTCTCCAGCGAGTCCCGTCATCAGCTTGTCGGCGCGGTCGAGTTTCAGCTCCATTTCGTCCGAGTTCTTCTTCAGCTTCTCCTTCATATCCAGCTTCTCGCTATGCTGCTTCTTCAATTCGTCCAGCTTCTCTCCAACCTGTGCGCAAACACACACACACACACACACACACACACACACAAAGACACAGACAGAGCAGCATCTTCAAATACAAGCAAGCAGAAGACAAATGAGAGTCGATATTCACTCGACTGTGGCAGCCATATTGTTTTTTCTGTGCCAACGCTGCTGATATTCAGATGTATGTTACCCCAATGCCTGGTTTAATAAACAAGTAAACAAATTAATTGGAATCCATATTGTAACATCTAATGAGCCAGACACTGCTGTCCTCAGTACCTCTCGCAGTTTGCTCTGGGCCTCGGCCAGCTCGAACTGCTTCTCTGCCAGCTGCGCCATAGCAACATTCAGCTGGGCTCGCTTCGGTTCCACCACCCTGTAGATCCGGCCGTAGACCTTGAAGAAAAAAGGGAAGATCCCAATGTTTTTTAGGTCATTTACCGCGCTGCAACTACAGATTGATCGACGGCCCCTTACCTCCATGGCTCTGACCCACATGCAGAGAGACTTGGCAGCCAGAGACACTTTGCCGATGATATCCGGCTGGAAGTCCGGCTGCTTGCAGTAATGGCCGATCTTCTTCAACACGCGGTCTGATATGTTGTCCTTGTCGAAGTTAACTAGTGTTCTGATGAAGTTGGCTTCGCCTGCCAAAAACAAGTTGAGTCGAGTTCGCTTTACTTATCCACCTCAAAGGGACACTGAAGTTGCGAGACACAGATGTTTGTCTGGTAGCCATCAGAGGGGAACATTATGCTGAACATCTTTACCACCTAATGAGCACTCAGGGCCCTGTTGTTCTTTTCAATAGAATATTCTGAGCTGTTTTCTTGTAATTCAATGTTTTGTGTACCGTCAATGGTGCAATTATGTACCCAAGCGCCTGAACGTTACACATCCTATTAGCAGCATTGGGAATGTCACTGTAATACTGTATTTTCATTTTCTGTTTTCCCTTGTTTCTGTTTTTCCACAAGTACCGCAAATATCAAATATTGTGCCTTGAAGAATTACGACCAGGCACTGGAAAAAAAAGAAAAAAAAAAAGAAAAACAAAACTAAAAAGGAAACTCAGTTTAATGGGTTTCATAGCTTCGCAGCTTTATACAAAATCCAGATGTGCATAAAAATCTTGAGGTTTTCTGTGTGGTTTGTCAGGTGTGTCTGCATACTAAGGAACATTTAGCCTTAAATTCACTTTGTCATTATTTTGCTGCCTCACCCAACTGCCTCTTGGCCTCTTCCCATGTTGGCTTCTTCCCCAAAAGAGTCATCACGGCCTGCATCACGGTCTCAACTTGTGTTGGGGGACGGCCGTATGATTTGACCTCTGACATGTCCCTCTTATTCAGTGACTCCAGAGCCTGTGTGGGGGGATAGAAGAAGAATGCTGCAAGTTTAGCTTTCTTAGGACAACACTCTCAAAAATGTGAAGGCAAAAGCAGGGTGTCAGACCAAAGACCTACCTTCATGGCCTCCTCGAGCGCTGGCAGGGCTGCGTCCAGGTCCCGCTGTGCGTTGTTGGCCATGGCTTTGCACTGCATCTCCTCCGCCCCGATTTTCTCACTCTTAGCGCTCACCGCCTTGACAAGATCACACCAACAGCTGTGAATTCCCGACAACACCTGATTCGTGGCGTTTACCATCCGGCGCCGGGCTTACCTTCTGCTGCGTATCAGCCTCCATCTTCTGTTTTACGATGACCGACAAGTACTCGTCGCATTGCTTCTGGAACTCGGCCACCTTTGTCTTAGCCTCTTCCAGCTCGACAGACATGGCCTCAACCTTCTCACGTGTGTCGCTGATCTTAAATAGACCGTTGCGCAACTTGCTGACCTGCTCACCGAGTTCGTTGCGTTTCTCTGTGAGCAGCCTGAACAGGGGAGAGGAGGGGACTGAATCGGACCGGTGTCAAGTGGCTTTAAGAAACAAGACAATAGCAATGTCTTCGCAGGGAAAGCTCTGTTTCATCTGGGATGTCCCGTTTGCACATTATAACCTCAATCCAACACAGCAAACCAACCTGACATTTCTTCACCTAGCCTCATTTTGTTCGAATAGCAGCTTTAAGAATGATGGCAATGGATTCATACCTGGTTGACATTGTTTTTTCAACAGCTTCGGCGTTAATGAAAACTGTAGTAGTGGTCTGTTAATATGTTAGTCGTCTATTATTTCCGTTAGCATGAGTTAGTAGAGAGAAGAAAGGTGGGGCAGCCAGACAAGGAGAAAAAGTTTTAGGGTGCCTACTTCTTATATCCTGAAACCAGCTCCAGGTAGTTGGTCGGGGTCACGTAATTGTATCTTTTCAACTCTAGCCTCATCCTCTCAGAGATGTGTGCTACAGATTGGTGCGTGGTCACGAAGATACTCGCCACCTTGGTTTGGGCCTTCATCGCAAAGGACCAAGTACAAAAGCAATGAGCTAATATTGAAATACACAAGACTTCAAGAAAAAAGAGTCACAATTCATTCTGTATGTGTGAAGGAAGGTAAGGCTTTTATAGGTCGTATTCTTATTAAAGTATACCAACACAGCATTAGCATTGCAAGTTTACATTGTTGTTGAAATGTTACAATACATGGACATTGATGGCTAAAAACTTTGCTGCATTGGGATGTACAAGTGGGGACCTCTAAGAGCAGGACTGTGAATTGAGTGAGAGTTATGTGTCCACATGTGCATCTCACCCCCTCAGCAGAGCCCAACTCTAGTCCTTCCAGGTACCTCTCAGCTACCTCCAGCAGGGCGTCTTTGGGCCACTCACAGAACCAGTCAATAGTGGTGCAATTGACAAGCGCTGGGTACTGCAGTATACGGTTCCTGATGGCAACCACCAGTTTTTATAAATTCCATATAAATGCTTTCTGGGATTCAAATACATTTTTATGAACACACACATATGGTAATAAAGCCATATCATTTGTGTAGTTGCAGTAAAGAAACGTTCAGGCCAGTGATTTTGTTTCAGTTATTTCTAAAAGAAACAGAGGACTTTCACACACATCTAAGTGGAACTACTCTTTTTGCCGAGACCCTCAAGGAGCCCTGGGGGTCCACGGATTCCACTGAGAGCGCAGGCGCTATCCCATAATGCACCTTGGACGTGGCTCAAATCATTTAATTCTGTTGGTCCTGGCTTTAACTGGTGCCTGCCAAACTTGAAATGGATGTGTAACCCTGGATACTGGATAGTGTGACACTAAAGCTCTGACCAGATATTATTCCTGGCAGAAATCCCAACAGGAGCGTATAGTGGAGACTGCCAGGGGCTCGCAGAGTGAATCACTAGGTGTATTTAGTTAATTGGTGCAGCGCTGTTGCTCCCTGCGCTCGGGCAATATGTATCCCGCTAGCAGCTAGCAGTCAGGGAGACAGTCAGGGTTTCTCATCACCCAGAGAATTATGTCACCGTAATGGTCCCTGCCAACCCACTTAGTGGCATTATGAGTGACCGCTACCCAATAGCCTTAATTAAAACCGGGCTATCAATATTTGAGGGGGGGAAGATGTGCTTCGTGACAGAAATGTATTTGTGTGTTAGGGGGGTGGGGGACAGAAGTGATCATGAAAACATGAGAACGCCCGAGCATACAAATGCAGACAGCTGACATCCCCCGCCGTATTATCTACCGTGTAATTACAAATGACAGCAAGTCGTGCCTCTCGCTGAAAGCAGAAATGGCTCTTGGCTATTTAGTTTTAAGCAAATGTGATCTAGTAACTGGGGGGGGGGCAGGACTGTCTGGTGTTATTTCAAGGGGCTGCTGCAAGATGCTGTGAACAGACTCATTGTGAAAGTTTTTTGTATTGATTGAGATACTGTGGAAAAACTGCTCAGATACCCACAGTGCCCGCAGAATGAAGGGTATTTCAATTGTATTTTGGGTATGGCTGCATTTAATAGGCCTTCACAAGAGTTAAAAATCTTGTACTTTCATTTTTAAACTACTGCTTGCTAATATCTTGCTTATTCTTGATTAATTACTTTCTGGATCTTATCGTCATGTCATGTTGAGGAAAAATCTGTTCACTCTCCATTGATTTCATTGGAATTTGTAACAAACTAAATTATTTTTGTTGGAATCTCTTCTTCATCTCAACCAATTTCTCCACAATGTGGAAATAAACGCCATTTATCCACTCAGGGGAAATTGTGATTTGAAGCTGGATGGTAAACCTTTTCAAATTGTAACAATTGGAACAGTAAAGCTTTCCTAATATGAGACTGTATGTGAATAAAATTCATATAAAATCTTCAGTTAAGGGGGATTTTTGGAAAAAGTTTGAATAAATCTATATTCAAATTCGGCATCTATTTTCATCAGTTTCACTGTACAGGACTGTCTCAGAAAATTAGAATATTGTGATACAGTTCTTTATCTTCTGTAATGCAATTAAAAAAAAGAAGTTACTTTTTCATGATATTCTAATATTTTTAGATAGGATTTTTGAGTTTTCTTAAGATGTAAGCCATAATCAGCAATATCAAAATAATAAAAGGCTTGCAATATTTCAGTTGTTTTGTAATGAATCCAAAGTGTATGACATTTTTGTTTTTGTAATTGAATTACAGAAGATAAAGAACTTTATCACAATATTCTAATTTTCTGAGACAGTCCTGTATCTGTACAGTGAATGAGCATGACTGCAAGTTTGATTCTGTGCCGCTTTTGCAGAGACTCAGTGTGTGTGTGTGTGTGTGTGTGTGTGTCTGCCGCTGCAAATCTACCTGAAGGTCTCTCCCACCGGACTCATGCAGAGAACAATGTGCAGGTTGTTCCTGACTCGCTCTATTAGGTACTGGAATAAGGAGTCGGGGGTTTCCACGACGTTCTCTTTCCTTGCTGAGTCCGACAGGGAGTTGCATACCTGGGAGAAGACAGACCAAGTTACCATTTATATAAATATTTGTGTTCATGTAGTTGATCTCAGGGTCACGTGACAACAATTCATTCTCATTCATATGTAATGTAAAGACGTACAACTATTCACTCCTCCTTTCACACGTCATTTAGAGACATACAACCATTTCCGCACCCACTCACTCACATTTCATACAATCATTCGCTCCCTAACTCACACATCTTATTGAAACAACCATTTATCCCTGGGATTTTTAACATCTCCAATGGGTCTACTGGAGGTATTTGGACTGTGAGAGGAAAACAGAGAACCCGGAAGAAACCCACGGGAGAGCATGGAAGATTTCACACAGAAATGCTCCCCCGGTGGTTCTTGCTAACCACCGCATGGTGCCCCTCTCTTGTTTCTACAATAACTTCCAATACACAATATGATGGGGATTTTAACAACAATGCCAGTGTTTTCCGTTGAGCATCAAAGGGTGAGCAAATGTTGGACATTGTCCACATTTGATGAAGGACGATTGCTATATTAACGAAAAAAACAATCACATGCACGGACCTCAACAAACTCATCCTGCTTGTAGAGGTTTGGAACCTCTCCCGAACTAAGAATGTTGTTGATGTCCTCCAGGAAGGACTCCTCTACGATCTGGGTGTCATTGAAGAGGAAGACGGTGGGCTTGTTCTCCACGCCGGTTATGCGGTACAGCTTCTTGATGTCTGACAAAAAGTCACACTCATGTTTATTTTGTGCACACGTTGCTCAAATTGTATTTCTACCGTGTCGGCTTATCACGTTTAGATATTAACCCTCTCGGAACTCCATCTTTCGATACTGCTTGGTGACTTCCACCATGAACACCTGATACTCGCAGATGGACGCGGCCATCTTGGATAAGCTCTGTCTGCCCGAGCCGCCGACACCGACCAGCAGCATGTTTCCACGGAGCTGGCTGATCACACGCACAATACGGGTTACTATGGGAGAAACAAACAAAAAGAAGCGTGTGTGTGTTTGTATGTGTGCCTTTCCCAAACATATTGCATATCGTCACCCTCTTAAAATAATCGGCTAAGTCATTTTTTCAGATTTTTCCAGAAACACAAAAAACTGAACCATTTGACACACTCTTGACATAGGCAATTTCTACTAAAGGGGTAGAATGGCACAATCTGTTTAACTGAGGATGTAGGCTATTTTGCCAGAGGTGGTCAGCAACATGAGGAGATTATTTAGGCAAAAAAAATGTTTGTAAAAAAATGACTTAGGCAATTATTTTAAGAGGGTGACGATGTTGCCTATTGTTTTCTCTCTTGTAGTTACGTAGAACAGAGTGTGTCGTGTGGAGCAGCCAAAATATTTTTCCTTTTAATGCACGTGCATCTTTGAGTTGCTCACTGTGTTCAATGGCATCTCGGAAGAGCACCAGGCTCATTGGCACAACGCCGGGTGTAAGGTTATAGTCCTCTAGGTGGGTCTCCATGAACTCCTTCAGACTCTTCATGTCTACCAGGTCCTCATACACGTTGGAGTCATTCAGGAAGTCACCTTAAAATACACACAAACACACACAAACACACACACACACACACACACACACACACGTCATTGCATCCATGATTTAAACTTTTGATGTAAAAAACAGTTCACAAGTATTTTACTTAGTTATCTACCGATTTCATTATTCTAATGTGCTTATATGCTTGTATTTACCAGGTAATGAACGTACCAAATATTGGGGGAAGTTTATTTGGGCAGATGTTGTGGAAACTGAGGTCAAACAGAGCGGCCAGTTTCTCCGACAGCAGAGCAAGAAAGGCGTCGATGTCACTTTGATCATTGAGACGGTCGGAAAAAACCCTGGAATCAAATAGCAATCAAATATAAATGCTGTGTAAAAGACAACTACAATATCCAAGTTTTGGATGATTATAAAATGTAATGTGAAAAGATTTTACATTTGCATCTCAGCGTTATTAGATGCAACCACTGCTTGTGATGCACATCATTTTTTATCATTTACTTAAGTATACATTTTCTCTTTATCAACAGTCTTTTTTCAATGTCATTAAATCGTCTGTCTGGTTGTAAACAGATGGCCATTACTAGAGGTGGCATATCACGTAGTTACAACACCTGGATGAATAAGATGCTGATGTCGTCTTTTTTTACCTGAAGCATTCGTGGACCCAAAGCCGAGTGATATTGTTTTTGGTGTCGTGGAAGTCTGGGTGAGCTCTCAGCAGACCCTGAAAAATCTAACATGGGACATATATCATTACTGCCAAATAATGTGAATGACGGAATGAATAGTGATTGCCAGGCGACCAGGACTGGTCTTCATCTTGGAAAGACAGATACTTAAAATACACAACTATATCGGCTTCAGATCGTGATTTGATGATTATGATGACTGGTGTGTACCTTGGAGATGTCCCTTAGGTTGAAGAGGTAGTGTATCTTGGCAGGTGTGGGAAGAAATCGAACGGTAACTGAATTATACAGTTCTAAAGTGGCCTGCGTCAGAGTGGCCCCAATAGGCTTCACCTCCTCCTTAAAACCTTGGAGCTTCTGATTAATCATGGTGCTGTAGATCCGTTTGATTTGGCAGTCCTGTGTGAGAAGGTGCACAGTGGGTTAGGAGAAGGCAGGGGGGGACACACGCAACGACACAGACGTTTCGGAGACATGACAAATCGCTCGGATTTCTATTTTGGATGATGAGAACTATTTTCACTTTTGCAGCGGTTGCATAAGAAGAGATGTCTGAGACTTCTGAGTTGTAATTGCTGCATCGTATGATGACACCTGGGGAATTCAAATAAACCAAAAAGCAATAGCAACTTTGAAGAACTGAAATGAAAAAAAAATTATATGGAAAAACAAACAAATACATGTATAAATGAATAATGAATAAACACAGCAGGGGAAGCATAAGAGAATGATTTCAAGGTAATTTATTTGGCATATATCCTTGATATATTTAATGCCAATTGAGTGCTAGCATTATTTTATTAATTTAAAAATTGTTTAAATGAAGGTACAAAATAAAAAAAAGATATTTTTACAAATGGAAAAATTACTTATTGAAATTATTTTAAAAAACTTGATTTGAATACTGATATATTGTGAATCAGCCTCTTAATTTTAGAAGCCAGGTGATAAACAGCTGAAAGTCCACGGGACCTACATTCGGGAAAGTCATATAGATGAGGTTGAATCGACTCTGCAAGCGGCCAGATATGTGAGTCCTCCCTCCTCCAGGGGGCCCCATCGACGCCATCAAGAACATTTCCTAAAGATTGCGGGACACACACACCGACAAAAATGCTAGCAAATAAGGCGACAAGACGGTCAACAAGAGATACTAAATCCACATTTATTACAAGAATTTAGGAAATCAAGTCCAGCTGTCCAATGGAAGTCCAATGGTTTCTATCAATCCCTCATTAAAATGCCACCTCTCACCTTGACAAACTTCACTGTCTGCTTCTCGCGGTCGTACCAGAAGCCGTAGTCGATCCAGTGTCGCAGGAGCTCCAGTGGGGGCTGCGAGCCGAACAGGTCGTGGGCGGGCATGTTGAGGTCGTCCAGAAAGCAGAGCAGCTGCTTCCCCCCCACCGGCACGAAAACCGATTTGGTTCTCTTCTCGATGCGGCTCTCAATGATGGCCTGGATGTTGTTGGAGGTGGTCTGGACGAAGATACAGTAGTGATGGAATTTGATTTATGAATAGACCTCCGGTTCGATTCCAACGGGGAGCCTTTTTACAAGGACTTTGTATGTTCTCCCCATGTCTGCGTGGGTTTCCTTCATGTTCTCCGGCTGTCCTCCAAAAGTCCAAAAACATTTAGTTGGTTGATTGAATTCAAAATTGCCCAGAGAATACTTGTATGTCTCTATATGACTTGTGAATGAGAAGTTAGATGGTCGTATGTCTCAGTATGTGTCGAGGCTAATCCTTGCCTTTCACCCAATGACAGCTTCTCGTTCTCACTCCCAAGCCTGCATCACAAAGCAACACACTGGAACCCCTTTTCTTCATTGTTCGACACACATGGAGCGTCGTTTAAGCGACGAACCCGAGGACCGTTAATATTCCACTGCAGCGTCAGTAGACAAATATCATTTCCGTTTTGGAACAAAAAGATGTGGAAAACAAAAACAGTTTTTATTTTGGTTGGGTTGAAATATTGATATTGATGTTGATGTAGACATGATGCCTTATGGTTCATCCAAAAATGACAAGGGGTTCTAAAGCGTTGCTTTGTGACGTGAAGGGAAAATTGTCCATTTGTCACACTGTTGGTGCATTTGGATGAGAATGTGATCTATCAGCAGGATAAGAAGCACAGATAATGAATGAATTAATATTTATATGTATGAATTGAAGTTGGGAGTAAGACAGTCCGCCATCCGACGAGTTGTTCTTGGCATGAGAGCTGACCTGAAGTGATCCCTAAAAGTGGCCGAGCACCAACCAACACCCACCTGGGAGGACATGTTGACAATAAGGGCAGACCACCTGCTGTCGTCCATGGCCTGCAGGACAGTCTGGACCACTGAGGTTTTTCCTGTCCCCACTGGCCCTGTGAGCAGCACCGGGGACCGGTTCATCACCAGGGCCTTGACCAGGAAGTTGTAGCGAACTGTGTCCACCGTGGGAACCATGATCTTATAGAAGGGTGCGCTGTTGAGGGAGGTGGAGGTATTTCGGATGAGAGGGCAAGATTTGCTTCATGGTGGTGGTGGTTATGTGTGTGTGTCTGTGTCGGGTATACTATTGGCTCAACATTATTGTTTTGCTTCCAGACCGTAGGCTTCGGACTTGTGACTGCCACTATCTTGACAAGCGGTTACAGTAAACAAAGCTGATGCGGGCCCAGCAGCAACATCACATTTCATCAACTTTCAAAGCTATTACATGAACCTTGCAGGGAGGAAGGCGTCTAAGCGCCAACTCCCTGCTCTCTGCCAGACATGGATGGATGCATCCTCCTCATCCTCACACACACACACACACACACACACACACACACACACACACAGATCAGGTTGGGTACATGAGATGCTCGCTCACTTGGAATTGTAGCGCCAGTTCTTTGGCAGTTTTTCATCAAACGAAGCCCAGGCTTTGGTTTTGGGGTTGACGTAGTACTCATACACCGTGTCCTGAAAGAATTGACGTCATGAAAAGTGTGATTAAACCCCAATTTAGTTACGGGAGGCGATGACAAATTGCTATTGGTCGGACGATGAATAAATATAATGCTCTATGAAAAAACCTTGACGGGGAAGGTGCCGTCCATTTCCCGGAGGAAGTTGTCCATCTTCTTGCGTCCATCCTCGTCCACGGACGCGCAGATGGACCAGATGAGGCTGAAGGTGAACCACAGCTGCACAACCCGACCCAGGGTCTCGGTATCGGATGGGTTCACCTGACGAGAGGAAAGTACATTATCACACAGGGGCGCTTTGTTTAAGGGTAATAATCCAGTTCCAGTGAGCTGACTACTTTTGTCAGACTTAAAGCTTTAAGTGGTGCGAGTCTTACGCCGTTGGTTTGGGTGGCCAGTGAGTCGTAGAGGCAGCAGAGGGAGTTGACTCCGTTGAGTTCACTGATGGGGATCGGCTCCTTACAGTGACCCTTCTTAAACGCCAGAGTGCTCATGATGTATTTCTCAAAAAGAGGTTTGAGGTGTTCCATCTCAGCCTGAGGGGAGAATTCTCAGATTTTGTAATACATATTAAACAATATAGTAATGAAAATTACGCATTTAGTTTTATTATTCATATCATTTTAACCATTGAACTGAATTTTCCCTCAGGAATGAATAAAGCTCATCTTATGATATCTTACGGATCTTAAAACATTACATGTATGAGGTCCAATATCTTTGGTTGATTAAAAACTAAAATTTACCAAAATTATTCAAACAGGAGAACCCGGAGGAAACCTACGAAGACACAGGGGGACCATGGAGGCTCCACAAAGAAAGGCCCCTTCTCTGAATCCCACCTTCTGTGAAGTTTGCCGTGGGGTGGAAGCACCATTTTGCCCCCCCTCTTATATTATTAAAAAATATAAAGTATTTAGAACTTCCTACTTTGTTCCGTTTATCAAGCCAGGACTGCACAAGAGGCTTCCATCCCAGATCTGTGAAATCATTGTAGACCATCCCACAGCGGGACACTGTGGCTGGAGAGGCCATTGCCAGGTTTTCCACCTCAAACAGAAGAGACACCTATATACGAAAGGAAATTTCAGTAACTCTGATAAACCGCGTGTCGTTTTGGGAAGAAAGTTCCAGCCTCACCTGTTCCGGCATAGAAATCCTCTCCCCGTTTATTAGCGTGAGCACCTTGTTGTCATCCATGACGGAGTTCATGCTCTCGATCCACAGCGTGTCCACGGGGCCGTCAAACACGATCCACTTCTCGTCCGGCTTCTCATCTTAAGTGGGGGAGGTTGGGTCAGCGTTGGATGATGGGGAAATGAGGTGAAATACCCAGTAAATACAGAATTAAGAGTGGAACTGCCAGGATAATATCAGAGGAGAGGGTCGACTCTTCATCTTTAATTAAATATACAGTTAAAATGAACTGAACGCATGTCTGGTGGGAAAACAAGTCAAAAGTAATCAAACACATATTCCAGCAAAGTAAAAAAACGCCATGTACATCTTCAATGACATCGTCAATCGTCAAACATTCACAGACACAATTTAGGGTCTCCAACGAACCTACTGCATGTTTTATGACTGTTGGAGGAAACCAGAGAACATGGAGGAAACCCACAGAGACACTGGGAGAACATGCAAACTCCACACAGAAAGGTTTCCTCTCAAAATTGAACCAGGGACCTTCCTGCTGTGAGGAAGAAATGATCACCAATGCTATAATGTTTATTCCTATAAATTATGAATCCACAATTTTGCGTAATCAGTGATCAAGACTTTAATAAAAAAATAATGAAAGTAAATTAAATTAGTTTTATTGTTCCTACCAGCGCAAGCTGTCCTCATGAGGGATGAGAGAACTCCATCACTCCATTCGTTGGTTGAGAGGTCATTTTCGCCGTATAGTTCTCCTAGACTCACCGATTTTGGGTTAAGAGGATAATCCTTGTTGCACCATGAAAAAAAGAGTAGGAAACAAACATCTTTGAGAGCTTTGAGTGAAGATTAGTGAAGTTACCTGCTGTTCCACAAGATTAATGAAAGGAGGAATGAAAATTTACCACTGAATTGTCTTATGAATCATCTAAAACAGACAAAAATCAGGGAGGGAATAATGAAAAATTATAGAAAACTTAAAAAAAGCTTTTTGTTTTTAATTTAGAATCTTTTTTGTAGAGGTACACTCGAGGTACAAGTGTGTGTTTTTGTACTTTTTAATACTGTCTCTTTAAAATGGGGATGTTTCTCTTGCAGGCAGCCGTGCTGTTAGCCGAAGTTATTTCATTTATCCAAAACCCACCACCACAAGCTGGAAGCCGGGCACTCCCTTCTGGTGCAGGGTGGTGAGCGCCTTCTGCAGGATCCTCCAGGTGACGGACTTGCCACTGCCTGTTTTGCCAACCAACATGGAGGAGTGGCGAGAGTTTTTGGTCTCGTACATTTGGATGACTTTGGTCATGGTGAAAGGAGTCAGCTGCAGACCGCTCTGGAGAACTTCCACCTCGATCGCATCCTTCAGCTGACAAAGAAGGACCGGGAAACGATCACAGACTTGTAGTTGCCGTTGACCCGACTAAAGCATATTTTGGGCCCTCAGACTAAATACCATTCAGCAACACGCTTTTTGAAAGTGTACCCGTTGTCCTGCTTTCAGGTATCAAAAACAATGCATTGGTTGCAACGTCATGATATTCTTACTGACATGAAATTAACATTATTGTGTCACTGGCATATTAACATCACTGAAATATGAACTGCAACATTAATTAATTCATTGATTATTCAGAGGCGGGGTTCACCTTGGACCAGTTCCTGGTTGGTCACAAGGCCACGTATACACACAAACAACTGCTCACTCTTTCATTAACCAGTTGTTTAGAGACAAACACTCATTCACTCACTTCTTCACACAATAGAAACATACAGCTGAACCAAGGACCTTCTTGCTGTGAGGTGGGAGTGCTAAATACTTTGTATATCACATTTTCCGGAACTACTTGCAACACATTTAGCTGTTAGATCTTATGTACATAATTATATGGAACATCACATTCAATATAATTATTTTTACCCTCAAAGATGGGTAATTAGTGGAGTATAATTTTCAATAATAGTTATGTACAGGGGGATTTGATTAATCAAGCAGGGATGAATGTCTCCACATGCGGCCGAGGTGTCGGACCCCATCCCCTTACCTTCCCGTAATCAATTAGAGGCGTTTCCACCCCAGGGAATAAGTCCTGGATGATGCCGTTGAAGAGAGGAAGGTCAACTGAGGTCAGCTTGGCAATGTTCATGTCCTTCATGGCCATTAGCAAAATCTGAGGACAGAGATGCATGATCAGTCAATCGTGACTTTTATATATCTAATATGTATTAGATTAGACTGAACCTGCGTTGTTTGTATTAAAAGCCAGACTATGACAGAGACACGTACTTCCTCATCAGGAATTTGGGGGCAAGTGCGGTGTTTCTTTCCAGCGTAGCGAAGCAAGGAGGTAAGAGCACGGAGGCCAAAGTCGTAGTGGTCCTGTTTGGAGAGCTGCTGCATCGCCAGGGAGTAGAGGGTGAATACCTTCTTCGCCAGGAGCTGTGAGTAAGAAGGGAGAAACAAAAGCGGATCACTGGCGGGAAGGACAAGGATTGAGGGAGATGAGGTCAACATTTCACATGGAGCTCAATGTGCTTTCCAGCGGTACCCATATTAGAATATAATATGCCATATGCTATGCTTCCCATTTGTTTTATGATTCCTCAAGAACAAACTATTTGTCCTACGGACAAATAAAGTTTTTTCTCATTCTGAATCTGATGCTGAAAATGCATAAATAGAAGATGTATGATATGAACAGAATATTAAGGCTAAAGAAAATATCATCTTAGGAGAATTATATCATGAAATGTCACAGTATTTATATTTTTTTCCCATTTCATGGCCCTTTTTCCCATTTCAGCTATGACTCATTTTATTTATGCACGCTTTTATTGTTAGTTTTTTCAATATTAGGCTAATCAGCTTGCAGAAGAATGAATGCGTGAATGAATGATAGATGGTTTCACGTTAGCGCAATTTCCAGACTCCACATCGGACCAATGATATTACTTTGAAATTTTGAGCCTTTTCAATTCAGACACTGAAGAAGACAACTTTGTTGGTTTTTTAGTGCAGGAGGGAGACTCCTTGTGTTATTAACTATTAATCTTTTTCATCAGCCTTGTTATAGGCACTGTTCGGAAAAAGGCATTTCCAGTACATATTTTGGATGTTACCAGTATGTTTTCAATTAGAAGTTAAAAAAGTGTTTCTGTGTAACATCTTTCCGTGGAAGTATCACAACATGGACACCTGCGGCTTATAGGCAAGTGCGGCCTATATATGCACAGATATATTTATTTAGTTATTTTTAGCCAGTGCGGCTTATGTTCAGGTATGCTCAATAGTCAGTAAAATACGGTATATAGTGCTTTCACGCCTTGCGGTATTAAAGTGCTTTACACTACATTTCATTCACCGACACGCTCGGACGTGGATGGCGACAGAGCTGCCATGCGAGGCGCTGACCAGGCCATCGAGAAGAACTTGGGGGTTTGGTGGCTTGCATGAGGACACATCGGCACGCAGACAAGAGGAGTTGGGAATCAAACTACCAACATTGTTATTGGAGGAATTCCTGTTCTACTGAGCCACAGCCGCCCTGAATGCGGTGTCGGCAGTGTAACACTGGAGATAACAGGAAATACTCCTGTCTTCTACCGAGTCCCTGGGCTCTCTCACACTTTCCCATGAAACGTGGCTTGATCTACTGGGGCGGTCTTGGCGTAATTGTTATTTCTTTTATGAATATTAGGCTATTATTGCATCATGTAGGCTATAACCATGTAACTGTCCATTTGTGCCAGTTTCTCCCGTGCTCCCTGTGTCTACCACAGCCGGTTGAGGCAGAAGGCCCCACATTGAGCTGGGATCTATCAAGGGTTGTCATCACACAACTTTGCTATGATTTGGCTCTATATAAATTAAATTTGACCTGATTTAACACGCCGAAATCCCCAAGTGTATTGTTACCTTGCAGTTGTTGAACCCTTCCCCGAACAGTATGATCTCAGCAATCAAGGTGGAGTCCGGCACAACCATAGAGATCGGGCGGAACATGGATTTGAGGTTGTCTGGCAGCTCAGTGCGACCGGCGTAACCTGGAAGAGCAGGGGTAAAAGGTTTGTGTTTACCGCCATGCAGCGTCCAACCCACTGTGTTCCTCTTCCAGATCCTACCAGGATTCATGGTGATAAAGATGCCACAAGACGCAACCAATCGGATGTCCTGTCTGTCAAACTGGAAGCGGGTTTGTCCGGCCGAGAGGGCAGACAGGATGCAGAGGATCTGCTGGGCCACCACTGACAGCACCTCGATGTTGATGCGATTAAACTCGTCGAAGCAGCCCCAGGCTCCCGTCTGTCCAAGATAGCCAAGATAGTCAATCCAGAAACAAACCTCAATTATTTTCAATCTATTTTATATTTTCTATATTTAATTTTCTAAATCCAAAATGCTGATATACGATTTAACGATCTCTGATCATACAGTAATGAATAATCCAGCTTACTCTAATGTCACAATAATTAATATTATCGTCATCATTATCATCAAACCGTGGCTCCTCTTCCTCCATACCTGCGCCAGGCCAGAGAACATGCGTCCCATTGATTTGTAGTCGAGGCCCTCGGAGCAGTTGACGACGATAACGTACATCCCCAAGGCTTTGCCCAAATCCTTGGTTGTCTCCGTTTTCCCAGTGCCAGCCGGGCCCTTTGGGGAGCCTCCCCGATGCAGGTGGAGGGCAGTGGTCAGGGTCATGTAGCACCTGGACAGATCCGTTATTAGTTAAAACTTCAACAAAATGCACACAAATACCCAAGGAGGCAAGGCTTTCTCAAGGATTAAATAAAACAAAGTTAAAATAATTACAAATTGCCATCATTTTCTTCACAAAAGCTAAATGTCAATAAGTAATTAAAATTAAAAATAACAGACAGAATATTATAGGGTTTTTGGAAATTGTCAGGTAAAGAAAAGCCTGAAAATAACAGTAATTATTCAAGTCATTTTTTACTGCTAATTGTTTTCGCTCTGGGTTCAGTTGCTTTCTAAAACACTTATCCTGCACACACACAGATGGGGTGGGGGGCTGCCAGAGTCAATCCCACCTGGCGCTGGCAGAGAGGTTGAGGTACACCCCGGGTAAATTGTTAATTAATTATCTGCAGTCAAAATGAATAAACAAAATAATAATAATCGAGCCATTGCTGCAACTGTGCTGATAATTGTGTGAATTTAATATGGTGCATCCTGCTGCATACTTTGAAAGACCTGAGCGCTACTTCTTGCTTCCAGCTTTAGCAAAAGACTCATACAACGCCAATGTCCGAAGGAACGATACAGAAAGTGGTGTGTGCCTGCCACCATCAGACTGTACAACCTTTACCTACGTCCGGCATCTCCTGCACCCCATCCCAACATGCTCAAACATTACTGTTGTGTATATACTTCACGTTTATTTCAAAATTGACGTGTTCTTGTGAGTCTCATTTTGTGATCATGTATTATATCCATCTCATTCTGAACAGATCTAGATACATATATATCTGTTGTATCATATATATATATATATATATATATATATATATATATATATATATATATATATATATATATATCCTCTTACAATGTGTGAATGAACCTGGGTGCTACAAGAAGGTAATTTCCCTCTGTGATTAATGAAGTTTGTCAGTAAGTCTGTCCATCCCTGCATCCGTCCGTCTGTCCATCCATGAATCCAACCAACCAACCAACCAACCAACCAACAAGAAGCATGGTAACAAAACATATGGCAGCCAAACAAATTTTCCACATATGGGCCCTTTCGCACTCTGCACTTTTTGAAGTACCTAGAACTGCTCTCAGGAATTAGGCCTTTCTCTTCATACATTCAGACATCGTGGAAGACGAGGGACCATGGACCTCACGTTCCTTGAGCTGTTTTTGGCTCCTACTCGGAGGAAGGGCCTTTTTACAATTCCATAGGAAACCAAGTGACGCAGATGATTGGTAGAACCAATTAGCCACACCCATTACCAGATACTTCTTGCTGACTGAAGAGGGCCATTATTGAAAAATATGTGGAGGAAGTAAAAACACCTCAAGGCACCTAAACACATTTGAAGGTCCTTTGTCTTTCTTCCCGCTCTGCATAACATGAACACTAGCAACATGGCTACATGCTATCCCTGCTGTCTTCCTCTTCTTTGCAGCGGTTTGTTTCTGAGTGTGGTGTTTAAGGTTCACGTCACACCAGTACCAACCGTAGTCCCCAACTGCCTGTGCGAATACCAAGCTAAAAGTTTCCCTGGTGGAGGCTAGTTTTAGGACTAAATTTCAAGCTGGACAGCACTTAGAACTATGCTTTAATAACTTTTCAGTCATAAGGAGAAGTATGTCGTCTGCCTGGTCATGAATTATGAAACACACCTGATCACATCTGTTCCCACTCTACAACATTCAAAATGTACAATAAAAGTACAGTATTGAAGTTTTATACGAATGTATGTCGTGCTTTGGTGAGTGTTTAGGGAACCTGTCAGTCAGTGGGGTGATGACAAGACGTCCAGAGTTGCCCAAGTACTCGTAGCCATACTTGAAACGTGTGTTGGTCTGTCGGATGATGCAGTCGTTCAGATCCTGTCGGGAAAGGACGCAAGCCGGGAAAATGACAAGATGCACCTCGTCCACCTTCATACCGCCCCCTGGCCTGTTCCCCAGAACACACCTTGTCCCAGTAGAGCCTCAGCTGGCAGATCCACTCGAAGGCATTCACGTCGTTGCAGCCGACCTTGGCCAGCTTCTCAATGACGTCCCGAGCATGGACCTCCACGGTGACCAGAGCCACAATCTTCAGACGCAGGACTTTGGACAGATTGCCCCGGATCATCTTTGAATAGCACTGGAGCATGGACACCTGAGAAAAGGGGGAGGGGTTTCAACTTTATCGCCAGCCCTCTCATTTTTGCACAATTACGTCGGTGGTGGTGAGAACGACAGTCTTTTGGTGATCTGAATGTGATGAGACGAGTTTAAATCAGAAAACACTCAAACAGAAATGTACCTATTCAGTACTTGCAGAGTCGAAAAAGAGATTAAAAAGGCAGATTCAAAGGTTAAAATCCTCACATGGAAACACTGGGCTTCAAATGTATCTTTTTCTTTCAATGTCAACTAAATTCTGTTAATAAATCATGAAAACTCTCATTGAGTTGTGCAAAAAAAAAAAAAAAAAACTCACCTGTTTCTTCTTCATGGACTTGAGGGCTGACTTGTCCCCTCGCTCCTTACAGGTAGCTAAGGAATCGGTGACGTCGCAGGTCCACTGGATCTGACTCGCTGTGATCAGCATCTATGTGATGAAGAGTCAGCAAAGGCCGAAAAAACAGAAACCCTAATAGCATCAGTTCCTTCGGAGAACATGCTTTAGAACGCAAAGTGATACCGTACCTGTCCAGGCCAGTCTTTGACCCATTTGTCCCTCTGGCCTGGTGTCCTCTTCAGAGCCATCAGGCAATCACGCAGGGAGTCCTTCAGTGTGACACGCATGATCTTCTCAATGTCACACAGCCAAATCTGCACGCACATGAATCAAGACCTTAACGCCCTTCTGTTATGTTCAATAGCCTCACACTGCTGCTGTCACATGTGCTGCCGCACCTCCACGGCTCTGTCCAGGTACACGTTGGAGATGAACTTGATGAACTCCCCATCGGCAGAGAACATACCGGTGGCCTCCGTCTTGTTGGCCACCTGCATGACACACACACACACGCACTAGTCTTGTCCTGCACTGATTCAAATGTAATTTGAAAATCTTGTAAACGCTCTGGATTTATATCGTGATTTTTGTTGGATTGTATTCACCCATTCACACGCCGCTGATGGCGGAGCTGCCGCACATGGCACTAAACAGGCCATCAGGAGCAACTGGCCAAACAAGCCATTTTGGCACATAGCTGGGAGGAGCCGGGAAACAAATCGCCAACTGTCCGATCAGAGGGACGCCTGCTCTACCAGAAGCGAGCCACAGCTGTCCCTTTGCAAATGGTCGATTTCGAATACTACGCCTATCTCGGTATCCACAATGAATGTGGGTCAAATGAAACCGGCACGGATATTAATTCATTCATCATCTATACTGCTTATCCTGCACTGAGGGGTTGTGGGGGTTCGTGGAGCTAATCCCAGGATTAGTCAAGCAAGAGGTAGGGTTTACCCCGGATTTGTTGACAGTCAATCACCACTTATCACCTGACCATTCACTGTTGTGGAAACCGTATAACTCTAAGAGTACCCAAAGAAGGAAACAGCCAATGTGTGTCAGGAGGTAAAGCAATCGTCTTTAAAACCGAACGTTCCTGTTTTGATTCCCGGCTCCTCCCAGTGTGTCGAAGTATGGTTGAGCTGGGCAATGAGCCCCTAACTGCTCCACTGGTCGACGGTGTGCCTACTGCTCATGGTTCATCCATGATGATCCCATGTTAATTGCAGAGAAAGAATTTCACCACAGGGGTTAAAAAAGGTTAAATTATTATTAATATGAACCAGGAACCATTTCACTGGAGCTGCAAAAGTAAAACAAGGGATAACGCCAAATATGGCATTCGATGCCACAATTTCTGTTCTTCTAAGCCTCCTGCCTTATCAGTCTGCAGAGATTTGATGTTGTCAAAGCACTTCTTGAGGTGTGGCTGCATGGCCTCCGGGTTCTGCGACTGCCCCAAGATTTCCAGCAAGTCATCATTGGACAGGAAGTAGAACCTCGGGAATATCTGCCGCTTGGTCTCCAAATACATGTCAAGGGCCTTCTGGATCTCCTCCAGCTTTGTGTTCATACCTGACAGCGTCTCTGGCAGGCCTGAAACATAGAGGGGTTTTGGTCACGTGTTCCCATCACTGATTTAAGTGCATGAATATCATGATTTATTTATATTTACCCGGATAGTGTGTTCCCCGCAAGGCGTTGTTATCCTTGTAGAGCCGTTCCATGATCTCTTTCCAGCTGGAACTAACTTCTTCAAACACTCTGCACTCGTTTGGGAGCTGCTCCCGTATGTCTTTTCCTTGGAAGATGTTCTGGAGTGGTTGGGGAGTAGAAGGTAGCCGTATGAAACGACGCCAACTAAAAGACCGCGAACAATAATATCACGCGTCTCGAGGACAGTTTTGAAATATCCTTCACCTCAAGATAGATCCACTGGCGCTGCACGGTGAGGATCATCTCGATGGTTTCCATGACTTGGGACAGGCGGCGTTCCCAGGTGTCCACCTCCTTGTCAAATGCCTTGACAAAGCGGGAAGCCTTCATTGTGGACAGGATGACCTGGTTCTCCTCCAGGGCCTGGAACACCTCCTCCGTACCCCTGGGACAGAGAAGCTAATGAATCCTAGTGGCAGCACGCTTTCAAAGCTGATTTATCAAAAAAGTTATTACGCTCCGTCGTGTAGTGGATTCGGTCCGGCGCGCTGACTTATGTTCCATTAGCCCGGTTTGCGGTGTTTACGGAAGGGTAAAGCCTATTAATCAGCATTTTTAAAATCGAGTTCAGACGAGAAATACATGACAGAATAATTGGACAATCCGATTGTACAGTACGAGCATCAGCGAATCATTTCTCAGTATTAAAACCATCGATCTGAATGCTTGATAAATCTAATTCTTGCTATTGCAATTTTTTAATTTTTTTTTCAAATCTTTTAGTTGCACTGCCGATACAATGCATGACTTAGTCCTGCAGGACTGAGCATCTAGGCTGAGACGTCACTGGATGGCAGTAGCGAGCCACGGCTGGACTGCGCTGGCGGAGCTTAATAAACCCTAATAAAAAACACACACATCTGTGACCATACATCGGAGGCAGTTCAAAACTGAGTCACCGGAGCTTGTTCACATTTTTTTCTGTGCGGGTTCTGATTATTTAAACTGAAAAATAAAATGTCAAGCAACAGGATGTCGCAATCATAAAAGATTTTTTTTTCTTTAATACGTACTAGAATTTCACCTAAAAAGTCTGAGGCGGTTGTTGCTTAATTCACAGTTAATCACAACAGGAAATCTCGGCTCTAATTTTACACTGTCTCACCTTAAAGAGTGGTGGCCCCTGTCTTTATAAGGTGCAATATCCAGGAACATGTCCTCCCACGTCTTGGATATTTCCTCCAAACTCTGCAGCATGAAACGACTGTTTACAGGCGTGACACCCCGGTGCCAGCAAAAATTAAAGACATTTCAGTAATTTTGCTCAGGGAACGCTTTTCTGATTTTCGAAAGACGATGTCTTTCTGCAGCGATTCCAAAAATGCCTGCGACAAGAAATAGAGGTCTTGCATAACAGAGCGACAATTTCACATCAATTACTATGACTTTAAAAGTATCATTTTCAATTTTTTTATACTTTTCCCTGTTTTTTTTTGTATAAATCAACATCTTAAATTGTTTTTTCTTCCGCATCCTAAGCGTCGAAGCTGAAACAGCTGTCACTCTGCTTGACTCGCAGTTCTAATCTGGCTGAAGAACTTCCACTAGCTAACAGCAGTTACGAGGTTCTCAATCCTGAACGGAATGTGCCTGGAATGAAGTCACGGCTTCTAAGTGCGCAATTACCGTGTCTTTAGTAACTCATTTGCAAATTAATTGCACGTTCAACGGTGAGATTAATACACATAAATATGCATTAAAAAAAACGCCACTGAGCTCTCAGGTGCGGAGTGGACTCGGAAGTGACAAAGGTCAAGGGGGGAGACGTGAGCTGTTTCCGGTTTCCGGATCTGGACCAAAAAGAAACGCAGAAATACCCCCACCGGGTATCGGTTTAGATTACGAGAGCGAGTTGACCTGTTCTATGGAGAGCTCCTTGCTGGCAGCTCCGGAGATCTCACAGATCTTGTCGGCGTGCTCGTCCAGGGCCAGAGATATGATCTTCTCCAGGGTTAAGTCGGCGCTGGCCGGATCAAAAGAGCACTGAGCCTCAGTGCAGATCTGCTTCCAGTGCCTGGTAAGAAAAGAGTTCAGATACAATCAAAGATTCCCTGCTTTTCCCGGGGGTTCGTTTTCCAGGATTTTTCCAAACAGTCGCGCCCAAATATCAATATTTAAAGTGAAAGTTGTCACTGTGACTGCAGCTACCAATAAAAATATATTTTGACTGATTATCCCCTACATTAAGCTTGATCAGGTAAAACATACTCATGAGTTATTATAGACTTATTGCTATTATAAAAATCTTGATATATTAAAAAAAGGCTTTTAATTTTACTGGTCCAGAACAGAATTTTCCCGATCTTGGGTGGATGGGGTTGCTGTTTATATATTCATTCATACACTGTCTATTCCGCTAATTCTGTACTCAGGGCCACATCTAGAGACATACAACAATTCAACCTCTCATTCATACGTCACATAGAGACATACAACGTTTACTCTCATTCACTTTTGGGCAATTCAGGTTCTCCAATGAAGCCCGTGCAGTTTTTTGTCTGTTGGAGGACACTGGAGAACTCAGAACAAAGAACATGCAAACATCGTATAATCGACCTTCTTGTTGTGAGTTGAACGTGCTACTTTGCTGCCAGGGCCTGTTTCAATACATTCAAAATGTTTTTCATGTGTTCCCCACGTTTTCCATGATTTGTGTGTGTGCGTATGTGCTTGTGTATTGAATGTGAGTGTGTGTATGTGCATCTCTTAATAAACAAGGGTCAAACGTGCACCTGCTCCTCATGGCTGGGTTCCTCAGATCAACGATGAGAGGGATGATCTTCTTGAACTGTTCAATCTTGCTTTTGGCAAATTTGGAGATATCCCAGTTTTTATCCTGCAAACCGTGACAAGAACAGTTCAGGCAACAAGGTTCGGGCGTGAAGGTCTTGAATATATTAAAAAGCAAGACGTTAGGATTGTGTTAATGGAAGTGTAACGCAGTCTGTGATAGCAAATTGACCTTGAGCTCTCGGTGAAGCTTGTTGATTTTCTTGAACATTCCCTGGACTGTAGTCTCCATGGTATCCGTCTGCAGGTTAGTGAAGTGGCCAACCCTCCAGATGTTCCAGTTGGTGTTCCACTCGTGCATGATCTCCCAGACCTGCTGCAGGTCGTTCATTTCCTGGGCGACAAACAGATGTGTTTTCACGTTACATCCGCAATTCACGAGCTGCTGCTGTGAAGTGCTGAACATGTGAACGTGTTCAAGCCTTTGTACGATAACTTTCAGACGACCACGTTGAGGAAATAGAAGCACAGTGAGATGTCAGACCTTCTCCAGCCTCTGGATGCATTTGGAAGGCGGCTGTTCTATCTTGAAGAAGCCCAGACCTTGAATGATGGTGGCCTCCTCTTGCTTTATGGCCTCAACATGCTTACGATGCTCTGCGATTTGCTTGAGAGCCACTTCAGGGCTCAACTCTCCACCAAATGGACCTGAACATGTAAATGACATGTGAATGAAGGAGTAAAGGGCTGAATGTCTTTATATTATATGTGAATGAAAGAATGGTTGTACGTCTGTATGTGTGGCCCTATGATAGACTTGTGAGCGGTCCAACGTGAACCCCGCCTCTTGTCAAATTACAGCGGGGATAGCCCAACCCATCTCCAACTTTTGTGCAAACTATTTCGAATACTTTGTTGTATCTTTCCCCAGTTGACAAAAATAAGCTTTTCATCAGAATTAAGAAAAAGCAGGGGTAGCATGTCCGAGGGAGGCCATTGGCTTGCTGGGTGAGGCAGATGAGGTCGAAGAATTACCTGTACTACTAAATTCTTCCACGGCGCTCTGGATATTCTTTTGTAAGTCATCGGAGGAGAGCAGGAGGCCGTTCTTAAATTTCTCCTTATACTTTTCCAGCATGGTGTTGCTGTCAATCATCACCTGTTGGAACCACAGCCACTCCCCATCCAGCCCCTCACGCAACTCCTGCACCTGTGAGGGATTGAGGGTTAAGAAATGTTCATGTTCACGCCTTCACAATCCTGCAAAATTGAATTAAATGGTTTTTTGGGAAAAAAAAACCAACAACAAAAAAGCAAATTCCTAATGGTGACGAAAAAGGAATATCATTTTTTGAATGCGCTTGAATGCCCAGTGAAAACATGCTTAGTGCATTCTCTGCACATTAGCTACTGTAACAGAAAAAGAAAGAGAGAATGAGAGAGAGAGAGATAGACGTAAAGTGGGGCTAATTGTTTCTAATAAATGACTAAAAGATGCTTAATTGTGCTAACATATGGCAAACAGATGGTACCTTGGAGCTACGGTAGCTGATAAATTGTTAAAGGCTTCTATTTGGCGTCAGCAAATGGTGAAACAATTTGACAAATGTGCACTAAATCTAAATCAAGCGATAGAATGATATGAAAGTATGTTGGCGCATTCAGTGGCGGATCATGATTCAGTACTTAAGTGAATCATTTAGAGATGGTTGGCTAATAGATGGACAAAAGAAGTAAGACTGAGCTCATACTGACCAGCATCGGGCTAAAAGAGGCAAATAAAACATATTACAGGGGCTTAATGATGGTGATACATTGCCAACAAATGCTAAGAACCTGCTTCAAATTGAGCTAAATAATTTGATTATAGTCACTAATAAATGGCTCACAGATGCTAAGCAGTTAAACAGGGCTAGCATTAAGCTAAATGATGAACTAACTTAAATTTCCAGAAACTCAATGGAGGTGGAGTGAGGAACAAAAGAGAAGAAACAAATCAAGAAAGGTATGTACGGAGTATACAAACACATATATGCTGTATGTATGGACAAAACACACACACACACACACACACACAAACACACACACACTCAGCCATGCACCGCGTGTCACATATTTATGTGTTTCATTAAAACCAGAGGTGCTTACATTCTCTTCCACAGGGACTTCGTACTTGTCCAGGATAACAAACTGTTCATGGATGAGAGGAATCTGAGCCTCTGTTTTGGCCAAATCCCCCTGAATAGTGTCGTAGAGATTCAGACTCTCGCCCAGCTGCGCCAGGGTCTCTGGGATTTGTCTCAGCCTGAACGCACGGACAGAAACAAAACAGAGTAACCTTCAGCTGAGCACACATCTCTGATATTTTGCTCTGCAAAAACATCCTCCCCTGCTTACCCCGTCCATGCTTCCCTTCATCAGCCCTCATATTTTTCATCTCAATTCACATTTTCATCTGTCCGATGTGCGAACAACGATCGGGTTATTGTTTACACTCTGTGCAGACTTTAATTAAAAAAAAAAAAAAAAAAAAAAAAAAGAAATCCTATTGTTCAGGCATGACCATTCGTCACCAGAGCATCTGCATCCAGGGACGGTGAAATGTACTTTTCTTCCAAGGTTGCAGACCAACACGTCGGTGGCGACTCAGGGTCAAGTTATGGTCTAGGGTCTGTTGCTCTTGTGCCGAGCATGACCAGCCTCTCCAAAATATACCAAACAATATTATACTTTTCTGCAGCGAAAGCCTTTCTTGCTCTTATAACTCAAAACTACATTAAGAGTTCACCATATGGGTGACACAGAGGCGCAGCTGTTGCATCTCAAAGCAAAAAGGTCCCTGGTTCGATTCCAACAGGGGGCCTTTATGCATCGAGTTTACATGTTCTCCCCATGTCTGAGTGGGTTCCACAGCCCAAAAACATGCAATAGGTTAATTGGTAAAATGCCCAGATGTATCAGGGGAGAGTGAATGCTTTTATATATCTATATTTTGTGTGAAGGAAAGGATGAATGGTGGTATGTCTGTACATGACTTGAGTGAGAGGTGACGTATAAATGGATTTTGAATGGTTGTGTATACCGTCATTTCCGGACTATTGAGCGCACCTCAATATAAGCCACACCAGCTAGCCAATCGCTATCTCGGGCTTCCTCCTGCGCACTAAAACCGTCAAAGTCGTCTTCTTCGGTGTCGGAGTTGAACGGACTCAGAATTTCTCGGTCATTTCATCAGTTTGATGTGGCGAGGATAAATGTTTTAGCGGCGTGAAGCTCGTTTGCCACCCCTCCAAAAAAGTCCATATATTAGCTGCAGCGTTGTTTACGTGAAAAAAGTCACGGCTAATCGTCCAGAAATTACGGTACATACATTTTCTGTGAATGAGAGGATGAACAGTTGCATGTCTCTATATGATTGTGAATGAGAGCGTGAATGGCGGTATGTCTCTATATGTGGCCATGTGATCTATTGACAACCAGTCCCAGGCTGAATGCTGCCTCCTGTCCAATAACAGCTGGCAAGCCCCATTTTAAGAGGTGCTAAATCAAACTGAATGACAGACAGTGGAGTACGCTGTACTTCTATTATCTTTTAAACTGCATTGCATTAAAAAGAGTAAATCCTCCATATCGAAATTAAGCAGTTAAATAAAATTCAAAACATCGAAGTTCTTTTTCAGTCTATGGTCTTTTACAATACATTTCCAACCTGTTTGCATTCTCTTGCATAGTGTCATGCAGGTCTTGCAGGCGGTTACTGGCCATCTGCCTGAGGAGCTGAGTGAACTTTGCCTGCCACAGATTGCAGTGCTGCACCAGAGACGACTTAAGTGGAGAGAAATCCAGCATGACAAACTGGATGTTCAGTACGGTCTCTTCCTGCTGGACGCTTTTGTCCTTTTCCGTGTACCTGGGCCACATGACGCACAGAACACACACACATGCAGATGAGGAGAGTTAGCCCTGGAGCTAGCGCTAGAAAATTCTGATGATGGCCTAGCTGCCAGCACCTCTGCACCATGAGTAAAAGCGTAATGTATTAAATTTGATCAAAATTAAGAGCACAATACAATTTGCCAAAAGGCAGCCAAATAATTAAATTCGCTGACATTTGAGCAGAACTGGCTTAGCATAAAACTCTAATACTGGATTAAAAATGAAAAATGTCAAGGTCAGGACAATTTAATAATTTAAGAATAACTGCAGTGATCATTTATCCTCTGATAGAACACAATTTTTTTTTGGTACTTCAGCATTTTAACAAGTACAGAGCAGCCATTTTATGGTCTCATACTCATACTCATACAATAAAAATAACAATAATAAGAGTGACAATAATAACAGTTATAAATATCATATTAATAGTAATGTATGTAATAATTATTCCAATAGCAATGCTTATAACAACAACAATAATAATAATAATGATAACAATAATAATAATAATAATAATAATACACAGCAGCAGCACCGGTAATAATATGAATGATAATGCTAAATTCACAACAGTAACAATAACAAAGTAATAATACCGTTCTGACTGTTAAACAGGATGTGAGTGGCTCTAACTTTTAATGAACATTTTGAAACTGAGACAAAACTTCATTACAATACACAGGCGGTCTTTGTGAGGGGAAATAAGCTAGTTTACTTGTTAGTTGGCCGTTTATAACTGGTTTCTCCCTTGATACCGAACTGCTGCAGTAATAAGTTGAACGCAAATTAAAGGAAAACCTCCCCAAAGCATCGGTTGGCACAATACCTGTGTATATCTGCATCAAAAGACGTGACTGGTGGGTTGAGTCTTTTGTAACGTTGTATAAATGAGTCCTTGTTGATCTCCCAGATATCTCTATATTTGTCCCAGGTCTTTAGAGAAGCCTGCAGGTGGCTGGCATTGGCTGTCATCCCTGCAGCAATTGCAGCCTGAATCTTCTTTATCTCCTCGTCTTGCTCTGAAGGATAAAACCAAGAAAAGCAAGGGGTCGCATGGGAGAAGCGTGGCGAGATAGTCATGGTGCAAACACAGTATCGTCCATGAATATGCAAAGGCTTACAAAGCGCTGTCTGCATTTTGATGAGCAGAAAGAAATAGAAAAAAAAAAAAAAAAAGGTTAGTACCAATGTTCATGTGTATGGGGGTCCCCTGTGAGCGTATGCAGGAGAGAATCTCAGGCAGTCGCTTGAATTCCGAGATGGCGTTGATGAGCTGCGGCAGTATGTTCACGATCTGAGCAAGTTGTCCGAGCGACGGTGAGAATTCGACCTGTAAAAACATGCCAAGTGCACGGTATATCAAAAAAATCTATCGCAAACCCTGTATTAAACAGGTGTCGGTACCTTGGGTTTGATCTGGGGGTCCGGCTGGCGCAGAGCCACCAGCACCCTGAACAACGGACTGGGGGACGTCTTGCTGTCTCCGTTGATAGCCTGGAACAGCCTCTGCACAGAGCGCTTGATGTTGCTCCTGAAAGCGTCCTCCACCATGCGATCCACCTTTTCGGCGTAGGTTGCCCAGTGATCCTGGACCTTAAAAAGAACACTGTATAAATAAATAAAACTGCCAAACAAGCTGCATCAGGGAGAAAGTATTGCTGTACTGTACTGTACTGTACAGCAAAAAGATAATATTAGATTTAAAATTGTGTTTGTTCAGTGAAACTAAAAATCCACCGAGGTCTACATCCAGGTGGCTCCAGACCTGAGGTCCATCTCGAGCGAAGGTGGTGTAGGTGTTGTTCATGATGTCGATGATGTTCTGATAGGCGCCGCGCAGTAAGTGGAGATGATGCTGCTGGTGAGCTGCTTGATCATCCTCAAACTCCATGTTCCTGAAAATGACAACGTTCGAGTGAAACGCAAGGAGTCGAGGGATATTTAGATGACTGTGCTGCCGCTGCGTCAACCTTGAGGCATCCTGCAGACGACAATGGCCGTTCCTTCCCTTACCTGTACACGATCTTTCCATCCAGTTTGATCAATAAGGTTTCACTTATCTGGCGACAGAGGTTGGAAATAGCGATATTGGAAAGTTTATAATCATCAACTATCAGCTGGACCTGGAGGGTGGAAAAAGGAGAGTGAAGATTATGAGAGACTTTGGTAACGGTGCAAAATGTGATAATATGGCAGCTTCAGGCTAAGCATCGAAACCTTGTCAACTTGCTGGAGACAGTCGTGGATGAAAGCGTTCGAGGTCGATTTGAACAGCCATGAGAGCTTGGTCAACCCCGGGAGAATCTTCTTATCGAGGAAGCGAATTCTCTCGCGGAATAGACCGAACTCATCGGGAGAGAGCATTCCAACGAGCCTGATACACACACCAACACACGCACAGATATGCACGGGTTGCATTTACATTAAGTAAGAATCTGTGTATGTTCTTGACTGTGACAGTAAAACTGTCAAATGGGTTCACCTCTGCTAAAGACTGTGGTTTCAGACAGTCAGTGTCAGTTTATGTACAGGAAGTGACACATGCATGCATGTGTGTGTGTGTGTGTGTGTGTGTGTGTCAGACCTGTTATAGTCCCTGACTAGTAGCAATGCCCTCTCCCTCAGTACTCTGAGCTCTTCGCGGCCCTGGTAAATGTCAGCTACAGCCTGGGGGACCTCAAAATTGAGTTGCTCCCAGTAGTGGATCTCCGCAAACAGGTTCAACAGGTTGCTAAACAGGAAAACACAGATTAAATAGATAGGGTAATTTTAGCTTTGCGAACTTTTGCCTTGCGTCTTGTGGAAGGCCCCCTACTTGTCAAAGTTGACATCCAGATGAGTAGCCTTGTCCTTGCAACGCATCAGTAGCGGCTGTTCCAGCTTTTTGATGTATTGCCCGTCAAAACTCTGGTTCCAGTCACTGAAGTTCTTCCTCACTACCTCATCCAACACCTGAATCATTTGATCGTAGGTGGCCAACATGTCGGCACGACTGGTGGACTCAGGCATGAAGTGGGCCCTCTGAAGAACCTGGAGGGGAAGGTGATGTGAGCGGGAAAAAAAAGAGGTAAATGGTAAACGTTGTCACTTGCGGTTTTCAAAGCGATTTACGCCAGATTGCGTTCATCCATTCATATGCACTCATAAGACACCCTGCAAGGCAGGAACTGAGCCGGGTGAACCAGGTGAAGTCAAAGAATGTAGCGAAAGACCACATGGCAGTAACACAGCAATTATTAGTTCATCTATTCATTATATCGCTTATCCTGCTGTCAGGGTCACAAGGGCACAATCCCAGTTGTCATTGGCTGAGCAGCGGCGTACACCTTGGACTGCTCGCCAATTGATCACAGGTCTGCATTTCGAGATATACAACCACTGACTCTCATTTACATGTCCGGGCAATTTCGAATGATCAGTTGACTCACTGCATGCTTTTGGAAAAATTGGACTATTGTATTGAATGATTGATACAGTATATTAAACTCTCAATGATTGGTACTGCACAGATTAAACTTTCAAGGTTTCCATATTAGCAGTTGGACACAAGAGGGGCTGAATATGAAAAATCACTACTAGCAAAAAGTTCTGTTAAATAAATCAACAAATATCGTGATATTGGTATCCATAATGTCTTCTGAAAACGTAATCGGTGCAAAGTATGCTCCGTGTTAAATCCTGCTCTGCTCAAAAAACAATCTTCCAATTCCAAAAACCGTTCCCGTCAGGTGCTGGGAATGGACACGCCAAACAGACACACCTCCATGGGGTTCTCCAAGCGACGTTTGAGCGCTCTCGCCCAGTGAGCCTGGCCTGCAAAAGGGGGAACGTGATCAGGAAGCGGCCTTGTCGTTTGGTTCAGCTCTTTGTTGACTATCTTGATCTCCTTGTTCAAGATGTTGTACACCTCCTCGGCCTTCTGCTCGGTTTTGCGCTTGATCGCCTGCGAATGACGGCGTAAGAAAAATGAGAAAACAATAGTTGTTTATATATATATATATATATATATAATTAAATATATATAATAGTTGTGCAATAGTTTGCACAAGAGAAACCAATGTTATGAGAACAGGAATAGAAAATGTAGAGGATTAAGCACCTCATCACCTGAGAATGAAGATAATAAGCAATACTGTTGCTCTTTATGCAACAGGTGATTATAACAGTCCAAACAATCTGTTTGTTTAAGAAATCAACTCCAATACATGGTTGGATTTGGGATAGGATATGTATTTAAAGGCAGAATGAGAAATTCCACCGATCCACTGGAAGTGTCTCTGCATAGACCAGACTCTGTCTAGAGTATATTACAATATTTTGGATACTCCCAGCAAGTAAGAATGCTTAGCATTGATAGTGTTGGAATTAAATAATTGACCTGTGAATGCTTTGTTAGCACGCTGCAATCGGCAAAATCAAACTCACTCTGCTTTTGATGGGAAATGGTTTTGTGGCAGATGAAGTAAAAGCAAAATGTCGAAAGCAGATAAATCTAAAAAAAAAACCTCTCGGGACGACATGGGCCGAAAAGTGTCCAGCAGCCGAACCCCTTCTTCCACCGTGTAAACTGTCTTAAACACAGAATTGATCAGGTTCTGTGTCATCATCTCCAGATCTTTGACCAGGGCAAGAAACCTGTGGGAAAACACACACGTGAATGTGAACATATATGAATACACATAAAACATCATACCGTTCAATACATTGGGGATCAGTGAACATACCTGTTGAATTCAGTGTACCATATGGTTTTCTTCACGTCGAGAATGGCTTCGCCAACAGAGTGGAGTTTCTCAAGGCCGCAGTGGAAGGTCTTCTCGATCTCCAGGAGGGAGACAGTGAACCCTTGACCTTCACAACCTCCGAAGCAAGGCAGGGCGCTTTGCTCGCCGTCCTCCCAGCGGGCGAAGTGATGCTGGCAGTCACACACCTGAGACAGGGCAGGAGGAAGTCATGTCAGGCTTCATGAAAATGATGGGTCGATTCTGTGGGTAACCAAAAATATATTGATCCGACTTTTTTTTCCCCCATTCTTGGACTTATGTCTTGTAAATCAATCATAAAAAGCTGTCACTTGGATAGTTCCTTGGATTTTAAGACATTTTAATGTTTCACAGAGCAAACACACAGCCTAAATATACCTTTATGGAGCCGTATAAATGTAGCATTGAGTTTAAACCACCAACAAAATCAGTCAGACATCATTGTTTTAGCTTTTGGGTTCTGAAAAATATGAATGACCTCTGATGATGGTAATTATCTTTTAATGTATGTATATGGCGTCGAACCAAACTATAGAGGTGAACTTGGTGACGTGGGAATCAGTGAAATATAATTTTTAGCATTGAACTCCTGCACAAAAAGGTGGCATCTACACAAGTTATTTGTCGCGACATTTTCCAAGAGGTATCTCCTTGTTTTATTTTGGTTGCAGGAGGCTCTGCTGCAGCCCGTTTGTTTGACATGTATTTTAACAGCACAAATCCCCAGTAGCGGAATTGTAAGAATGCCGGTATGCGTATATATCCACTCTGGTTTCCGCAGGTAAAAGTGACAGAAAAATGTACCTCTAGCAAGTCGTTGAACCTTTGAATGTAGGCCTCCACCCGGACAAAAATGTTAGTTGGGTCCAGGACCCAGCCTCTCGGAGAGTGCCTGACATAGAGACGAGCCGAAAGAAAGAGCAAAGCAAAAAAATGTCTTCACTTGAACGCTCCGAAAAGTCCACATGCAACATAAAATTTTTGGAGCTGCAAAGTCACTAATCAGAATATCACAAAATGCACATAAAATGCATTGATAAGTAATTTAAATACCCTTTAATGCTCAGCATACTCAGAGGAACCTTCAATGAATCTTTGGCTATTAACTATCCAAGTAAATAGTTCACTTAAAGAAGGGGTATAAGGCTTATCTTGACACACAATACACTCATTTACAAAATTCAAATAAAAACAAATCCGTTCCTGGAGGTTTCCCCCTACTTTAGGTGAATCTGGGAGGTCTTCTGGTAAATATCTTTCCAGTCCTCGATACACTTGATGCAAGCGTTGAGGCTTTGCTTGCTGGATGTCACATAGCCCTTGAAGATCCTGTCCATGGAGATGCTGTTGGTGCACAAGTGGATGATGGCATTGCTGATCTGGGATGGTAGACAGAAAATAGATGAAAAACACCAGATGAGGGATTAAAATTCGTGCAAACGTCTGTAACTTTATTCAGCATCAGGTATCTTAAAACAGATTTAGATCTAATTTCAAACTAGAGCAAACAGGACTTGTGAAACATTAACAAGGGCCAAGGTGACAATGACAAATAAACACATTTAAAAAAAAAGTCACTTTTGTCACCAATGTACTAGGAGAAACTAGTAAACTAATAAAAAATTTAAAGCAGAGCTGTCATACAAGCCATTGGGGGAAAACTCGGGGGAAACTCAGTGTCTTGCCAAAGGACACTTCAGCACACATGAAGGAGGGGTTGGGGATGGAACCAGCCAGCCTCCCAATTGGAGGGACGCCCGCTATGGTTTCCATGTTATTTATTTTCAAAATGCCTCCACCGAGTTTCATGGCCAATATGGTCAGTCATAAATACTTATTGTCTTGCTGTTGGCGAATGTGAGTATATGAAAAAAAACATTATTTTGTCCATTAATACCTGTTTTCCTCAGTTACCTTGCGATAGAGTCCTGTGATCCGTTCACTGGTGTTGTAGTGATCTGAGTTGACCCAAATGACGCGGATGAGACTGACGATGTGTTGCAACTTCGGAGTTACTTCGCTCAGGTCGAGTTGCGCCAGCTGTTTACAGGGCTCTATCAGGATGGACAGGTGGGTCACGTTGGATTGGGCTTCCACAGAGCATTCCTGGGTGAAACAAAAACAAAAACAGAAGACATACGGAGACATAACATAGCTGTGATTTTTACCGTCATTTTGCTTCAAGTTCAACGATCAAACACAGCTGGTTACCACACAGTTTTAGCATCCAGTGACTAAAAAGTGGCTATGCACCAAACATTATACCACCAAACAACAACTTTGGACCCTGTTAATCATTCCAATACAGAAATAAAGGGGTCATATACAGTGACATGCGGTGAGGTCCATGGCTGGTGAGGCACTGACATCATCACAATAGGATTTACAAATATATGAACCCTACAAAGTAGCTTATTCACAATTTGATTGGCAGCGGTTAAACTGACACAAGCGTCCCCTACCATGAGGCAGGAGATCTGCGTGCCTCACTTTATGAACGCTCAACACAAGTAACACTGTTGACAAAAAAAAAAAACTGTACATTGGAAATGTAGCTCATATAGCAAAAGTGTTTAAACATCTCAATAGAGACGGCAATATGGTCTTAGTGCAGAGCATGCCAGCAGACAGCTGTCATTGCACAATCTACCTTGAGGCTCAACAGTCCACAGCCTCACCACACGTCTCCTCTTATTTGAACAATAAATATGCAAATCTGGTGATTTTGAGTAAAAATGATCTAAAACTGGAAGTTAAATGAAAAATACCTTTATAGTGCAAATCACTGATAAATATAACCATTTCATTCCTTTTTTCATTTTGCATTCATTTCGTTCCAAGATTGGCAAGTGAGGCACAGCCTCTCCTGCCTCCCTTGACTACACCTCACTGCTCATATACTCCTAGTTGAAATTCCTTTGTAATGAAGGGGAAGGCTTCTCCATTATACCGTTAAATCACATATATCCCCGTAGTGTTGGTGTCTACAACCTATAAACTATAACAGTACTCACATGGTCAATCATAATTACATGAAGTAATTCTAGTTTTGCCGTACCTGTATGTCCTTGGCTAGTTTGTTAAAGCGTGTCAGATAGAGAGACTTGGATGGCCTCAGGATGTCCAGAATGTGTTTGACCTCCGGCTTCTGCAGCTGCTGGCTGATTTCCCGCAGCTTGGCGGAGCGACTCTCCCAGAAATCTATTTCCTGCAGTGGCCCACAGTTGTCTCCCATTTTCATAACCTCTTGCGTGTCCAAGAGCTCCTTGATCTGATCTGTCCACTGGATTATGACAGCTGGAAATAGGAAGAACAACTCAACAGACGGGTAACGGAGGCACATAGAATAGAAAAAACGATTTGAGAATGGGTGTTAAAAGAAAATTATGGGTCACTTGATGAAAAAAAAATGGTGGAGTAGAGGTGATGATGGTGTTTGGAAACAGCACATGAGAGACATTCAAAAAGTCAGACCGAAATACTTGAACCCTTAAACTTACTCTCCATCCTCTGAACCAGGCTTTTGTCCTTGCTGGCCTCTTTGGAACTGAGCTGAAGGGCCTCCATCGGGATGTAGAGAACCCGGTTATAAACCTCATCTGTTCGGATAGAGGTACAAAAAAAAACAAAAAAACATGTTAATTATGAGTGTACATATGAGTCCTTTCATCAGATGTGTGGAGGCGAAACACTGTAAATCACTCAGAAGTGTTGGTCTATTTCTGTGAAAAATAAATATACCGTTTCCTAAAGCGCAAGTTAAAACTTCCCTGTCACCAATCTCCACACCCTCCGAAATCTATATATATATATATATATATATATGAGATGAGAACAACTTTATTAATCCCGAAGGAAATTGTTGTGCCAGAGTTTCAAGTCAAAAAACATAACAGTATATATATATATATATATATATACATATATGTATGAGCACACACACACACACACACACACACACATTTATGTATGTATATATGTATGGATGGATAGATAGAGAGAAGGTAGTGGATTTGGAATACTTTGGCTCAACAGTCCAGAGCTATGGAGAGGAAGAAGAGGAGGTGAATAAACATGTGCAAGCAGGTTAGAATGGGTGAAGAAACGTGTCAGGGGTAATATAAGAGTATCAGCTCTGAATGAAAAGTAACATGTCCGAGACAGCAGTGAAGACCAGTCATGGATGCTGTCTGGTGTAGAGACTGAGGCGCATAGGAAAAGATAGGGGAAAGAGCAGGAGGCAGCACAGATGAAGATGCGGCGGGTCTTTTTGGGAATGACAACGATGGGCTCGTCATGAGTCCATCAAAGGGGCAGCACATATAATATAATATATGGAGATTTCGTCAGACTGAGATGGTTTGGACATGGACAGAGGAGGGAGAGTGAAGATCTGGGTAGAAAGGATGCCGATGTTGGTACTACAAGGTGGGATGACCAAAGAAAGACCAGAGAGATTTATGGATGGAGTGAAAGAGGACGTGAAGTTGGTTGGTGTGAGAGAAGAGAATGCAGAAGAGTTAAATGGAGGCAGATGATTGGCTGTGGTGACCACTTAAGTGTGCAGCAGAAAGTAAAAGAGGAAGAACAAGAAGATTAATCTAATTCTAGCTAATGTAGTAGAAATATTTGCTGATTTGCTTCCATCCCAAGTTTTACTGATTCATTTTGTCCACTTTAACCCAGATGTATAGTTGAAAAAATACTGTAACCAACCAAGACATAAGGAACTAAAGAAAAAATGTTGGCTAGTGCAATAATATATTATATTATATTAGTCTGTAACATATCTGGGGGAGAGCAGCAGAATATACATATATATATAAATATATACATATGTATGTGTGCATATGGAATGACCGTAAGCAAACTGGGGGGATTTTTTTTTCTGGTCCCAACCCACCTGTGAGGCTGGCGAGGAAGCAGTGCATGTTGTTAGTATAGCTGTCCTTGATGCTCTTCTCCCAGCTGCCGCTGAGGTAGACAAAAGGAGCGTGCAAACAGGTCATGTAACGTAGCAGGCTCTGGGTTGGGTCGCCCCGCATCGTGCCGAATTGCACCATGGTGTCAAACGTATCCTCTATGATCATGGCTCCCGGCTCCCGGATGAAATACGCCAGATGCTCCACCACCTGTGCGTGGGAAAGGGATGGTTGGGCCGAGCAAAGCAACACCTTCCTGTGACAGGTGACAATTGATAACAATATTGGAAATAGGGGCGAGGGACGCCGTACCTGTGACGGCATGGTGAACCCCACCCGCAGCTTGGCGCCGGAGTCCAAGTAAACCACCATAGTAGTGAGATCGGTGTGCAGGATGAACCGATCCACTGCCTTCTTATTTTCCTCCGACCATGACTCCTCGGTGACACCAGGAAGGGCCACGCAGCGGATAAACAGCTTGCAGATGAAAACAGGTGGGTAGAGATAATGAGGGGGGAGAAGAATGATGAAAACAGTTGCATAGCGGGGAAAACGCGCACGTCTCACATGCATGGTTACAGGATGGGAGTAGGAAAGCGATGGTTCACCTCACGGACGCCCTTCGGCCGTTCCTCCTCCGCTCCTTCCTTATGTGCTTTGGAGTTTTCCTCTTCGGCGGTCATGATTAAAGCATCTGCAAGTGAAACATGACTGGTGACACAGAGACTGGAGTGAGTGATTTAAAGTCAGTGAGACAAAATAACACACACACAGACGCAAACACAAACCCATACACACACACACACACACAATACTATCAGTTGTGAGTCTGACATTTAGGAAAGTGGGGGGTTTGGGCAAAACATTCAAAGATTTAAATTAAATCATGTTACTGTGTGATCATGTATTCAATTATTTATCCATTCATTCAATCATTCATTATCTATACCACTTATCCTTCACTGCTGAAATTCAAAAATTCATCCTTTCATTCACACGACATATAGAGACATGCAACCGTTCACTATCTCATTCCCATGCCTGGACAATTTATACATGTTTTGGACAATTCATTGCATGTTCCCACTGCATGTTTTGGACTGTAGGAGGAAACTGTAGAAGCTGGATGCAACCCCTGCAGACACGGGTTGAACTTGTCAACTCCGCACACACATATATGCACGCACACGCACACACTCGCACGGACGCAAATGTCTGACAGGTGTATTCGAGCATTTTTGGGAAGTTTACAAATGGATAATTTTAGGATTGGTGGGGTGAAACATAGAGGGGTCTCCCCACTATGATACGACCCGCCTGCTGCTAATGGCGAACCATCTGGATGGCTGTGACATCAGCAGTGATATCACAGACAGCGCACTTCTTTGAATGACATTACATTAGCTCTTCTACTGAGAACCTGTTTTGCTTAGAGACTAAATTTATTTCACTTTATTTTGATGGGTGGATATTTGGATGCATGTATGTATGGATAGATGGATAGATAGATAGATTAGCCAGGAATCTGCATGGACTATGATACAGCGCAGACTAATCATATCCTTAAAGGATCACGTTGCCTGCTATGTTATCGGCACATGTTTTCCTGAATGTTTGGTTTTAAAATAGTTGAAATAATAGCTGGCTGTGTTCATGTCGAGCTGACCTCTCAAATCCCTTTGCGGTCATTTGTGAAAGCATGAAAGGTGAAATAAAAATAAAACTTATAATAAATTAAATTAAAAAATGAACTCTCTGCTTTGGGTCAGATTAGCGTGCAGGAGACCAAGAATGCCCTCTCACTAAAAAAAAAAAAAAAGACACGACTTTCCAAATATTTTGGCAGAAAGAATGAATGAATGAGTAAATAAATCGATAAACAAATGATTTAATAATTAAATACACGAATCAATTGTATGAAAACGTGGCTTAGAACAGCATGCAATAGATCCTTAATTTGTGTTTTAACAGAAAACAACGACCTGGAAAAACGACCCTGCGTTCAGGGACCTGCCACAGCATCGTATTTATGAAATGCACTTAATTTTAAAGTCACCCTAAAGCCTCTGTGACACTGCTGCCGTGGGACCTCGTCCTTTCACCCACGGTCCTCCCTCCACGCACTCGTCTCGCCCACCCTATGTGCACGCACAGCGGCTTCCGATCACGAGAACAACGGCGAAAGTTCAACGAACCCCTCGTTCCCGGTATTTCCAACGATCCGCAAATTTCCACGGAAACGCAATTTCCTCGCTTGAGTTTATGCGCCGGTAGCGTTGGCTGTTTTTCGACAACACGCGTCTCTATGGAGACGTCTGGTTGCCATGGTAACGGCGTCAGGGCCCCGGATCTCGCTGTGAAGTCATCCTCTTGTGACGCCATCGCGATCAGTTTAAGTAAACCAGGATTTGGGGGGCTCACAGTGGATACATCCACTGATATTTGGAGTCGAAGGTAGAAAGGGAGCATTTATATCTAACTCAGACAGCATTTAATTCAAAATAACTTTCCTTCTCCTGTCTCGGCCTTTTCCCTTTTCTTTCAGCGAAACAGTTCGGTCAGTCATTAGCGTCGAGTCGAATAATAATGAACTTCTCCAGGAAAGTACGGGGGCATTGAACTGCCTGGTCCGGTTAAAAAAAAGAAAAGATTAAAAAAAAAAAAAAGAAAGAAATCCAACTTGTCCTCTTATCTGGCTGCCATAAGGTGTGATGACTTTTCTTTCACGCTAAATATTCAAACACCACATTAATGAGAACCACACATCCTTGTGTGACTCCACTCAGCCGGACGTCTGAATCTTTTCATCCTGTCACCAAGCGAAGGCTTCAGATTCTTAACCACATCTAAAGTGTTGGACTTCTGAGGCTCCGAGGGACGGACGCAACCTGCGAGGGGTCAAAGTATTCCTCCGCGGTTAGTTTGAAGTGAGACTTTGAGCCTGAGCTTACGCAGGCACAGCCCCTGGCTCCTGCATCTGAGCCGATATTTCACCAGGGCATTGATGTTTGACGGCTCCGAGAGCCGGTTACAACCTTGTTACACGATTATTACACACGTCTGATATTTCCTGGGTCACTTTCCTCATAACTGGCTTTACTACCTCGTCTCGCTTGCCTATTCTCTAAGCTACTTTGGAAGCTAGGATGGGCTTTTGGTCTTTTGGAGGACACTGGAGAACTCCATACGTAGGCTGAGACGATAATAAGCCATTGAGATTTCTAGACACCACACACACACACACACACACACACACACACACACACACACACACACACACACACACACACAGGAAAATGTACATCATTTGGTGTTTTCTCATTATTCTATTGATATTGTATGTTGGATTTACATTTTGTTGCCATGGTAATTTGGATAAAAAAAAAAAAAAAAACAAAAACAAGAAACAACGCAACATCTAATCTCCCCTTGCGTTTCACATCACGCAAGAAAAAAAAAAACCCTGCAGGTGGTTTTCCCGCAAACACCGACCCTGCTGTTTCTGATGTCTTATCCGCGCAAAAACTGTTTCATGTCGCCATCTAGTGGCCGGATGACTGAAGTGGTTATAGAATCCCAGAGGTACTGCCGAAGAACAGAAAACTATTAAATAAACTATAAACCTTAAAGGTGGTCTTTTTTTACGGAATATATTTGTTTGTATAGTAAAGTGCCCATTTGTTTCATGTACATCTGGCAATGGTACTGGTGGATTCAATGACGCCCCCCCAACAACTGACTCCACCACCTCTAGCCCCGGGAATTAATGTAAACCACTCCTTTAATTTAGCCACCCTTATTTTCAATTTGATTATTTTAATAGAATTTTTTTTTTGCTAAATTTTATCTTATTTCATGTTGTTTTATTTCATTTTAATTTTAATCCATTTAATTACTTTATTGTATCTATTATTGCAATGATCAGATGTGTTAACCTTGTTCAGATAAGAAAAAAATAAGCGTTTCAGGTCACTCTTGTGACTCTTACTGGGCGCGAATTTGAATTCAGGTTGTTACAGTGACTCCCCATCTCGCATCACAAATATACAAACACGCAGAAAAAGGAGCGCTGATAAAGGGGCTCTTAAACCCCGAGGAAGTGTGTGTTTGGTCTTTCAGGGGACAGTCCTGAAGCCTGAATGCAACCTTGAACTCAGACTCCCCTCTTCTCTGGTTCCCTTCTCTCATTACCGGACTATTCTTCCTTGCAGCTCATTTTCTCCAGGGTCCTTCTCATGTGTTTTTTTTTTTCCTTTTCCTTCCTTTGCCTTCCATTATCATGAGTTTGGGCTGAGTCTTCAGCGGCGGTGAAGCCGGGGCCTTTCTGTCTCACCACGCCGACAGATCCCAAACATCTTGTCTGCGAAGCTTCATTAAAATGTATTTGTTGAGATGGGTTCAGTCGCTCCCTCCCCCTTGTTCTCCTTTTTTCAGCACGGGGGGGGGGGGTGAAATGTGAATTAGCATGAAAAAAATACAAGGTAATAATAATTTACTTCTCCTCAATTGTTTGCTCGCGGGCCTGTGAGTGCGTTTTGTAACGTGTGCAAGATTCAGCGCAGCTGTGGATGAAAAACCTTTGCTGTTTGGCTCAAAAATCTGAGATAACTGCACACAAAGACGACAATGACTCACTATTTTTCTGCAAATTATCGTCTGAAAATAGGATTGAGAGGTGCAGGTATACTGGCGCCGGATGATAGACAGCTTGAGTGAGTCGTGAATAGATTATTAAGGGAGTATTTATAACGCGTTTGAACTGGAGTAATGAGAATGCCACATGTGACACGCAAACACACGCACACACACACACACACACACACACACACATCTGTAGCCTGGAGTTTTGGGGCTGAATTTGTTGTTGAGGAAATTTAGTGATTAACGAATAACCTTACATTGATTCGATCTTGCTCATTGATTCACTGATTGATTGATTGATTAATTCATTCATTCATTCATTCAGGTGATTGCAGGGTTTTATATATATACATACAGCCATTCACACTCTCACTCACACTCCATATAGGGTAAAAAAAGATTCATTCTGTCATTCACACATCAAGAAACACAAATAACCATTAATCATATCCACGCAATTTAGGCTCTCCGGTGAACCTCCTGCATGTTTTTGGACTGTGGAGGGGAAACTAGAGACCCTGGGGAAAATGCGGAGCTCCACACAGAAAGTCACCCCCGTCTGAATCGAACCAGAGAACCTTCTGGGTGTGAGATGGAAACGCCAACCAATGCACTGTATAGAGTGTCAGTAGAATGAAATTTAGGCACATGATTTTTCCCCAAAGTTCTCAAAATGTGAATGTGTGAGTCGTCTACAAATGTTTTAGCCTCAAATTCTGACATGCTTTCACACATTGCGGTTTCAAAGAGCTTAATTTTTAGATCGCAATCACCCATTCACGTGCTTACACCGACGGCGGTGGAGCTGCATTGCAAGGCACCAACCATGCCATTGAGAACAACTTTGGGGATTCAGCATCGTGCCCGTCACTTGCACACTAACACCCGGGGAACCGAACTGTCAACCTTCTGACCGGCGGGATGCCCGCTCTTACTAGCCACAGCTGCCCCTACCTACCAATTAGCAACCTAGTAAAATGTCTGGGTAGAGATGTGGAACCGATGTCCAATCGAATCAGGTGATCTTCCGCTGTGGAGGGAGCTGTGAAAAACAACATAGAAAATGGCTGGAAAGGAAGAGGAGCTGGGAGGCCAAAATGAAAGCAATGAGTCTGTGAGCTCAGAACGTAATGACAGGCTGCCATGCCAAGGAAGGAGGGGAGGGGGTTGGTTGAGGGGAGGGGGGTAAATAAGCTGGACAGGCACTCTATGGGGGGGGGGGGGTCGGGGGGGGGGGGGGGGACTGTTATTGCTGCTCGGACCAGATGAGACCGCAGATATATTGCAGCAATGACAAAAAGCGGGGAAAAAGTGGTCGGCGGGAAAGGGAAAACTCAGCTGGAGGCAGCCGACCCTAACGGCTGCGCAACCCTCCCGTGAAAGAGAGCAGACATGCACGCGCAGTCACGTTTGGCGGTAATAAAAAAAAAAAAAAAAAAAAACACCATGAAAGTGGAGCCGGCCTCTGACGGTTTACTTTGCTTATTGAATTATAATTAATCCGCAGGTGCTGGCAGCGCTGGAGAGCGTCGGCCGTGATGAAAGGACGTTCACATGCACGTATACGAACGCACATCTGCATGCGTGGCTTCATATGTATCCAGTGATGAGGACAGAACGAGGCCCTTGAATATAAACATGAAGCGCCCTCAGTGACCCTTACTTAGTGGACAAGGGCACACACACACACACACACACACACACACACACACACACACACACACACACACACACACACACACACACACACACACACACACGCAACCCTTTCGACTGACTCACTCTAATCTTCTCCAGCCCCCTTGACCCGGGCTGACAGCACCCTGTGTTCTCTCCCTGCCGTAAAGAGAGCTGCACTGATTATGAAGGCAGAAAAAAACGGTGGGACAGAATCAGAGCTGGACCACAGCCAGATCCTCGCTGTGTGTGTGTGTGTGTGTGTGTGTGCACGGTCCGAGAACAATACCGGTGTGTCTGCGCAGCCGGCCGGAGTGATGGGTAAATACATGTTAATAACACACCAGTGAGTGAGGACAGAGACGGGGCTACAGATGTTTGAGCGTTGGACAGGTCGCGACATACGCTTGAGATCCACGCGAGATGTCAGTTTTTCAAAGCGGTTGGTGATTTGGAACTTAAATTTTTAGATCGCCGTCGGAATCGGTTTCTCGTTAAGTCATCGGGATAAGTTCGCCGACTCCTCAGCGTTCCGGTTAAATCAAAGTTCTCGTCGAGGCTGCGCTATTTTTACCAAGCGCACTTATTTATCAACTCCAAAGTGTGAAACCCAAACTCCTTGAAGTCGTGCTCGCTTTCACGGTTGACGGTTAACATTAATCAAAATTGACTCAAAAGGGAAGAAGACCTAATGTGAACTTTGGCGTATTTATTCATTCATTCATTCCATATACGAGGGTGCTGGAGCCTCGTCCAGGTGTCATTGGGCGAGAGGCGGGGTTCACCCAAGAACAATCGCTATTTGATTGTGTGGATCACATATAGAGACACATAACCATTCACCCTCTCATTCATGTCATATAGAAACATAAAACCAGTCACATTATATCGAAAGATACGCCCATTCACATCCTCGTATGCAATTTAGGGTCTATAATTGACCTACTGCATGTTTTTAGATCGTGGGAGGAACCCTGGAAAGTACCAGAGGAAACCAAACCATATACGGGCGAGAACAATAATTCATTCAATCATGCATTCATTCTCCCACTACAACTTCTAATCAACATACAGCACGTTTTTGGATTGTGGGAGGAAACTTGAGAAGTTTGAGGAAACCCTTGCGGAGAGAATATGCAAACTCTGCACAGAAAGGCCTCCTGCTTGAATGGAATCGGGTACATTCTTGCTGTGCGCTAACCACCGTGCCACCCAACTTCGGTATGAGTTAGTGGAACTTCTTTTAAAAACCGAGTTGTTTAGTCAGTCGGTGCGTTTGGGCTTCATTGGCGACGAGAGACTCGCAACCGGTTGTGAATATCGCGCTCTAATCGAGGATCAATGGTAACATGGCACCGAAAGCTGTTGCGAGTAAATGGAGTTTTAATGACCAGATAAGAAAAACAACAAACACAGAGCCCGAGAAGAAAAAAAAAGCCTTAACCGTTTAATCTTGCCGCCTTCCTTGAAAGCATCCCGTCTGCTCGTTTTCAGTCAGAGGGGTTTTTCTTCCCGTTTGATTTCATTTGAGACCATTGCTTCCCCTGAAGCCAAATAGCAGCTGTTTCAATATTATTGATCCGAGCAACACTTCTTAATTCTGGTCTACATCTGTCCACTTTGTGAGGAGCAAGAGAGTGAAAGAGAGAAAGGGAAAAGTCAGCAAAGGGGGATTCAGAGTGTTACTGGCTGACTTGAACGAACATGGCGTGCAGGGGCTGTCTCAGGACAAAACCAGGACTTGATCATTGTTTGGGTACGGGATTGCAAGTCCAGTGATTTCTCACGATGCTTGATTTTGTTCATGTTTTTACGCTTCCTGAGTACCTGCAGAATGAGAGAACCAAGGACTCGGCAGAAGATTGATGAAAAGACATAAGGATATCCCTCAGCAAAGGATGCCTATGGTAGCATAAGTATGAGCTAGCTTAGCACTTACAGTACGCTTTATCCAAAAGGTAGGATTTTAAGCCTATTCTTAAACAAAGAAAGGGTGTCCGCCTCCCAGGATGGAGATTGGAAGATGATTCTGCAAAAGCAGAGCTCGGTAACTGAATGCTACAGCCTCTCTTTTTTTCTTTTTTTTTATTATCTTTAACGTGAAGTATAACAGATGGGACTTGCCATCAAATCTGGGTGACTTTGTTTTTGTCATTGCAAGTGATAAGTACCTTAAATCTTGAATCTTGAATCTAAGTAGGGGAGTAAAAATGCCACTTGAGCAAAGCCATTATTTATCTTTGAGTCTAATGCCCCCCCCCATCTATGCCCCCGCCCCATTTTGCGTCAGATTTCTTTTTGGAAAAACTTGGGATAATCTTGGCAGTGAGCTTGGGTCAGAAGTGTCCAGCAGGAAACCTCATTGTCGAAATAAATAACAAGCGTAACCTGTTACAACTACATAACGAAAGTCCATTTCAGAGGGTTTCACACAACACCTGGTGTGAAAGATTCCCCCCCAGAGGCTTCCCAGGAAGCAGTTACCCACAACTCCCCATCTATGTTTAATGGTTTCACCCAGAATTCGAAATTGGAGCTCTATCTTAGGACTTAAAATCAGGAGTTCCTCCAAGAATGGCCAATGGTTTCCACTATTAGTTTCTCAACCTTGCGCGTTCATGGGCTCCACAATGGAAGTGCCATCCTTCTGTGCCACAGTGGCCTCAATGTTATATTTCATTGACACCACACATCTTTTGGGGGGTTAAGAAATGATACATGAGTTTTAATCCTGGGTTTTATTGGTTTTTGACCGCCAACTTTATAACTACTGCATCTAAGGGGTGGTCGACTTGATCAATAACATTAAATCTAAATAAAAAAAAAGAAACAAACATGACAACAATGACATCATCTCCGGAGCACAGCTGAGGTGACATTACAGATCCCGATGCGGAGGAGAGGAAGTTGATCTCTATGATCTCTAAAAAATTGTGGCCCTGCGATTAGCACAGACAACCGTTCACCCTCCCATTCACACACCATATTGAGACATTCAACCATTCACTCATTCACCCATCATATAATAACGTACAACCATTTACACCTTCATTCACGTCATACTATTCGCTCTTTCGTCACACGTCGAATAGACAAACAGCCCTCCACCCTCTCATTCACGTTTCTGCAATCTATGGTGTCCCAAAAATCTGCAGCATGCATTTGGATTGTCGGAGGAAACATGGAAATTCCTTGAAGAGTAGCTTCCCTGTCAGAATCGAACCGGGAAACTTCTTGTTGTGAAATGGAAATCCCCGCCACAGAGCCACGTAGTTCCCATAGAAATATACAACAGAAAAATTGGCTGTTGTAAGCCGTCTATTCTTAGTATTTTATGAGCTAAACGCTTTTGCGCTTCTTTCATGACCACGCAGAGCCCAATCAGGTGATACCGTCCTCATGAGAGCAAAATTCATCTTCCTTTCATAAATGAGAGGAAAAAAAAAAAGGGGTCTTTTATCTGCTCCACTGGCGGCGGTGCCCTCGCCCTGTATCCCTGGGAGAGTCAGGGCTAGTTGGAAATGAAACAAGTGGACACGGGTGCCCGTGTGCATTGATGAAAGCGATTAAATGAAAAGACAAAAAGCAAGGACTAAGTGTTCCTGTCAGTGTTCATCGCTGTGCCACTGTGTCTACGTCCGGCCCGCTGCGGCGGTCCTCTCGTACACTGGGTGGCGCTGGCAGTCTACGAACGCCGAGCCAAACGTGGACCCTTCCAGCGGAAAGCAGCGACAGAACAAAGGTTTTTCTTTTTTTTTTTTTTTCATTTTCTCCCCTTCCAGGGACTGTATGCATTTGGAGAACAAGACATACTTTCATTTATTTAATTATAGTACCTATAGTGTGTGTCTGCATATGCGCCCATAATTGTTGACTGGCTGACTTGAAGCTGTGGGTGAAAACATAACCTTCTTGGCGGAGGTAAAAAGCATAAAGGGGTTACATTCATCCATGTTGGCTTTAATATCCTGAGGGTGATTGGTGTGTGTGTGTGTGTATGTTTGGGATTGCTATTCTATATTTCATGAATGTGCATGTTTCAATTCCTAAAAGCACTTAATGTGCACTGTTTGTATAACCATTTGCATGCCTGTGGGATGGTAATGAGATATTCTGGAAGCCTAAAAGCTCAAGTTAGAGGGGGGGACAATAGAGTGGGGGCTTTGGCACCTGTGGTTATCAGTACCTCTGTGCACTAGTCAACCCCCAGTCCCCCCTGGGTGACCCGACAGACATGCCAACGCCACGGGTGCGTTCCCCGCTTTGCGTTCTAATGCGATTCATGCATCGTTGGAGACCAATGCTACTTTGAAAGCAACACGAAATCAATCATGCTCCGCGCCGAATTGCTTGATGACCCCGCCGTGATACCCGAAAAAACATATTTCCCATCGTCTCATTGTTGGGTGTATACAGGTACCCATCGATTCCTCATCAAGCCAGTTATCAATAATGTGCCAACTGATTGAGGCGAACAAGGATAAAAAAAAGGAAACAGAGTTAGGGCATGACATGTGAATGGGTGAGGTAGTGAGGTTGTGGTAGCACAGATGCATCTCAGAGTTGTGTGCCGTCCAGAACCCTGTTGTACATTCTGATGGCCGTGGGCAAAAAAAGAAGCTACTGAAGCGCTCGGTTCTGCACCGGGGTGGGATGAACCGTTGGTTGAAAGAGCTGCCCGTCAGCCACAGCTCGTCAAGCAGGGGGTTGGGAAGGATTGTCCAGGATAGCTCCAAGTTTGTCCTTCACCCTCCCCACTGCCAAGATGATCCAGGTTCAGTGTGACCACCGAGCAGGCTTTCCTCACAATCCTTTTGAGCCTATTGACCTCACCAGTCCTGGCATTGCCCCACTAGCACACTATAGCAAAGAAGAGAGCACTGGCTACCACAGACTGGTAGAAGGTTTTGAGTATCCCGCTATAGAGCTAAACAACCTCGGTCTCCTGAGAACATCCTGCTCTGAACCTTCCCGTAGAAAAAAGAAAAGGTGATATAGCGTGTAGGGTTTTGTGGGAAAAATTGACCACTTTTTTGTTCGCTGAGGTTAATAAGAAACCTGCATGCTTGGTGTAGATGCAGCAAGTTTTGGTGCTACTATGAGACTCGCCATGGTGGAAATTAAAACGATACGCACAGAGAACTGAGAAGACAGAAATGAGGCTTAGAGTTGTTGAAATTGCACTTAGTTTTCTGAATGAATCTCAAGTTGTTCGTCATGTATTTTTTAAGGGAACAGTTCATTCCATATGAAGATTTATAGAATTTACCTGTTCTCCTTTACACTAAAAAAAGGGGGAAAAAAACAAAAAAACAATCTTAGTGTTACTTCTAGGTAATTATGCTATGATTTTAAATTAGGCCGTATGTGGCCCCCGGACCAAAATGAGTTTGACACCCCTTTCCTAGAAGGTTTTCAGGAAATAGGCTGTTTTTCCATGTATTTGAACAGCATAGGCACCAGAGGCCATGAACCTCAGCACCTTGAACATTCTAGCTCTTAATTCGAGGCAGTCACTTACAATTCATAGGAACTCGTAGGTGATGCGAAGAACTCTTTTCTTTGCAACTTGCTACAAAATGGACAGAGCGACCAAGAAATGGACCGATGAAGATCTGGACCGCAGCAGAGGGTAAACATCTGACAAAATAAGCATGGACGTAGCGAACGGAAGGAGTTTTCACATGCACAAAGCAATACAGGGAGGACATAAAAACACTTCAACCCATCTGATAGTCAATGGTATTATTTCCATCATACAGTTGTTCTGGCAATTTGGTGCTCCATGTTGTACATGTAGTCTACCTCTTCTTCATGGCGGTTTGTAATGGAGTGTGGCGCTGAAGGTCACACCAGCCCCAACTGTGACCCCTTACTATCTTTGCAAATGCAAAACTAAAACGTGCCCTTGGAGGAGGGTAGTTCCTGGTACCAAATTAAATTCTCTGCGTAACGTTCTCAGACCTTTACTGTCCAAAAGCGGCTACTATGAGGGACAGTCCAGAGTCTGCTGGGTCAGAAATGATCAAATTATTGTCTTGATTATATGCTGAAGGTCTTATTGAGTCTTCCGCACAGTGACAACATTTTTTTGGCGTTGAAGGCTGTGCAAGTGCCCTCCCGTCTAATCTGGTGAAGAACCTTGAATTTTAGATTGAAAGAGGGTGAATGAGGGCGGACAAAGTGCATGTTGGGTTTTAGCATGTAAGATTTAATCGCAAAAGAATTTCCCCTTGAATCAGTGAATAGGGTTTTTTTTTTTTTTTTTTTTGAAGAATCATTCTTCTGTTCCCAATACAGCGAGGTAACAGCGGGGAAAGATTTGATTGTCAGGCTATGAAGTGATGGAACTGCACTGCCTGCCAGTTGATTTTGTGCCACTTTTCCCCGCGCCGTAATGACTGTTACACATCTAAGACGAAGAAGAGGGAGGACATTGTGGCGTGAACATGAATCAAAAGCGAAACAATAAAAAAACAACCCCCCCCCCCATCCCCCCACCCAACAAACAAACCACTTGATGTATAACAGTAACTTTTCCCTCGTTACACAGAGGCGTGCCTGAAAAGCAGTGGACCATAGAAACTGACAGTCAGGGCCTCCACTGGTATAATAAATAGCTGCAAATCGCACTGATGAGCGTGAGAGAACGGTGGCGGCTCGATACGCAGAACGAACGATTCATCTGAATAACCTTGATCAATGAGGTAGCCGTCATATAGTTTGTAGAGACGCTTCACCAGATATAAAATATGCTTGAGCTGCTTCCAGTCTGATGGAAACAATTTGGATGCCAATATTCATTCATTCATTCATCCATTCATGCCGCTTATCCTGCACTCGGGGTCACAATGGGGCTGGAGCCTATCCCGGCTGCGATTGGACGAGAGGTGGGGTTCAGTCGATAAAGACATTCACATGTCAAATGAGGTAAACAACCATTCACAGGTTGTATAGAGACAAAAGGAGTTTAATATAGGAATAATATATATCTCGCAGTCTGGAACTTCAGTGTCAAAAGCAGCAATGTCTGTGGTGATAGAAGAAAAAATAGCTTAACCTTGTGTTAATGTGCACAGTGACAATGTTTTTCATTCCACAACTGTACATTTAAAAATGTGTGTATACAAAATAAAAACTCAGCTATTCATTCACACATCATTTGGCTACACATACTCACTCCCAAGTATCGGACAACCCTGTCTCGTCATTTTTCGACAAACCTGGAGTGCCGTTTTATAACTGACTTAGAGAAGCGTTAGGAAGCTGATTTTTCTCATTTTTAAAAGATAAATCCTAACTCTGCTTTTATTTAAGTTAGGCTTACATATAGACATTGGTGTTGATGCACACATGACACACCATGGTTTGTCTGAAAATGATAAAGGGCTTCTAAATGCGTTGGCATTTGACGCTATGGGAAAATTCTCCATTGTCATGTGGTTGACGCATTTGGCTGGGAAGAGGTTTCTTTTAGAGACAAATCACCATTCACTCGTCTTCTGCATGACAGTAAAAGCTGGAGAACCTGGTGGAAACCCGTGCAGACACGGGGAGGCGGGCATGGAGACTCCACACAACAAGGCCACCTGTTGGAATCGAACCAGGAACGTTCTTGCAACTGGATGCTGACACATCAAATAAGAAATGTGTTGTAATCCACTTCAAGATATTAGTTATATCACTTAACATAACCTTCCCATACACACACACACTTGACCAATGGTATTGCATAGATGCGGTTTCATCCGATCACCTGCTATCAAGCATCCACCCTCCCAACCTTAAACCCCAACGGCAGATCATTTTCTGAGGCGACCCATCAAACCCCTCTCGTCTCTCCCGCATCCTCTCCATCGTCGCTTCTCTTCCCACCTCCGACCCAACACCTCGTTTACATGCCGCGTCGAACATAATCAATGTCACTTATGTTGTCATCGGGGGGCGGAAGGGTGTTTTTTGCCGCTCTTCTATGCATGCACAAGCAAGTATAGGGACCTCCAAAATAAAAATACTTCGATGAGAGCTACCTTTTTTCTCTTGGGTTTGAATGGACCCGACTTGGTGTCAGTAAGCATGTTGTCTTGAATTTTTTTGTCATCCTCCTCAGGTGGCGGCATCCATTTGGGGTGTGGCTGGGTGAAGTGACACATCAACATTGTGACAGGAGGTGAGCCAGTAAAGCAAGGAGTTGAAGGTTTACCCTTTTCAGTCACACAACGCTTGTCACCTAACGCCAGACTGTTCCTGAGGTATCACAGCTGGATTCACATCCTTGGAGCCTCCCGAGGTCAGACACTAAAACAGTATGTCGTCCATCCAAGTTTCTAAAACTGAAGTTATTTCAAAAAACATGCCACAGGTGATATTCCTGAACAACCTTAGCAATCTTCTACTTCATCACACCGTTCGACGACAACAGAAGCACAAGAGTCAAGGGTGGACGGAAGGAAAGCCGTAGGTCGTTGGGGTCGGTATGACACCGGCTCGACGTCTGGACTGTAGAGCCGCCCACTGGGGGCGCCTGGTGCCCTGTCACTGTGGGGTTCAACACATGATCAAGAGACAAAGAAACGATCAGAAGCGGCCCAGCAGGATCCCCGAACGCCCGGGGAGAAGACATACACCCACGGAAGAGAAAGGAAGAGGAAGCGGGTGAGCGACACGTCAATCACCGGATACATTGTAGTTACTGCAAATAAAAAGACTCTGAACTTTAAAACCGATGAATATCACCAGGCTCTTGTGACATCGTTTTAGTCTCTGGTGACCATGTTAGTTGTCTGAGCCAATATGGGCTTTTGGTGCTTGCATAAATTCGGTCCGAAAAAACAAAACACCCAGACGAGGGCGGCCAGGGCCTGACGAAGGCAGCGCATTCTCAAAACTATTCACCGGCTTATTGCAATAATTCTGGGAATTGCAGAGGGCAAAAGGAGCAAAAATAGAAGAAGGGCAGCGGGGTGATGGGGAGGCGTTAAGTGCCCGTAAATTAGTCGCAAAGTACAGAGAAAAGAAAGACAGGTGGAAAGTGCATCACCCCATACATGGGTGTTCATTAAGCCCGTGCGACGCTGGAAGTTTTTTGTCAAAATCGTAGAGTTAATTCATTCGAATTATCGCCACACATCATTAACTGTGAGTTAAAAAAAATAATAATAACACTACTCTAAGCCAAGGGGAGACTTTTGGCAGCAACAAAATCCTCCAGTGATCACATTAATATGGAGCTCAACTTTGTCAAATCTAATTCCCATTGATGGAATGAAAAGAAAAAAGTAGTGAGTGACATCCATCGGCAAACCCACGCGCTCTGCCTCTCTTGCTTGCCCTCGTCAGTGAAGCGACCGTGAATAGATCCACAGTTGTCAGAAGACTTATTCATCAGCAGAGGAGTAGGACACACACACACACACACACCAGGGGACTGCTTTTTAAACCAAATACAGAGAGTGCAACTTCTTTCTCCGTAGCAGTTCTTGAGTGCCACCTCAAATCCCAACGGAGTAGCAACAGAAAAGTAAACCCCTCCTCCCCCCGAGCGTTTTACGGACGTGGCTGCCGTGACGTTTCCTGGCTCTGGCGCTGGTGAACCAGAGGTCCCAGTCTTGTGGGGACTCTTCAAAGCTGGCCGTGATGCCATGGAAGTTTGGAAGCTTATCCCCGCTCTGTGATGTCGTTCCAGACGGAATCTACAAGCCAACGGGTGCGAAGGATGTCCATCTGATCCTCCTCATCGGGTGCCAAGAAACGCAGCCACTCGGTGATCAGTAGTCTAACCAACGGGTCAATATCAGAATGGAGTCAGAAAGGGGTCTCGCCTCGGAAAACTGGCAAACGTGGAATGCGAGCAGTGTTCCGAGGCATTAGCTGTTTTTCTCGTGTTCCATTGGTATTTACATGATTGATAGGAATTTCACTTCCTGGAACCTGACCCAAGCATCTACATTGGTTGGAAGGACCAAAATACAAAATTGGACTCTTGGGAGAATTGGAGGGCTGTTGGTCTTACATGTTGGAGAGACAGGAGGTTGCATTTTGAATGGCCAGCTTTGCACCTCCCTTATCCTTTGTGGTTTTACTGACCAATGAACATCTCCGTGCTTATTGAGGGTTCAGAAACAGAATCCCTCGGGCATGAATAGTAGAACTGTTGTGCGATTTTACTTAACACTAGTCATAGGACCAAAACACCGGGAGAGCGAGGGGCAGGCAGGGCGGTGCTGGCATCCACCAACGGGGCAGGAATCCAGAATGATAATGTTCAAACCCAAAAGAAAAACGGTAGCTCACATGAATTCAAAAATATCGGAACCTAGAATCCAGAACTGTCCAATCGAGGAAATACGGGTCAAGGAAGTCAGAATCAGGAACTATCAGAACAAGGAAACCAGAATCCGGAGTGAGGAAATCCACATCAAGAATGGGGAGACCAGAATCCGGAACGATCAGGCTGAAAAGAACTGGAACAAAGAAATCAGAATCTGAGACTTAACTGCCTTCGCATGGAGAGGAGTGCCAGGGCATCAGTGTCACGGGCTTGTCGGGTGTGCGCCACAGGCTCCTTCTTCAGCCGAGGAGTTAGGTTGGGAACCAGAATGATGGTGGTTAGCGGTCGGGTTTTCTATAACAGACCTTCAAAGACCCAGAATAGCTTCTTTCCCCCCATGTTTATTCAGGTCCACAAAACACAGCCCCTTGGGAATGAGACTCGGAACTGTGGCGTGACTTTACATAACATTAACCGAAGAACCAAAACACCCTGGAAGTCCAAGGTCTCCCAAGAGCGGATGCAACACAGGAAACAAAACTGTACTATCACCAACAAAACCTAACAATTTACAACTGGTCGAAGGGCTTCTTTTGAAGGGAGCAAAACAGGTGAAATGAATTAGCGATACACAGGACAGGTGTGGGTTGTTGAACAGCGACTCCCAATCAGCTGAGATCCGGGGCCGGCTAGCCGGCTAGCCGGCGTGGCTATCCGGCCGGAGCTTGACAAGGCTGTTATAAAAAGGAGAGATTTACCAAAACACCCTGACCGTTTACGTAAGACGTGTTCTAGTCCGAAAATTTATGAAGGGTGTTTTGTGACCAAGGAGAAGATTTATGGATGTAGTGAGAGAGGAGGATACAGATAATAGGGTTAGATGGAGAAGGTTGATTTGCTGTAGCGACCCCTGAAGGGAAAAGCTGAAAGGAGAAGAAGATTCTGCAACAGGTATGCGCAAATGATAAAATGACAAATAGTAAAATAGAGTAGTTGACATGGATGAACTTCACTTGAAAATTTTACAATACATTTAGAGTCCAAGTAGTTTTGGCTGATAATGTCGGCAGGTTTTATGTTGTATCCTGTTAGATAGCGTGTGTGTGTGTGACAGTGTAACTTCTCTCCAGTTGCAGGTGCAATAATGGCCAACCTGGACAGACAGCAGGGTCTGGATGGAATCAATATTATCTCAATATCCTGAAAGAAAAATGGATTTGTTTGTTTTAATCTAATTTTTGGGTGATTTTCGGAATACAGTAAGGGACAGAAATATTTGGACAGTGACACAAGTTTTGTTTCTTTATGAAAACATATGAAGGATACAATTATATTATCAATATGGGCTCAAAGTGTAGACTCTCAGCTGAAATTTGAGAGTATTTACATCCAAATTGGAGCAAGGTTTAATGAATTACAGCTCTTTAATATGTAGCTACCTATTTTTCAAGGGACCAAAAGTAATTGGACAATTGACTCAGAAGGCAGCAAAAAAAAAAAACAAAAACAAAACAAGGCGTCATGGGCTCCTCCCTCAGTAACCTGTCATCAATAAAGCAGTTAAAGGTTTTGAGTAGATTCCAGGTGTTATGTTTTCACATGGCATGAGCATGCATGGCTTCTAATGGCACTGGGTCACTTGTGTTTATTGATGATGTGACAAAAGACAGAAGCAGCCGGATGAATTCTGAAGTGTATAGGGATATATTTTCTGCTCAGATTCAGCCAAATGCAGCAAAGTTGATTGGATGACGCTTCACAGTACAGATGGAAAGTGATCCAAAACATACCGCAAAAGGAACCCAGAAGTTTTTAAAGCAAAAAAGTAGAATATTCTGCAACCAGATCTCAACCTAATGGAGCATGCATTTCACTTGCTCAAGACAAAACTTAAGGCAGAAAGACCACAAACAAGCAACAATTGAGGACTGCTGCAGTAAAGGCCTGGCAAAGCATCACAAAGGAGGAAGCTCAGCATTTGGTGACATCCATGGGCTCCAGACTTCAGGCAGTCATTGCCTGCAACGGATTCTCAACAAAATATTGAAAAGTAACATTTATTTAGGGTTATGTTTATTTGTCCAATTACTTTTAAGCCCCTGAAATGAGGCGCTTTTGTATAAAATGTTACAATTCCTGCATGTTTACTCATTGTTCAACCTTGAATTAAACCTTAAAGTCTGCACTTCAATTCCATTGTGGTTGTTTCATTTTAAATCCATTGTGGTTGCATGGAGAGCCTGATTAATTTCATGCTCAACTGTACACGTTTATATAAATCAACTGTGTTCTATGGCTGCAATAGTAGAGAATATCCTGCAGCTACAATTGTTCATTTAATTCATTCATCTATATTGCTTAGCAATATAGATGACGGGGTTGCTTATCAATCACAGGACATTTAAGCATTCACTCTCTCATTCACTTGTCCTATAGAGACAAACAACCCTTCACATGTATGGCCACTGAACTTGTGTGTTTTTGGACTGAGAGTGAAACCCACGGAGGCACTGGGAGAACTTAACATTAAGTCTCTTTAATTTGTCTGGCCTCTGTCTCTTTCAGTTCTCGAAGATCCATGTCCTCGGTCTTCAAGGTCTTGAGGAACGTCCTCAGTAAACAATCTGTTCATGCAGCGTTCGTCCTTTGGAGGCTTTGTATTTGGATGACACTTGTATGGCAAATTCTAGGTTGTTTTTTTTTCTTTTGTGCAGGTGTATCCATTTGCATCCAGAGCACATAACCAACTACTGTCTGGATTGAATAACGTTCACACACAGCTGTGTGGAATTGCTCATCTTATATAGAATATTGTTTGATATCATGCCTTTTGGCCACTGGTGCCCTGTAATTGTGCGCAGGTGTTTACTGTGGCGGGCATCCAGTTTGTCCATGGCGGCCCAGCTGCTGCAGTTGTGTAGCATCATTGGGAAAGCATGTGACGTCGTACAGCGGTAGCTGTTTTCTTAGTTGGATTCAGGGTGGATGGGTCCAGATGGTCCGGACGAATCAAAAAAGCAATGCTAAGCCAAAATATACCATGCTGCTATGTCGGAGGGTAATCTAGGGTTTTAGTCTTCCTCCATTCCTCTTCTCCCTGAATAGGTCAACTGTAGTTGTCTTTTTCCAGCGTGTCAGTCAGCCAGACATGTTTTCATTCATAAATAGGTTGCAGTCTTTCAGGTTTCGGGAAACCACTGGGAGAAGTATTTTGAGCTTGTCTTTTTCTTCATCGATACTCTACATTACCTGCTCATTCCATCTTGGGTGTTATAACTAGAGAGGCAACTGGAAGGTTTTGTGGGGTAAAATACAAGTTTTTTTTTATACTTTTTGGAAATGGCTGAAGACTATGGTGGCACTGTAGTGCAGTGGTTACAGGTTGCAGTGAGAGGGTCCTCATTATATCCAGAGAGGGGGGCCTTTCAGTGTCTCTGTGTTCTCCCCTTTGTTTGCAGGGGATCATTCCATGTTCTCCGATATCCTTCCAAAATCTAAAAACATTCACTACGTTTATCGGACACCCCATATTGCCAAGATGTGTGAATGAGAGAGTGAACGGTTGTATGTCTCTACATGATGTGTGAATGAACAAGACATCAATAACGTGTCAGTTCACATTTTTATGCAAATGTTAAAAGCCAATTTTGCTGTAACATTGGCTTAAAAAATCAATTTAGATCCAGATGGATCCAAGCTCTCAACGGTATCGTCATAGACATGATCAATGCATGGTTACTTTTCTACTTCATAGATCAGATATATGGAGTTTATATTATCTATAGATATCATAACTTTCTTTCTCCTTTTCCAGCACTTTGATTGGTAAACTGAGAGTGCTGGATTATGCTCCCTTTGCAGGATCTCTCGGCACGAGTCGGCGTGCTCATTCACACCGAACTCGTCAGCGGCAGCGGGAGTTTTCGCACATCAAGCGCAGATGAGCAGTTTGTTGTCCTCAAACAGACCACGGCAACATGCAGATGATAAAGCCACGCACCCCGGAGTGCCGGTGATTGATGCCTTTATCTTTCCCGCTGCACGGCTCCGAGACCGCCTCGCAGCTTTTTTCTTTTTTTTTTTCCCCGCTCAGCCTTGACATAACTCCACGCAGAAATTGGGATGTGACGGCGTGTTTGCAGATTCCAAACCAATTGGGTATAAAACCCGCGGGGGGTCAAAGGTTATATCTGAAAGTCAATTTCACGTGATGTTGAGCGCTGCTTTCCAACTGTTCAGTCGTTGTGAAAAAGGCATTTGTTTTCCCCGTGACACGAGGGGCTATTTGCTGTGTCGCATCGCCTCACTTTTTGAGCGAAAAGAAATTACAGAAGAACAAATGCAATTTCCTTGCTCGATTCCTGGCCTGCCAATTCTGATCATATTTATCTCAGCGAAATCTGAACTGACTGAATAAACAAATATTTAAGGTTTTGTAGTAAGAAAAAGATCAGAGTTTTCTAACTTTGTGCTCCGGATCTGTGGACGTGGCTTATTCAAATTAAATGCAGAGCATTACCTGTTGTAAATCCCGCTTAATACGACATGTAGATGTTTTCTGAAAGGAATATCGGAATCAGATAAATGGAACAACTCACTTGATATCATGAAAAACATCCCATTCAGCGGCTGTCTATATAGATGACGTGAATGTTTTTATGTCTCTAAATCACGTGTGAATGAAAGGATGAAACACTGTATGTCTTTAAATTATATTTGAATGAGGGTAAAACGCTATATGATGTGTGAATGAGGGAGCGAATGGTCTTCCAAAACATGGAGTTGGTTCATTGCGTAGGTCCCTCTATTGCATAGATGTGTGAATGAGGGAGTAAACAGTGCATGTTTCTAAATCATGTGTGAATGAGTGAATGGTTGTATGTCTCTATATGGTGACTGAATGAGAGTGAAAAGTTTCATGTCTCTACATGATGCGTTTGTCTCGAAATTACATGTGAATGAGAGGGAAAATGGTTTTATATCTATATGATGTGCAACTGAGAGAGGGGATGGTTGTAAGTCTCTATTTGATGTGTTAATGAGAAGGTGACCTTTTAATGCAGCCTCGGGGGGCACGGGCCAGTGTCTCACTGAGCCGGTCCAAAGCCCGGATAAATGCAGAGGGTTGCGTCAGGAAGGGCATCCGGTGTAAAACCTTTTTCCAAAACCAAAAATGCGAATCAAACCGAATAATCTCATATCGGATCGGTCGAGGCCCGGGTTAATAGAGACTGCCATCGGTACTGATGACCTACAGGGTAACAGTGGAAATTGGGACTACTGTGGGTTGAAGAAGGAAAGGAGGAAGGTGTGTTTGGAAGCAGAGAGAGAAGAGGAAAGGAAAGAGCCTGGGACTGAGAGTAGGTACTTTGAATATCAGGACTATGACAGGAAAAGGTAGAGAGTTGGTCGCCAAGATGCAGAGAAGGAAGGTGGATATACTGTGTGTCCAGGGGGAAGGGTAGTAAGGCTAGAAGCTTAGGAGCAAGCTCTAAGTTGTACTATCATGGTACTGACAAGAAGAGAAATGGAGTGGGAGTTATCTTCAATGAAGAGTTTGTTAGGAATGTTCTGGAGGTGAAAAGAATGTCAGATAGACTTTGGAGTCTGAAACTGGATATTGAAGGTGTGATGCTCAATGTTGTTAGTAGCTATGCCCCGCAGGTGGGATGTGTGTTTGAGGAGAAGGAGAAGTTCTGGAATCAGTTAGATGAAGTGATGCAGAATATCCCCAGAGATGAGAGAGTGGTAACTGGTGCAGACTTCAATGGGCATGTTGGTGCAGGCAATAGAGGGGATGAAGAAGTGATGGACAGATTTGGTATACAGTATAGGAATGCAGAAGGATAGATGGTGGAAGAGATGGAAATGGCTGTAGTAAACACTTTTTTCCAGAAAGGACAGGAACATAGGGTCACTTTGTAAACAGAGAAAGTGGTTAGCAAGGAAGAAGTGGAACACTGGGGGCGCTGAAGACAACAGACAGAAGTACAGGGAGTTATAGCGTAAGGTAAAGATAGAGGTAGTAAAGGCAAAACAAAGTGCGTACGATGACTTGTATGCTATGATTACGTATAGAGAGGGAAATGAATTGACAGAAGAGGCTGGAAGAGTGATGGGATGATAGAAAGAGTACTTTGAAGAGCTGATGAATGAGGAAAATGAAAGAGGCAAGGGTAGAAGACGCGACTATTGTAGACCACAAAGTAGCAGAGATTAGTAAAAGTGAAGTAAGGCAGGCATTGAGGAGGATGAGGGGAGGAAAGGCAGTTGGTCCTGATGATATACCTGTGGAGCTATGGAAGTGTCTAGGAGAGGCAGTGGTAGAGTTTCTGTTTAAATTGTTCAACAGGATCTTAGAGAGTGAGAAATGACCTGAGGAATGGAGACAATGTGCGATGATGCCCATTTTTAAGAATAAGGGGGATGTGCAGAATTGTGGTAACTATAGAGGGATAAAGTTGATGAGCCATACAATGAAGTTAAGGGAAAGAGTAGTGGAAACTAGACAGAGAGCAGAAGTCAGCATTTGTGAATAGCAGTATGGCTTCATGCCTAGAAAAGTAGTACATATGCAGTATTTGCTTTGAGTATGCTAATCGAGAAGTACAGAGAAGGCCAGAGAGAGCTGTGTTTTTGTAGACCTAGAAAAAGCATATGACAGGGTGCCAAGAGAGGAACTCTGGTATTTTATGAGGAAGTCTGGAGTGGCAGAAAAGTATATTAGACTGGTGCAGGACATGTATGCTAGCTCTGAGACAGTGGTGCGATGTGCTGTAGGGTAACAGAGAAGTTCAAGGTGGAGGTGTGACTCCATCAGGGATCAGCTCTGAACCCCATCTTGTTTTGCAGTGGTGATGAACAGGCTGGCAGATGAGGTTAGACAGGAATCTCCATGGACCATGATGTTTGCAGATGACATTGGGATCTGTGGTGAGCGCAGAGAACAGGTAGAGGAAAATCTAGAGAGGTGGAGGTGTGCTCTGGAAAGGAGAGGAATGAAAGTTAGTCGCAGCAAGACATAATATATGTGTGTGAATGAGAAGAACTCGGGTGGAACGTTGAGGCTACAGGGAGTAGAGATCAAGAAGTTGGAGGATTTCAGGTACTTGGGGTCAACAGTCCAGAGCAGCGGAGAGTGTGGAAAAGAGGTGAAGTAACAGGTTCAAGCAGGTTGAAATGGGTAAAGAAAAGTGTCAAGGGTACTATGCGATTGAAGTCTATTTACCAGAATGAAAGAAGAAATGTACAAGACACTGGTGAGAACAGCGATGCTGTATGGCCTCGTAACAGTTACAATGACGGAAAGACAGGAGGTCAAAGAGATGAAGATGTTGAGGTTCTCTTTGGGAGTGACCCGGATGGATAGGATCAGAAATGAGTATATCAGAGGAACAACACATGTTAGATGTTTTGGAGCGAAGGTCAGAGAAGCCAGACTGAGATAGTTAGGTCATGTACAGAGGAGAGATATTGAATATATTGGTAGACGAATGTCGGAATTGGAGCTGCCAGGCAGGAGGTCACGAGGACGACCAAAGAGAAGATTTATGGCCGTAATGAGAGAGGATATGAAGGTAGTTGGTGTGAGAGAGGAGGATACAGAGAGTAGGGTTAGATGGAGATGGTTGATTCACTTTGGCGACCCCTGAGGGGAAAAGTCGAAAGGAGAAGAAGAAGAATGAGAAGATGACCTTTTGTATACCTCTTTAAAGAATGGGAATGAGGAACACATTCTCACCCCAATGCATCAACCGCGAGACGGATTGAGAATTTTACCTTCGTGTCACATACAGGTAGAATCCCTTTTCCGTCATATTTTGATGAACCATGGAATTTTATGTCTACATCGACATCAGTATCTCAAAACCTAACCAAAGTAAAAGTAGAGTTTGTTTATTCCACATCTTTCTCTTGAGAAACCTTGTTCGTCCACTGATGCTGCAGAGGAAAATATATCTGTTTTCCTGGTTCATGCTTATCTCCAGTCCTCATACGAGGACATACATTTTGGGTTATTCAAACCTTTCATTCCACACTGGCAATGTTTTCTTACCCTTAGGAATACGGCTTGCTTTTATGCAAACTCCCCATTGTACTTTACAAAGGCATTCAAATTTTAAAGAAATTATATTTCAAAAAAACGAAGGTGAGAAGTTAAAACACTGCGTCTTACATCTTGTTGCAAACTTGCGGTGGTATGTTAATGATAAAGAAAATAAACCCCAATTTTTAAGTGTAACGCTTATCGTAGAAGCCAATTACTTCCATCACGGTAGGACAAAAATAATAACGCAGTTTGCTAAACAAAGGAGTTTAAGTACGGCGATGTTATCGAGTAATAAGTCTCTGAATCGAGGACTGCCTCCTGAGTCTCCCCGGTAGGAAGTATATGATTAAGTTTGTTGTTCCAAGTGTTTTCTCCAAGGCTTAATTTGGGACTTACAAAGCTCTTACTCTTTGTGATACACAAATCTTCCTCGCTCGCGCTGAAGGCTCCCAAGCCCAAGACACTGTGTGTGTGTGTGTGTGTGTGTGTGTGTTTAATTAAACATCCACGGTTTGGTTGTGACACTAATGTCTCTGTCACTGAGTGTGTGACGTGAACTGCTGCTTGCAAATGAGATCGCCATGGAAATGAAATAGTGAGAGATCAGCTTCCTGTCAAAGCTGAATAAGGTGGAAGCCAGACAGCAGCCAATCAAAGTGGTTTATCAATCAGAAATTATATACCGTAAGAAAAAAAAATAGCTATCCAGCTCAATTGTATATAAGGAAAGGGGGAATGAGGTCATTAGCACTGCCTTTGAGTTTCATCAGGGTTATGTGTGTGTCTGTGTGTGTGTGTGTGTGTGTGTGTGTGAATACACACAGGGGCGAGGAAGGAGCTGACTTGAAACAAAGTCAGAGCCTTTTTTTTTTTTTTTTCTCTAAAAAAGTTTGATCCCAGCAGAGAGCTTAGGAGAGATTGAGTGAGGAGGGGAAAAAAAAGAAAGGTGCAGGGGCAAGAGAGGAACAAAGGGGAAGCAGCTAATAGTTTGGAGGATCTAGGAATAAAAAATTTATAGGGTAAAATAAGGTTCCTTGAGTCCATCCATCAGCATTGCTGCAGTGGAAATTAGTCTCTGTTCCAGTCAACTCCCCGCCTCCTCCTGGTCGCACCTCTGCAGAGCCTCTTACTCGTCTCCCAATTCTCTGGCTCCTTAGTCTCGGACCGAACGTTAGTTCGTCTTTCCCGGTGCAAGAACTGAATATCATGCTCAGTTTGTCAATCAGGCAAAGACCCTTAGAAGTTTTTTTAGTTGTTGCAACATTTAATGTGTTACAGGTTTATCACAGAGTGTCTACCTCATCCTCTCCTTGCACTTCATTCAACATTCATCCATCCCTGACGTCAGCTCTTCTTCTTATCTTCAATCAGACTGTCTTCACACGCTGTCCCTTTGCCCCTTGCTTCCCTCGAAGTCCTATAGCTATAGCTCTTTGACATCCATCGCACTTCCCGTTCAATTATTCAGTGTGTTTACATACAATGTGGCGATGTAATGTGTGTGTGTGTGTGTGTGAGTCCGGGAGAGTAAGGTCAACATAATCCGGTCAAATGACATTAAATTGATTTCTTAAAAAAAGCCTCTGCTGAGCAAGCCTCAAACAAGATTTAAATTCAGATTATGACGGATTATATTGCGGTTATCGCTTCTGCCCTGTTCCCTGGTTCAATTTCGACAAGGGGCACTTTCTCCATTTTTCTGCATGGGATTCACCATCCTGATTATGAATAAAGTAAAATAAATAGGTTTCCCGAGATTTCATTGAAACGCTAAAATGTAAAGATCACCTAGAAGATCTTAGCAATGGCTTCCTCTTGATTTTCAACTAAATTTCAGTTCTGAAAATAGCATATTAGCATATAAGAATAGGGAATAGGATATTAGAAATGTCTGTCTTTTTATCCATCCACTGCATAAAATACAAGGACAATCATAACATTCCAAACAACGATCTGTCTACTAAAGCGTTATATTACACAGTTTGATGTGTAAATCAACATCTGTGATCCAGTGCAGAAAATATATGATGTATGGTATATCAATAAATTAAATGGCACGGTTTTGAATACACCTCATAAATATGATATTGCGAAGACATGCAGGTGTGTTAGCTTTTATTGCACAGAGGACGCAAACTATCTTGTTTCTTTACATGACCGCTGACATAAACTGTTTATTCCACAGATCCAATCATAATTAGTTTATCAGTGTGTTTGCAAACACATAATATCTAAGTATTGCCTCTCTCCCTCCTCGCTATTTTCATTTTATTCCTATTTTTTTTGTCCGCATCCCTTTCTTGCTGATTACCCCCCTATCTTCATCGTCCCCTCTCCTCTTCCTTTCTCTGGTAGAAATCATCATCTCCCCAGATGCATTTCCAGAAACACACAGAGGAAAAAAAGAAAAATAAACAGATTACCCTCAAAACATTAAGAGCAATCACAGTCCATTTCACATAAAATCAATATCGCACCCTTGAAATAAAAAACCTAAACAAAAAAAGGGCTTGTCTTTCAAGTACAAGATGTGCAGCTCTCCGATTGGACTTGCCACTCAATCAGTTACACTTTATCCATCCTATCCAACTTGCATCCTGTTCCCGTGTTCCGTGCTGACGTGCACCGGTACGTGAAGGTTTTATTCTAAAGGCAAATTCACAGCTGCCGGTCATATCATATTTCAGGTAGATCCTTGTAATCTGTTTAATCCTGTGTGACCTTTGCGTCCGATTTTGGTTCTCCCTTTCGAGGTCGGGCCCGGGTTTTATGAGAGTCAAGAGTCAGGTGTTGCCGTCGTCGTTCCTCTTGTCGCTACATATAGATCCCTTCTTAATGCGATTTCAACAGAATAGATGAGGAGTCAAATCCACCTCCTTGGTTCTGTACAAAAAAACAATTGATTTGAGGCTTTTGTAGTCTGAAGTTTCAGAAGTGTGAAGATGGGAAGACATGGAAATTCAAATACCGACGACAAAACCCAGGTGTGTGACAAAAAAAACAAATCTTGCGCCCTTGTTTTTTTCTCCGCTTGAGGAGTGTTTGGGAACTTTCGCACCCAGTCTGAAAGGTGAAAAAACAAGTCTATTGTGAAGTGACAACTGAAATGTGTTGACAGATTAATCACCTTTTGGGTGGTGTGTTCGTGTCAGAGTTTTTTTTTTTAGAATTTTTGTTTAATTGTCACGGTGTGCCATTCCACCACTGAGTATGTTTGTCTAGTGTGCAGCAGATTCCACCGTCAAGGTTCAGTCTGCTCAACTCATGGCTGCCGCTTGTCTCTGGACTCACAGTTGCCACTCATCACTGGACGCACAGCTGCTGCCCATTGCAGGCAAGTAATGACGAATTAAGAGCCTCAGCTTTGCTCCCGTTATGCTGGATCATCTCTTCATTTCTCTCGTGCCGCCCTTCCTCAGACGCCTTCCTTCCTGTGCCGGTGACAGGATGACTTTCGTGCCAAGCGAGACCTTCCAGCAGTTCAGCCGGACCTTCTGAGCCTCCAACGGCCACCTGGTGCCAACCTTGCCCGCCTTTGAGTCCCCTGCCCCGTCAATCGATGCAACCTTTCTCCTGCCTGGCCCCCCTGGTAGCAACCTTGCCTATTTTTGAGTCTCCTTTTCCATTGATGGATGCCAGCCTTGTCCTGCCCGGCCTTCTGCTATCAACCTTGCCTGATTTTGAGTCCCCTACCCCATCAGTGGATGTCAGCGTTCCCCTGCCTGGCCTCCCAGCAACGACCTTGCCTGCCTTCAAGTCCCCTGACCCGTCGGCAATCGACTATTTCAAACCCCTCACCTGCTGGCGGATCATCAGTATAGCTGTTTCAAACTCTCGATGTTGTATTTGGGTCCACAGTACACCCCCCCCATTTGGACCGCATAGGAACCATGAACCTCAGTACCTAGAACCCTTTTAGCTCCTATTCTGAGGCAGCGTTGTAGCTTGTAGCAGCTAAAATGGTTGTGGAACTGTGGTCCATGGTCCCTGGAGCCTATGTGGCCCCAATGCATGAAGAACCGACCTAGTTCCTGCAAAGGATCCAGGCCACAGACATACAGGAGTCTGGCACAAACCAATGCCAGGGTCGGCGAATGGGCGATGTAACGGCCCAGACAGCCAGTCTGTCCAGTGGATGAAGAGAGGGATCTCCCCAAAAGAATGATCAACTCATGAGATGCCATACACGGAGAACCTGGCTGAATCAAATGCTGCTGGAAGGCCACGATACAGTTGACAGCCAGACATGTTGATGACAACGGTTGCGCACATACGTTATAGAAATAAAGGTAAATAATGACAGTTTTGAAGCATGAAAAGGGGGGAAAAAAAAGGTCTGTTTAGGCCTCCGCTGTGTTTGGCGGGAGTTGCTCCAACAACAACGGGGGACAATGAAAGAGACAGTTATTGATTATTGGTGAGTCAAAGAGAACAGAAGATTCTGCCATTAGGAAGAATATGTCACTTTGAGACGCGGCGGTTGCAATCTATAACCGCCACAACTCAATTGTCCCTAAATGTCAAGCTGTGGCTACTTTGTGAACACAGAGATAAATGAAGTGGGGGCAATGAAGCAGAGGAGAGACCTGACGGGGGGAAAGAAAGAGAGCGCCTGAAAGGTCAGCCAGACCACAGAAGAAGAAAGTATCTGAACGGTGCACGCTGGGAAGAAAGAAGAAAAAAAATTGGCGAAGAGAAGAAGAGAGCGGCGGGAGAGGTCCCATGGAGAAGAAATGCATTTGAAAGGAAGAAAAAGAGGAAAGAAAAGAAAATGAAATTGATGGTGACCTACAGATCTGATTGGAAAATGAGAGGTCTTGTCCTCACCTCCCCCACTCACTTTGAGCGGAGATGAAACCTTCACGCCGTTAAGGAAAAGGCATAACTTTGGCACAATAATGACTTAAATGACAATAATCAACTTTAAAGAGCACTGATTGAAGAAATATCAATCTTTATCAAGCAACTATTTCCTCCCCCACTGGTGATAATGGCAACTGCGTGAGACCAGGAAGACGTTTTTCTGCTAAAAACAAAGAAAACACAAAAGGCAATGATGGATTATAAACACATCCCTTGTATGGCTTCAATTGTGTGTGTGTGTGTGCGTGTGCGTGTGTGCGTGTTGCAGGGCCACAGGAGGTACTTTTCGAGAAATGGTTCTCACAAAATGCAAAATAGCTTTTTTTTCCGGAAAATTTACAACTGGATAAAGTAATTATTTTTAATGCAAACACTTCTGAGTTTCAGCTGAAAATTCACCTTCAATGAGAATGCAGTCTTTTATATTGCTTTGTATTGATATTCTATAGGTCTGTGAGAGAGAGAGTGAATAACTTTCATCCATTTGTTCAGGTTTGTGTTTTATCCCTTGTTTCAAACATTTACACCATTTAGATATCTTTTTTTTTCATTTTTTTTTTTAGTGTTGCCAAGAGCCCATCTGCATTTTAAGAGGCTGCAGCAATCAGTCCGAGGGTAACAGAGAGTTTCCGAATTTTAATTTTACATCAGGCTGATCAAGTTGGTTCCGAGAGGATCAGAGACGTGAGGGCAAAAGGCAAGAGTTAAGAACCCGTGGGACACAAAGCGGCAGTCACGGCGGAGCAGCCACGCCGCAATCTGTCAACTGGCGCTGGTTTTAAATGGCCTTTTTCTGAATTTGTCAGTTTAAGGAAGACGGATGCGACACGGATTGCACATGTGCGTCTCCCTCTCTAAAAGAGGGGGGAAAGAAGTAAGGATCGGATCTGAAAGCTGCCTTAAACTTTCTGTCTTCCCCAAACTCCGCGGCCCTAATGGCTTATCTGATATCCAGTCAAAGTAAATGCTTTCAGATACGAAGGCCCTTTTTACGGACGTGACTTTAATGCACTAGGCCCCAATAGGCCTCCGATGATAACTGCTCATGACAATCTGGTTTCCATCACAAGAGGGCCTCTTGTTTTCACAAAAGGGCAACGTGGTTCCAATACACTGATTGCGCTTCTCGACCCATTAACGTTAAGGGATGAAACGCTTTCGAGGGAGATGGGCGACACCGGCAATCGCCTTGAGTGACATGTTGGCTACGAGCTCTCCCAAAAAAAACAAAAAAAAAACCACCTCAGGTGCCCCTGGTTTCTTACGTGTTTCATCAGGTAAAAATGTTACCACGAGGTTTGGGTTTACACACTGTGGAGCAAGTGTGCAGTATGTGGCAAAACGTCACCAAATAGAAGAAGCGGTGACCGGTTCACACTAGGTGACCTTTTCTAAAATGCAACACTGCAGGAATTCTGGGCAGGCAGTGGAAAATAAGCATCAATTTTATACCCCGGATAATGAATGGATCTGTAAATTAACAATTACAGTAGAAAGCATGCTGCATATTTTCCAGGAAATGCAGCATGCTTTCTACTGTCTACATATTTCAAATGTATTGAGCTGACTCACAGTAATCCAATGAATTGGCTCTCGTCATTGGTTGGTTGAGCCAATTGATGAAGCCGCCAAGGAGGAATAAAGCTGTTGTGAAGAAGAAGAGGTCAGAGAGACTGGCATAAAATGTATGCCAACCAATTGAGCTGACGGGGTATCTTGGGTCACATGGACCAAGAAAGTAATACACACCAAAAGCCTTTCTAAAGATTTCACTAAATATAGTCATGTTTTTGTCCGGGATAAACCAAGATGTGACTCTGTGACGAGAATGGGAAGGCATGTCATACAACCTGGGATTTAGACACCATATAGTACAGATATCTGCCTTAGCTGGCAAGTTAGCTTGGCTTGTCTGTAAAGATTCTCAGTCACCCAGGTCAATGTAAATTCTATCGTAACAACTGATGTTTTACCGCTCATCCGAGAGACTTCTTCATTTTAAGTGGACTGTGGGGAGTTTTCAAATATAACCACCATATAAGTAACGATGGCTTGTTGTGCAAATGGAGGAATTGTTGTGTAGAAAGTGACATAACGTAAGTAACGAATGTAAGGACATTGCCATACCGTATAGAACTCAGAAGGGTTTTCAAGAGAGATGAAATATCAGTACACTTCAAACCTCACAATACCCTGAGGCAAAGACTGGTGCACCCCAAGGACAAAACACCCAAGCACAAGATTGAAAATGCGGTGTATGCTGTCAGCTGCACTCCGGATAGTGAGGACGTCTACATTGGAGAGACCAAAAAACTTCCGCACAAACGGATGGCCCAACACAGGAGAGCCATTACGTCAGCAGTCTATCTATACCTAAAAGACAAGGCCCACTCCTTTGTAGATAGCAATGTCTTCATTTTGGCCAAAGAAGACAGATGGTTTGAGAGAGGAGTCAAAGAAGCCATCTTCTTTAACAGAAAAAAATGTATCTGAACAGAGGAGGGGCCCTGAGGCACAACCTTTCGCCTATGTACATGCTGCATTGGGATCAGTCCCAAGAAAGATTATCTTACACAGACAAGACTTATCTGCACCCTTCAAACCACCCAGAGAGATCCAACACTGGGACCAGACCCCAGCAACTACCAACTGGGCCCCAGTGTGATCCAACAGGTTTCTCTCCGTTGTTCCCAGTCTGAGAATTTTGGGTGCACCTTTTCAAATTTGAATCCAGATATGTCCCCAGATTGATACCTTTGTTCCAACCTAACGACATCCCCAATAGCACAACAAACCCCCTTGAATTTCTACAACACCTCTATTTGTACAAGCCATTGTTAGTTAGACTGGCCTCCAACCCTGTTGGTTTTATTCAGAAACTTCCCACAGTCCATTCAAACTGAAGAAGCCCACAGATGAGAGGTGAAATCAAGCTATCTTAAAGCAGAGATAGCTCGGCTTGGTAGCTACAAAAAAAATCAGCGTCTCCCTGAATGTTTATGAAAGTTCTCAGTCGTCCAGGTAACGGACTTGATTTCTTGTCTCGAAGATGTTTCATCTGGTGTGCTGAGATTCATCCAGAGACAAATCAACACAAATAGGATCAATCTGTACCCTCAGCCCAACTGACCAAACGGGCTCCTTTTTTTTTTTTTACACCATTTACACATTAGCTGTACAATCGCTTATTCAGATTTTTTCACAGGTGAGTCCCTGGAATTCATATATTTGTTCCTCAAAGAACACATACATTACAAAACCAATACCATTCAACTTAGTTTCTGCGAAACAACTCACGTATCAACATAAGAAGCCTTCCTGACGTTGGACCAAGACCCAACCCCAAAGCCTAGTGATTACAAAGCAGCAACTCCTCAAGGTCTGGTGGAGTGGAATACGACTCTCGGATGAAACATCAAATTCACCTGCCATGACAGAGATTTCACAACGACTCCCTGAATGTTGCGTGCGATAAGACGGGAGGGTTGTGACACAAAATCAAAAAAAAAATCATTCGTCCAGTTTCCCGCCATCCGAAGCGCCAAATGCAAGGCGACATCAGGTCCAAGTTGTATTCTTGCCTCATGTTTATTTGGGCGAACTTTTGCTTCTCCTCACGGCATCCCAAATTTAAACAAAGTGAATGTGCAGCCATGGAGATATTCGGACGGAACAACAGCAGTGCAAGGCGAATCAAATGCAAAGAGCGGATAGCTTCTGTCTCACAGAGACGTACGTGAGCGTGTTGTTATAAACACGGGGCGGAAAAAAAAGCTTCAGTCCGAGTGAGGTGTTTTGTTATTTTCTTGACTCAAAGCTGCATCTCCTCAGTGAATGTCTCGCCCTCGCCGTGACTGTAAAGAATACGACGGCGGTCCTCTTGAGCATTTTTAAGCGTCCGTCCGCTTCGCTGCTACCTGTGATATAAGTCATTCTGTCATTTGTGAACAGGAGGAGGTAAAAGTACAGTCTCACGCCGGGAGACTCTCCGGCGTGCTCGCTGGACGAAAGCTAATCTCAGGTCAATAAACCTTTCAGAGACCCTGAGAGTGAATGTGCTGAGCAGCTCACAAAGCGTGTCAGAGGGCAGGCGCCCCCCATCTTGGCCTACCGCCCCTCGCTGGGCGGATGGGATGGATCTAAAAGTGATCCCCGCTGAGTGTGGGACACCCATCTGGATCTGCGAGCGGACCAACAGAGGAGGGCGTGACAGAGAACACGGAGTTCTATATTACATGATTTGGTAAGTCTGTACCCCTTCCTTACCACAGACTCCTTGATGAGGTGTGCCACCCCCAGAATAATTTCAAAAAACCCAATTTCCCACTGCATTTTACTAATTTTCAAATCAAAGGAGAAAAACTTTTTTTGTGTGTTTGTTTTTTTTAAGGCTTCTTTTTTTTCATTTTCTCCATTTTATTTATTTTTGTATTTATTTATTTATTATTTTTTAAAGTGCTCTACAATTACAAGCTTCGGGATCACTGCAATGAAAATTTGTGGCACGGTAAATCCGAGAGGAGATGTTTCATTTGTGCCCGGGCGAACATTTTTCAATATTCATATCCTCTTTTTTTTAACTTGAGAAAATTACAGTATTTTCACAAAATTACATCTGCTTGTGGTATCTAATTAAAAAAAAAAAGAAAAAGAAAATGAAACTTGAGGTGATATTTATCGTGACTGTGTTATTTTGAATCTTACTCTTGTAAGAAAGTGAAAAAGAAAATAAATGCAAAATCCAACAACTTGCGGGGGAAACGAAGAAGCGGTTCGATGATTCACCTCGGCCTGAGGATGTCAAGGAGAAATGAGTCAAGCCTTTCCGATGTACATTGGGTTCCAACCAGAAATACGGTGATTATTCCATCTTTCAAAGCGTTGACAGATATGTGTTCTGACCTGGTGCGTCAGAACACTTCTGATCTGCCCGATCCGCCACTCAAATCCCTATTTTAGCAATTGGACGATATTCACAGGGGGCGGGGGGTGACAACTAAAAAGGTTCTGCTATTTGGTCATTCATTTGATTTGTTTATCATCTGTACCGCTTATCCTCCCACTCAGGGTGGGGGGATAAGCGGGAGCCTATACCAGCTGTCATTGGAGTGAGGGGCAGTGTCAACCTGGACCGGACGCTAGCTGATTACAGGGCCACATACAGAGACAAACATTCACCCTCCCATTTACATGTCATATAGAGAGAAACCACCAGGGGCGGTTTGTTCACAAGGGCAATCTGGGAGACGCATCACCGATGCGCGGAAAAGGAGGGGAGTTTAAAATTACATTACAATCATTTGGCCGACGCTTTTATCCAAAGCGACCAACAAAAGGTGCAATTCGGTCACTGAAGATCCGAAGGACATATGTCCCACATATGTGTCCAAATCACACAAAATTTCACAGTGCACATGCTTGTGGACACAAGCGCCAGAAAGTGCTGCCCACGTATGTGGCCACTAAGCCTTGGGAGGTTAATTATCATTGGAAAAGTTGTCACAACCAATAATTTTTGTCGGTAGCTGCCCCTGGAAACCAATTCTCACTCCTTCATCCACATATCATATAGAGCCAAACAACTATTAACTCTCTCACTTCATGTTTTGGCAATTTAGGGTCTCCATTTAAGCTTCTGCATTTGTCTGGACCATGGGAGGAAACCCACGCAGACACGACGAGAACATGGGGACTCCGTAGGGATTCAAAACCAGCGACCTTCGGGATGAAAAATCATGACGAAAAAGGACTGATGTTGCGCTAAAAGCATCTTCACCCACAATTCTGAACACCCCTTGGTGTTTTGTGCCGTTAAATAAACTGTCACAATTCTAAATAATGGTAAATATATGTTGTGTGTGTGTATATATGTATATATATATATATATATATATATATATATATATATAGACTGCTCAAAAATAAAGGGACTACTAAAATAACACAATCTAAATCTGAATGAATTAAATATTCGTATTAAATACCTTGTTCCTTACATAGTTGAATGTGCTGACAACAAAATTACACAAAAATTATCAATTGAAATAAAATTTATTAACCCAGGTCTAGATTTGGAGTCAAAATGAAAGTGGAAAATGAACACTACAGGCTGATCCAACTTTGATATAATATCCTTAAAACAATGTGTTTAAGTGTTCCCTTTCTTTATTTTGAGCAGTATATATATTATATATTGTAAATAAACAATGTAGATGTAGATGTGAGCAGAGGTGGCTGATTTAGTGCTCTGATTGTTTAAAAGTAGCAAAATGGTGGTGAATCTGTGATTTTTATGTCAGTCTTGTCAAGAGGAGGGAGACAAAGACGGGTTTGGTTGGAGGTGGTGGTGGTGTTGGCCGAAGGGGTTGGGGGTGTCGGGCTCAGACTTCAAATAACATTTTCAGGCAATACAACACACTAATAATTCAGAGCCGGTGGTGCTGGCTGAATTTCAAAAAGCTTCAGAGGAAAGAAAGAGAGAGACATCGAAGCAGTGAACTTCTGGAGTCCCACTGTTTCATAGCAGCCATTCTGACATGAACAATTGTTAAATTTGCTTTTGTGCCTCTTTTCCGACTCACGCATCGGTTAAACGCTCCGTCTGGAAGCAGGAGCACATCTTCCGAGGTCGGGCTGGTAGTGATCCCGTCTCCTGTCGGCCTGGTTCTCCTTGATTCTCCGTCTTAATCTCACACGTTTTGGATACTTTGGGGTTTTTTATTGTAATCTGGGTGGATTGGAGCGTGCCCCGGAGCCCATGGAGAAACCAGACGTGACGAAGACGGGATGAACCTTCAAAATTCCCTCCTGCTGCCGACTATCTATCTATCTATCTATCTATCTATCTATCTATCTATCCATTGTAATAATGCCAATGAAGATGTGTGTGTGTGGAGTGTATTATATCTGTCATCATAACAAGAGACACAGAAAAGGGTTTTTGATACATATTTCTGAAAGTCAACCGGAATGGGATCTTTTGATTAATTCCCTACGAAAAAAAATTGTCCTTTGGCTGAGGCTTCCTCCCCCCTAACGTTTGCTACTTAGCTTAAAGAAACCCGCCGCCTGTGAGCAAAGAGTCAGCGCCGCGAGGGGCCGAGAAACAGAAGGTCATTCCGACGGCGGCGTCGTAACTTTCGGCTTGTTCTCGGGTTATACGTGTTGTTCTTCCTCCCTTTTTTCGCCGGGGTTAAGAGGAGTTCATCGAGAAGAGATAATTACCTGGAAACGCGGTGCGGGGGTGGATTGCAGGGGGGAGAGAAATAATTAAATTCGGGGGAAGATCTGTTTAATATAGTAAAAAAAAAAAAAAAAAAAAGATTTTGAAGACGGGCCTTGGCGGGGTTCTATTCTCTTAAGTGCCCTGCTAATTTTAAAGTCTGCTAATTATTCTGCTGACATTTCACGGCTTGGAAGATCAGAGGAAGGAAATATTACAAATTTTCCTCAACATCCTTCGACGGCTTTTTCAAATTTTTATCCTGCCCCTCGATTGTACACCAAATGGTTTTTCTCCAGCCATTTTTGAAAGAACCTCCCCATCCCCGCTCTTGTCTCCCAGTCAACCCCAATGGCGCCGTCTGCCTGCATTTCTCCTTTCAATTTCCTTCCCTTATTCATATTTTTGTCCCATGTCGCCGCCGCCGCCGCCGCCGCCACCGTCTCGCCCGGCACCCTCTCGGCCTCTTCCCGGGTGGGCTCTCTGCCCTGGAGGATCATGATGGCATCAGCGGCTGCACCAGCGCCGGCGGGGATAAAAACACTTGAGTTCTACAATGTTCTTTTTTTTTTTCCCCTTTCTTTTTTCTATATTCAAAGCGCCCACAGGAAATAAATGAACCGCAGAGAGTAGGGAGGGGAAAAGGGAAAAAAAAAAATAGGTGGACAAATGAAGGCAGCATATTCCTCTGGCTGAGCTAGATTTTAATTTATGAAGTGGTCCTCTGTTAAACGGGAAATCAAACGCTGAGAGATTAATACACTCTGCACGATGCTCTTTGCAGTTTCACTCTTTTTTTTTTTTTTGCTTTAACCTCTAAAGTGGATCCACTTGACTGTGACAATGGAGGCGGCGGCTGGAGGGGGTCTTTTAGATGATCGCATCTCTAAGACTTCACGTAACTGAGAGGAATTCCCACGCAGGCAAAGACCTGAAGAGTCACCTGTTGGAAAATTCTGTCTATTTAATTCATGGGAAAAATAAAACATATCACGGAAGTTCTTTATCTATTCCTTCATAAATTATAGATAATGCTTATCCTGCACTCACAGTGCTGCTGATGTTTTTGGACTATGTCAGGAATTCAGAGAATCCGGAGGAAACCCACACAGACACAAGGAGAACTCGGAGCATTCACAGAGAAAACCTGTCGGAATCAAACCCCAGACCTTCTTGCTGTGAGGCAGAATCTCCATCTTGTGTGCCACCACGGCATCCTTTTTCATTAACCGTGCTGATTATGGAGTTTTTTTTTTTTTTGAATTAGTCTTTTAGTTTAAGATATGACTGTTCTTTTCTGTATTCATTTTTTTTTTAACCTCTACGTTTTTATTTCCACCATCCACTTTTGATGGGAAGCAGTGTTAAAATGAACACCCTAGCAAAACACCAACACTCACTATGGCCACTTTGGGTAAAAAAATAAAAAAAAATAAAAAAAAAAAAGGCAGAAAAGTGTTACCATTCTGGCAGTCAACAGGATTAAACATTTGTTGAAGTAATAGGACAATAAATTGTACAGGATTTATTGTTGAGGATTATTTTACAGTGTACAGGTTCACATAATGAAAGCAAGTGAATTATTCCATTATGGTTGTGCATCACTTCATTATTTCGATTTCAAAAGTCAATTTATGTATTAATTTTTCACATCGTTTTCAACTTAGAACCTAATGTTCCCCAGCTTCAGTCCCTATCAGGCAGCATGGTGAATTTAATTTATGATTTAATTTGTGGAATATAAATATAGATATATTTTTCAAAATTGAATTGCTAGGAAATAACTAAAAGCAAAGTGACTGGTATTAGGTCTTGAACTTCAATATATGACTGCGTGGTGTAATGGTTTGAATTCAGATAAGCTATTTGAGATAGCGGCATCTGCAGAATAGGTTATGACACTCTAACAACACAATGGTATAAACCATTAGTAGACTGTCCTTGAACCTGCAATGAGATACTCTCCAAAGTTCTCATCTTTGAGTGAAATATGAATATACGGGTTCATGCAAGGTCTCAGAGATATGCAACCACGCAAATCCCAACACTGATTGTGTTGACACATTCGACCTAATTAGATAACTGGTAGTAATAAGGTAATAATCAAGCACTCTAGTCGTGGGTGTTTACAGTCTGAGCTAAAGCGGCGGACTCAAAGGAGCCATATAACCACCTCTTGAATAAAAAGTCCCCTAAATCCCACAGTGGTGAGCACCGTTCCTGGAACTTCAGCTCCATGCCTTCAGGCTTCCCACACAGTGGCGGCTCCTGATGAAATTGTCAGGGTGCCAACTTTTACAATGATGACTCAGGTGACACATTAAATTTGTAAATTGATTTGACAACTGTCACAATTTACATTTGTCTTGTCAAAAAAAAATATATGTATATCTATATATACATACAACTTATAACCAATGGGTGGCGAGATAAACACAAAAATGTTCTCTCTAGCTACAAAAGCTACAAGGAAGTTACATCTAAATTTATCACTAGTAGTCCCTAGTTAACAGTGGGGGTTACAGTCCAGAACATGCTGCGATAAACAAAAATCCAGGAAGTAGCGACCATGTTTTTATTTTATTATTTATATATATTTTACACTGCAGAGTTACGCTATGCGCAGTGACAGCATGTTGATGTGAAATCGACTTGGCAAGATGCTGAATGCATGCTGTGCACAGGAGATGCAGAGAAAGATGGTACCGTCGCTGAACCAATCAGAACCCAGGATACAGAACGCCATGCTGTGGTGGGTCGCAACCCTCGGAAATGCTTATTTTTGATAGGAGTAATTGAAATGATAAATATATAAGAATACATTTATACCAGCATCCTCCGTGACCCTGAGTGCAGGACAGTGGCAGACGATGGATGGACGGACATTTATCCCACATATCTGCGGTTTTATCCGGAATATAGAATAACCATAATATGGTGAGGGATTGAAGTGATGCCCTTCCTCAGCATTAGCAGGTTATGTGATGAAAACGTGCAGTATGCATGTGCAAGCCCTCCCGGATCCCATAGGGAATGTATTGAAGTGCCTTTTTTTTTTTTCTTTTTTTAAATAAAAAAAAAAAAACCACAACAAAAAAAGGATTTAGGGATTTCACATGGGAATCTATGAGAGAACTCCGGTTGATTTTAACCTGAATGAAAACCACCCGAACAGCGGCAGTTCCCCATGGAGTTCCCCAATGCACGCTGATTGGACATTGCATTTGGAGGCAGCCACAATGGTCATAATGGCTGTAACAGTGGTAGGATATGATTTTCCTTTTCTGTGCTTTGGTGGCCCTCCCTGAGTTCCCCAGACACGGCCTCCACCTTCTCTCTTGTGTCACCAATCTTTAAAAACCCTGTTACACAGCTTTAGCCACTGGCCACCCCTGCACCCCTTCCAACTCAGTGCTTTTTTGCCACACAGTGACACACACACACACACACACACATACATAGAGAATCATCCGAGTGACAAAACGAATGTAACGGAGAAAGGTATTTAGCGACCAGAATAGAGTCAGACAGAGCCATTTATCCTCAGAAGAAGATTAGTAGGAGTCAGACAGGTGGCTGCAGCACGGCAGTTGGAGAGAGGACTCAAACAGCTTGGGGATTTCAGATGACGTTTTTCAGGAGAAGATTCTCTGTTCTTCCTCCCTCTGAGTTTTGCGCGGGGTCGGCCAATTATCTGCAGACGATGAACAAGTGTATTAGAAGTTGTCTGCGTGCTCTGATTTTCACCAGTTGATGTTCGTGCAGCCACAAAAGAACAGAGAAGATGGCTGCTGTCTGAATTTGTGACTGTCTGGTGATCATTTGGATTGTAATTGTTCCTTTTAACTTACAGTTTCAGATTTTTTATTTCTACCACCTCATTTACACGCATGTGAAGTGGAGTGTTAAATTAACTGCAAAACACCAACACATTATAAAAACTAATAAATAAATATAAAAAACCTGGAACAACCATCCTTCTGGTAGTCAAGAGAATTAAATATCTGAAGCGGTTATAGTAAAATATATTGTATAGGATTCATTGTAAAAGATTTTGTTAAAGTGTCAGTTTGGGTTCATCGACATGGAAAGTGATTTTTTTTCTATTTATGATTACATTACGATCATTTGGAAGACGCTTTTATCCAAAGCGACTTACAAAACGTGCAATTCAGTCACTGAAGATTACCCAAGACTATTGGTACCAAAGTACCAGTAGACGGAAAGTCAGAAGTGACAACTCAACCAAATGATAGTCATGCACCACTGAATAATTTCAATAAAAAAGAATATATATTTGTTCATTTTTTAAGATGGGTTTCATTTATTTCTTCTATTTCATATTATTTATCCATCCATCCATCCATCGTCTGCCGCTTATCCTGATACGTGCAGTCCAGTTTTAGTCAGGTGTTATTTTGGTCTTGAAGTTGAAATCCTAAGTCTATATTTTCTAGTTTCTTGGTTCAAATGGTGAAAACCAAGATTTAACCCCCAACCCCGGCCTTAACACAGCAAATGCTCTCTGAGCGGCTATCCCAGAGCGGAAGTCGATTTCAATTTTTGGTTGATTATCACATTTGGCACTTCACCGGCGATAGGGTGTCCTATTTTAATGACACCGCAGCACCGCCACCACGCAACTGGATCGATGGCGCGTCCAACTTGCTAATATCGAAATATGAGTCCAGCTGTGAGGAGACGCGCGTGCCTGCACACGCATCAATCATTTCCCGCCACCTTCTGAAATGAATTAGACATCACGACGCATCATGTCCAGCCATCGATTTAATTTTGACGTGAACGGTTCCCTCGTCATTAATGGTGTCATATGGGACCCTCCCGACTCCCGCCCCCACCCCGACCACCACAAGGTTAATGGTAGAAACATCTTGTGATGCAACGTCTGTATTTAAAGCCAAGCGCTCCGTCATTCACACTGACAGCTCGGTTAGCTTAGTTACTCCAGAATCAATCCATTAGCCCCTCCAGCACCGTGGAGGCCCCTGAAAGGTGTCCGCCAAAGAATGGCATAGAAAAATGTAAGTTTGATTGAGGAGATGTTTTCAGTAGGAAACCTATATGGGGAAATAAGGCCTCCATTCCCCTGAAAAAGATGGTATAGCCTTAATAGTTACAGACTATAATATAAGTGAAATGAACTTTGTGTGATATGAACTCCATTCATTCATCATCTATGCTACTTATCCTGCATTCAGGGTCATGGGATGGCTTGAGTTTGTCTAGCTGTCAATGGGGCAAGAGGCAGGGCTCACTCTGGACTGGTTGCTAGTCAATGGCAGGGCCACTTAAAGATACAAACAACACTCACCCCTCTCATTCATACATATAGACTCTATATACTATGGAGCATACATGTCAAACTCTGGCCTGCAGGCCAAATTTGGCCCACACTGTAATTATATTTGGCCCGCAAAGCCATACCAAGTGACTATTAGAGCTGGCCCGCCGGTATAGTCTACAGTGCATCTATCGCTAATTCTACAAATCTTAAAATTTTCTGCTGGTGTTTTGGCACAAAAATCACAACACCCTCTCCTTTGTGTACCTTCTGCTACATACTGGCATCCTGCTACTCAGGCAGAAAACAAGATTGTGCATGTGTGCAATATAAAGTTATATATTGTTTAGTATTAAGCTGTGCTTGTTCCAGATTTAGTTTTTAAGCAAAACTTTTGAGTCGATATGAAATGGTTCTTTTTTATATCGGGTGAAAGATTTTTTCAATAAATATCAATGTTGGTCTGCGACTTTGTGCTAGTTCTGAATTTTGGCCCACTGTGTATTTGAGTTTGACACCCCTGCTGTAGAGGTATACAACTATACACTCTCTCACTCACATATCTGGGAAGTTTAAGGTTTCCAATGAACCTATTGCATGTTTTTGAACAGTGGGACAAATCCACGTAGAAATGGCAGATTTTTGGAAGAAAAAATTGGCATCAACACATTTATTCATTTGTCTTCTATATGGTTTATCCTTTGCTCATGGTTGGTGATCCTCAGGTTCTCATTCTAACAACATGCATGGAGGGGAAAGTTTTATCTATGTGTTATATTTATATATAAAATTACTTTAATAAAATGCAAACTTTAAATGCAAAATAGGGTAAATACTTAAAGACAATGCAGGACATTTATAGATAAACCAGTTGTTTAAAAATGGCAAACCCTTATGTGATCTGGGCCTTATAACTGCTATTATTACTTTGTACATTGCTTTTATTTCCTGCCATACATGTGGTTTGTCACGAGGTGCAGGGGCGGACTCGGGCAGGGAACCATACCTCAGAGCAGGAATCAGGACGGGTTGCAGGACGGGTGGCAGGGCCCCAGGCAGGGTGGCAGGACGGGTTGCAGGCAGACGGGCCCCCAGGCAGGGTGAAAGCAGGACAGGCCCCCATGCAGGGGGGTGAAGGCAAGAAGGGTCACGGCAGGATCTCAGGAAGGGTCACGGCAGGGTCAGGGTCCAATGTTACACCGGCCGGCTGGGTCCGGTCGTAGCGGGGATGGGGGTCTGGTCGTGGCGGGGATGGGGGTCCGGTCGTGGCGGGGATGGGGGTCCGGTCGTGGCGGGGGTGGGGTGGGGTGGGGTGGGGGTCCGGTCGTGGCGGGGGTGGGGGTCCGGTCGTGGCAGGGCTCCGCAGTGGTCTGTGAGAGCCACAATCCCCCGGCGCCAGGCAGAGTGTGCCGCTGCCCTTTATAGGGGTCTTGATTAGCGGCATCTGCTGCAGCTGGCGCCGATTACAAATTGGACCCAGGTGTGATACCCTGACATGGTTCTACGTTTTAGTCTTTCAGATTTTATTTTATTTTATTTTACTTTATTTTATTTTATTTTATTTTATTTTATTTTATTTTATTTTATCTTATTTTTAGCTAGTCACTGTCTATTCTGTCTGTTATGCTGCTGCTGCCCAATAATTCCCCAATGCAATGCTGGGATCGATAAAGTACATCTTATCTTATCTTATTTGATCTTATATTTGAGTCTTTATTAATGCACAGGGAAATTGAAGCTTCATGCATGAGGAAAAGCAAATAGCACCGCCCCCTCGGTTCCAATCCTACCCAGGCTGGGCCATTTCATCCGGCCGTCCTCCGACATTCACAGGGGTCTACACTTACTGTGCAGGGTCGGCTTCTTCCGGGGCTGCATGAAGCTGAATTTCACCGAGCTCTTAAGGGCCCTTGTCGTGTCAGAGGAGGGGTCTGGAAACAAACTGGGGTGTGAAATATCCACCCTGCAACATCAGGACATCAGTAGACATCCCCGTGCATGTCTCTAGCAGCAAAGGCGAGGGTGAATCTCACTTTCAAAGCCGCTTAAATGCGAGACTCGGATCTCAGCCGTACAATTTAGATGTCACGGGTGAGTAAGAACACTGGCCGGTCTCCGGCAGCTCGCACCACACACCTCAAAGCCCACTCCCGTTCCTCCCCCCGCTCGAAATGAGGTGCAAGTAGAAGAGTTTGCCCGGGGCTTTAGTCGGTGAGTTTATCTGGTTAATTGGAGTAGAAGGGCTCCGTGAGCCTTGGCAATGTGATAGGGATCCTGCCGGCAGCAAGTGGTCAGAGGGCCGCGATGCCTCGTCACCCAGAGAATGGTGATTAGCTCTGGGTAATGGTGCTGTGAGCCCAATTAGCAGCATTATATGTGACCACTATCCGGCGCCACTAAATTATAACTGGACCGTGAGCGAATGGAAAAGGAGGAAAAAAAAAAGTGTCTGTGAGAAAGTCTGTGTGTGTGTGGAGATGTGTGAAACAGATTTTTAATAGCAGGTGGTCGAGTAGTTGACGTGTGGAAGCACGTGGTGCCCTCTGGCGCTTGAATGAGACGCGTCAGCTTTTTTGGAACCCAAAAAGCCCCTCATTTGCTTTAGCTCCAAGGCTAAGGTCAACAGCAATACTTGGACCGCAATTCTAAGATCCTGATTTTTTTCAGACTTTTTGAGGGAAAGAGTTGTGTTGCTTTGTTGAAAATGGTGAATCAGAATCAGAGAAAATTGATTTGCCCCTAAGGGGCAATTGAAAGCCGTGTCATGTGATTTGTCAAACATAACAAACTGCAAGTACAAAAAACATGATCGTTGTCGAAGTGATATTAGTTCTACATAATCCAGTTAAAAAAAGCAAAGGGTCTATTAGACATTTAACAACTGAAAGTCCACTATTCATTCATTCATTCATTGGTTACCTATACTGTTTATCTTGGTTTATCTTGTACTCAGTGTCGAGGTGGGGGGATGCAAGAATCCCAGCTGTCATTGGACTGAGGAGCAGAGTTCACCCAGCGCAGGTCGCAGTCAATTACAGGGCCATTCACTTCTTCATTCACATATGCAGAGAAAAAAAACATCCACTCTAAATTATATATCAAATACACACCAACAACCATTCAATCCCTCACTCTTAGTCACATAGACACAACTATATATATATATATTTATATATAAAATCATATGACTATATTTATTTTTTTACTTTAGGTTTTCATTTATGTTATGTATTTATCTATTTATATATCTAATTATCCTCTAAGATGACACCGTATTCAGAATTTCTTTTTTTATTAACCACATCCCCTGATGTGCACCTGCTATTTCTATGACCATTCCCTGGCAAAGGAATTTCTTTTGTTTCTCTCATATTTTTTTTACATTATTTATTTTTCTGTTGTTTATATTATTGTTTATATTAAGAACATGGAGACTCCACACAGAAAGTCCCCCTACTGGAATCAAACCAGGGCCATCCAGCCACACCAAAAGTCAACAACCATTGACTTAATATAAAGAAAGAACCTTGTTTTTTCACATACTAACAGAATTTTCGCCTTTTTAAGCCTGTAGCAAAGGAGCCGGTGCTTGAAGACCTGAACTGTCTGTGGCATTTGATACCGGAGAGAGAGAGAGAGGAAGAAGATTATGAATACACGTGCACACGAAAGAGCAAAAACCACTCTCCCACCATGGTTTCCAATTATACCAAGCTTCAAGTCCGTGCCACGGTCGCCGAGCCGGCGAGACCTCATTTGCTTGATACCGATGCATCAATCAGTCATTAAAACCTCTGATTCACAGGGAACCAACGTGCCGTGCAGCTGAGAGGTGGTGCACGGAGTAATTGCACATATGTAAGCAATCTACTACAAGTCCAATTATATTTGATGTAGGTTTAGGAAACCCCATTTTTTCACATGGGATTCCTTCTTCTTAGCAAAAGCAGAAGCAGAACAAAGATATGCCACAAATACAGAAATATGTCTTACATGAGAAATGCTACAAATACAGAAATATGTCTAACATGAGAAATGATACGGCTGTAGCTGTTTAATGCCAGCTGTTGCTTTACACACAAATCTGCATGGAAACCAGACTGGAAAAATGGACTTAGTTGGGTCATCAGAGCCTTTGCAAATGTATAAACAAAAAGTATCCTATCCCTACCGTCACTGGGTGCGGGGCGGGGCTTAACTATGGTTGATTACATGTCATATAGAGACATACACTCTCTTATTCACAGGCAGGGGTGGTTTGTTCATAAAGGTGATCTGGGCGAGGGAAAGGGAGGGAATATAATGTCCAATCGGCCTGCAGTGCCGCCCCATTGGGAACTGACCCTTTTTTGGGCAATTTTCAGTCAGGTTGAAATTGCCCCAAGTTCTCTCACAGATGTTCTCTCATAGATGTAAAAACTTTTTTTTTTGTTTGTTTTTTTTCAAAAATGTCCTTTGGGATCCAGGAGGGCTTCTGCAATACTGTATGTGCTTTCATCATTAATGGGCAATGGTCACACAGGCTTCTCTGTTCATATTCAGATATATGTGAAGGTAAACTGACAATTCATCAACGAACGAATGATCATTCCGCGCTATGGTCATTGTAGATAATTTTACTTGTGAACAATCTTAGATCTACCTTCCTCCCAGGTCACCTATTAATGACCTTTTATTTAATGGGTCATCTTGGTCATCATTGCAAAATGTAGTCCATTAATCAAGTCAGAAGCCGCCCCTGTTCACAGATCATATAGACATACAGTCATTCTCTTTTTCAATGAAATGTCCCAAACAGACATACAACCATTCACTTTACCATTCACATATCAAATACAACCATTCACTCTCACATTCATGTGTCGTATAAAAACCTACAATCAATAACTCTTTCATTTACATTAAATATGGAGACATACAGCCATTCACTCCCTTGTCATACACAGACAACAATTCTGACATTCAAATTTTCATTCATCAAAAAAAAAAAAACCTCAAACATTGACTCAAAGCTTGACAATCAGAGCCTTTTCAAATATATACAGAGAAAAAAACATTCTAAATACTGCAAACATTGGAGTCTCAAGTATTAGCACTATAAGAAAAACCATCCTTGGGTTTGTGTACACCTGCATGAGAGGAGCCGAGGAGTGTCATCGAGTGCAGTCTGGAAGCACCGCAGTGTGATTCATCCATCCTTTCCACAAAACCGTGTGTCGACAATCTTAAGTCGGTTTGTGTGTGTGTGTGTGTGTGTGTGTGTGTGTGTGTGCACGGCGAGTACCTCGCCAAACACATTAGCGAATGAAATTTTCTGCTCTAATTATGCTTGTACAAGCGGGGCCATTCATCTGTGTTAATGTACTCATTGTGGCACACAGGTCAGAGCTGCGGGAGACGATAGCTGACGGGATTCTCAAAAAGACGAGAGGAGAAAATAAGAAAAAGAGGGAGAAATATCATCCACCAACTGAAGCAGGACTTTTTGCATTTGAGAGGATGTGTCAAATTTTGCCCTTAGGTGTCTCCTACCGGGTTTTAAAAAGAATGTTTCCAAGGCTGGCTCCTCCTGGTAGAGTCACGCCATTTTTGCTTACAGACTCAGGGCGTAAACACACTTTACATGATTCGTGCGCCGTTGTCTCACTCCACTGTTGACCCACTGTGCCCTGTTGGGTGTCAGTGCTTCTCAAGGAGCCAATGTCCAGAAAAAGTTTCACGGCTAAAACTTAGCACAAAAAAAAAAAACATTTTTACCGCACTGTGTGTTGCAGCACACACACACAGACACACACACACAAACACCCCAAACATACAGGAATCCACATTCCCACAGAGGCCTGTTCCATTTTACCATGCAGGCTTGATAAGTGCAAGCTGTTTCCCATTCTGTGCTCGCGTGAATAAACAGTTGTGTGGCCAGATGTACCATATTTGTCACATTTTGTATGATAATCTTTTTAAACCCACAAATTGCTCTTAGTATATTTGTGTGTGTTTGTGTGTTTGTGTGCATGGCGGTAAAGGGAAGGGCAAGGCTACTGGGGGTGAAAGAAGGACAGGGGCAGTGTGAAAGGTGTAGTGCACGTCATAAATTATGTGCTAATCCGGGACAAAAATTATATTTTTGAAACAGTTACTACATATTTGTGTTTTTTTTTAAACTTGGCAAGATAGTTGCAAAGTGGAACTCTTGTGAAGTGCATTGACATCAATCCAAACCTCACAACATAATTGTTGGTCTGAGGTTTCATGTACTTCATGTACAAATATATATTTAATGTCTGTACTTGTGTTTGTGTGTGTGTTGTCTTGTTTGCACTAATATGCCTTCATCAGTGTATCCGCTCATTTAATTGAAAAATAAGAATAGAGCAAGAAGGGATTTTTGATGTCTGAGGCCAAAGAAGAGCAGCTGGCAGCAGCGGACGAAGGGAGGGAGAGGACACAGGTGATGCATCAAAAAGGCCGGAGTCAGAAGCCGCTTTGTCCATTCAACACTGAATTACAGAGGAGGCCATTTAATGCAAATTATGACTATTGTCTATTGAGTGGCTCTTTCATAAAAAATGAATTAGGAAATGGGCCTTGGACTCTGCCGAGCAAAATCTCAGACCTTTTCCACGGGAAAAAAATACCTGTTGAAATAAAACGGAAAGCTCCATTATCTCAGCCGTCTCTGTTTTCAGGTCTAAAATGCAGCCTTGATCAAAATTTGAGATCTGAGGAGGAAGAATTTGAAGAGGCACACTTTGAACGGGAGACTAAAATGTAGACGAACACTGTGATAATATATTAGCAATATAACAGTTGTCATTAGGACATGTGTTCGTTTATCCTCTTGTTATCAGAGATACATCCATCCATCCATTGTCTACCGCTTATCCAGTGCAATGTGAGTTACAGATTCTTAGATAGAACTATAAAATATAATATGACAACTCTGGATTATTATGGTAAAGATTCCTCTGTCAAGACGCCGCACCCAAAGTTGATCCCAATGGCCTGGTTAACGCTTTGTGCAATAATTGTCTGTATGTGTAATAGTTCCATTGTCTTCTGTGCAATGATCGTTTCCTGTGCAATAACCCTGATTTACACACATAAATACTACATTTAATCATATACATGTACTCGTAAATACACATGTATATATGTAACATATATTTTTGCATACCTTTAACTTTATTTCTTCTTTCTTTCTTTCAAGCTTTACCATTTTTATTTTATTTTTTGTTTTTTGCTATTTTATTCTTTATTTTTATATAGAGTTGTATTTGATCTTCTCCACTTTATTCTGTGAGTAGGAGCTGCTTTCAACAAAAAGCAATTTCCCCTTGGGTATCAATAAAGTATTCTGATTCTGATTCTTGCACGGCAGCTCCACCTCCATCATTGTGTGAGATGATCGTGTGTGTGTGTGTGTGCGTGTGTGTGTTATGTGTGTGTGTGAATGCGAGCCGGTGTAAAGCATTGCAAGCTGTCAAGTTTGATTTTGGTTTTTACGGCACTCTTAAATAAGTTACAGAAAAATGATCTCCCGCCATGGGCAAGCACTTGGCGACTATGACGAGAAAAAAACTGCCTTTTTTTTACCGGTGCAGAAACATTGGACAGATCCCACCTCAAAGTGGGCAGTTTTCTGTTTCTCCAATTGGGGTAGAAAGAATGAGGGAAAAGGACAGAGACATAGGTAGCAAAAATGTGACAGGGTTGTGAGGGACGGGCACAAATCATCCGTTACCAGTATGAACAGTAGTGCTAACAACTACATGGTAATAGCTGACATGATAAAACAACAGCTATGATAGTCATGAAAGAAACAACAACGATGGATGGGATGGCAGGACCACGACAGAAGATCAAGTCACGACCCCTTGGAACCGGCAAAATGAGAAAGCTCAAGGTCTCAGGAGAAGACATGAGGTTGTTATCATGCAGAATTAGAAGTGCATCATGGAATATCCCTCAACGGAGTTAAGCACAACAAGAGTCTAGCCTGGCACCGACTACAATCTGTCCCAAAAATAAAGCTTTTTAGATCTATTCTTGAACAAATAGAGAGGCGTCCGTTCTTTGAGATATGATGGCACCCGTCCATTTAGAGTTACGGGGTTTTGGATTAGACTGTACAAGAAGCAGGTGCGGAGAACATCCTGATTCTTGTTAGAACATGCGCAGAGTTACAATAGAGTTACGATTTCAACAAATCGCCAATCATTGTACCACTGTAAACCCATGAAAAACCGCAGTCCCCCACGTCTAAAATCATAGATGACAGTTGTGACCGAGTAATTACATAGCCTGACATGGCCCTCACGCAGCCCGACAATAAGCCGATGGATAATCCTAAACCCAAACACCGTAGATAAATAGATTTTAATGGTTTTATTCTCCAGTGGCGCTCAAGAACCAGCTATATCTTAGGTTTAATCAGACGTCAGATCAATGAAAGACATGCAAATACATCAAAAAATTAGGGGCTTCAAATATTTTGATATACTTTTGAAGTATTTTTGAGTATTTTCCAACCCTGCTCAAACCTGCGTGTATTGCAACATCCAGACATGGTAAATGGTCTCCACTTATATAGCTTATAACCACAATTTCATTTGTTAAGCTATTATTATTTTTGTTATTTTCATGATTCTTGCTATGGATTTTTGAACAAGTTATTTATGTAGAAGTTTGAATCTTGGATTTTTTTCCCCCGTATTTTTTATTTTGTATTGTTCTGTTCCTGTTTCTGGTGCTCTGTTGTTGTCAATTTCTGACATCTTAATTTCTGTGTCTGCCTGATTAAATAATTGACTCTGGGATTCGCAATCTCTGCACTGTGTACTCAATAAAAAGCCACATTATTCAATTTAGTATTTATTTTTTCACCCTTTGTCTCGGATGGAGTTTTAGTTGTCTATGCGACTGTTGTATCATCTTTTTCTCTCTCTGTACCAGCTTGGTCTCGGTCGCCAAGGGGGAAAGTGACATTGTGTTTTTAAAGGCAATGAAAGGTCATGATTAAGGGGAAGGGTTCGGAATTCTGATTAAATCGGATCATCTAGAGTGTCATAATGTGTTTTTTTTTAACTTTTCCATTAAGTGACCCCTCCCCCATGGGAATCATCATATCTGATAGCTTCTTCTGAGGAAATAACCCTAACCTTTGGAAACGTATAAAAAAAGGGAAACTGGAACAATCGACGGAAATGAAAGGAGATTACAATCAATCCATTGGTTTATGTAGCCTCAATTCGTCCTTGTGCATTCTTGGCGCTGCTACTCCTCTCCTGTGTGGTACTGCCTTAATGTCTCCAAATGTGAAAATGTGATCGCTGTGAATTATACTTACTTGCTTAGTTATTAGATACTCCAAGCAAACCTCAATAAAGCCTTCATTAGGGTTATAATGTTCAGTTTTTATTTACTTGGTAAAACGCTCAGTTGTGAATAAAAGGCTAAAATGCAGCTGGGGTTGACAACGGGCGACGTGTCCCAGTCGTCTGCCAGGGATGGCTGATTACCCTCAACTCATAAACGGAAAACAAGTTTATTACGGGGGTCCTTTCGAATCAAGGGGATAATGAAATTGTGTTGTTCCTTCCACGATTACGCTGGGATGTTGACAGGAAACAGATTACGACAAAATGAGGGAAGGAGGAAAAAGACGATGCGCGATTTGATCGAAGCTCTCCGGAATGACTAACACCGAACACTGCTCTGATTGGTACTTTTTAGTCACTCAAGTGAAACAGGGTCATGTTGGATGTCCTATCTTGATAAAGTAAATCTATCAAGCCAGCACATGGAAGACCTGGAATGTTCTTTAGGCTGACAGAACAGGAAGTGGTTTATTGCCATCAAGCCAATAGCATCATTGGGTACTGCAATATCATTTAACCTGGTGATGTCATGGGCGGCGGTGTATTTAAATTGATTGAAACTGACAAGCGAGAGACTGAGACCAAATAATGACAGCTAAAGCAGGGAATAGCTCTAGCTCCGCCAATCTGATCAGCGGCTTAGTCATCAAATGAAACCAATGTTAACAACTGTTCGTCCTGAGAGAGTGAGACTATGACTGATGCTTTAGAAAAAAAAAAATCAGGATCACCAAATTATTCAGAATGGCTTATTTGTTATCAGCTTTTTATCACTTTCAGGCTCCAAGTTCTCTGGTTGTCATTATTGGAGTTCTCCATAATTGCGATTTCAATTGTCAGGCAGGGATTAAAATGTGCTAAATTGCCATTCGAATTTGAAATGTGTGAGGACGAGTGTTTTTTAATGCTTCCTCGACAGTTGTATTACCATTTTTCAGGGGGTTTTCAACACATCCTCTTCTGTTCTGATTCAATCCAGACTGTGGTGTCACTGGCGTCACTTCAGAGGGGTTCTTTGGCGCTTGACAGTTGAAACAGCCTCCCAATCTGGTTTTATGAGCGTCGGAATCTCAGAAAAGTATTTGTTTAAAAGCTGGCAACACCTGTATCTGCCCCTCCAAGGGGCTACCGTAGCAACGGTTAATGGAATGACTGATGTATCCCTAAAATATCAATGGGATTGATAGTTTAAACTGAAACTATCAATGGGATTGATAGTTTAGGGACAAAGGAGGTTTTTATCCTTTCCAAAATGATATAAGAGTTTTGTCACAACATGAGCACTCCCTGGCCCATAGAAGCATCTTCCGGTCTCCATCTGGGGGGCTGACACCCTCTCTTTGAATAGTATTCAAACCTTTCTTTTTCAGAAAGCTTATAGTTAGCGACAGGCTTGCCCAGGGGTTGTCAACCCGCAACTCCTTCATCCTTCCATTGCGGCTCCAATTGGCTTGGGAAAATAAATTATGAGTATTTAATTGAAGTGTATTTTATCTGTGTTAGTTCCTTTTATTAATTTTTGTTCTACTTTGGAAGATTATTGTGATCTTGAAATATTAAAATAAAATTATATTCATTATTTTTCGACGCTTGAAATAAATGTCAAACTCGTGGCAGCCGGTATACCCGCCAGCCAGTATAGCCCCGATTTGCAGAAGTTCAGGAGCAGAAGTCTCATTAACCAGGTAAAATAACTATTCATGAAGATATTTTGCAAATATTTATTTTTTATTGTTTACTGACACAGTGATTTTTTCCCAATTTATTTTTAAAATTCAGGTCAAGGCTCCACTACACACTCTGAAAGTCCAAAGCTCAAAATGTACAAAATGTGTTCATTACATAAATTAAAAAAGATTTTCTCTGTAGCACTTCATGGATTCCATAAGCAACACACTTGTTTAGACAAAGCGTAAAGTTAATGAAAAGCAAAATATACAGTGGTACCTTTATTTTAGACGTCAAAAAGGAATTGTGGTTCCCAGTGTTTTATTTTCCGTGGTCCAAATGGCTCTTTGGGTGTTAAAGGTTGCCGACCCCTGGGCTAGCCCATAATCAAACAATAAGCATATATTGTTGAGGGATATCCCATGATGCACTTCTTCTAATTCCTATCCTGTCTGCACCCATGTCCCTTCATCAATAAATGATAGGTTTGCGAGGGCCTAATCAACTTCAGTCTTCGTAAGTCAACCATTTTTATTTCTTTTATTTGTGCCAAAGCTATATTGAGTCATGTCAGCTATTACCACCTAACTATCAGCACTATGCTATTATTATTAGGAGAATTTGTGTCTGTCTCCCCAACCCTCCAACCTAGACCTGCTCTACATTGGAAGGGTTACCAGATAACCGAGTTGTGATGTAATAATATCTTATTTGACCAAATTTTTTGATCAGATTGGTCAGTGAGACCACTTTAGGTTGAAAAGAATCTAGACGGGATAACTCATCACAAGCTCAGGGTGAGCTCAGGTGATGAAATGCAATGGAGGCAAATAAAAAAAAAAGTTATCTTGTTTTGTTTGCTAGCAGCAGACTATGTTGACAAGATTAACTCCAGAGCCTCAGATTTTCTTCAAAGTGATTTTCAGCAAAATCCGGAGGATGTTTTATTCTGTTAAGATAAGATGAGAAGATTCTGTTTGTATAAACGGTGTCTTCTTTATTAATTTATTTATTTAGACATGTGTGTTTCACTTTTAGCTCCCCAGTTTGAGAAAATACCTCAACTCTGTGTTCTACCTGGTTTCATATCCAACGGTAAATTCTCAGGAGTCTGGACTTATCAGGATAACTCTCCGCCGGTGCAGCCGAACATCACTAATCTGGAAAATCTTACCTCAGAAAACCTTCCCTCTTCACTGTAGCCTTGGAGTTGTCGCTGCGTAGATGCGCCTTTAGCGCCTCGTGCTGCAAACATCGACTAAAAGAGTACAGAAAACAGTTTAACGAACTGCTTTTACTCAGTCGCTATCATTATTTACCCATCAGGGTGAGGAGCCTCATGCAGTGGTTTGTGTAACGGGATTCCATTTATCGTTACCGTGGTGATAGCGCCGATTTATCTTGATATTGATTTCGGCCTTGTCTCTAAAACTTAAATGTTTTAGTCGGAAAGACGGGTAGAATTCCCCCCCCCCCCCCCCCCCCCCCGCCCCTCCACACACACACACACACACACCGCCAGCTTCAACACAGTTGTGTGATTCTCTCCATTTTAAAAACGAGGTGAGATTCGGCTTATAGGAGAGATTAGGGAGTGTTTTACCAACGACACGATTCAAATTGCTTTGAATAATCCCGCAGGGAGATCAGTTCAGCTTTTGTTTGTCTGCAAAGCATTGCACGAATGTCTGGTGGAGAACATCCACGCGTCGCAGGATTCAGTGCAACAAGTCCTTAAATGCAATTTCACTTTATCCGAACATCAACAGAAATATTACATCGGATTTTGACTTCATTGTAATCTGACTCATCCAGTAAGCATTCAGACACATTGCAACAAATGGATATACATTATTTACCAATGCCAGAACATAGAAGGTCCCTGGCTTGATTCCGACAAAGAGGAATCTCTGTGTGGAGTCTCCATGTTCTCCCTGTGTCTGCCTGGGTTTCCTCTGGGTTCACCAATTCTCCGGTTTCCTCCATCAGTTCAAAGATATATAGGAGGGTCATTGGAGTGCTAAAATTACCCAGATTTGTGAATAAGAGAGTGAATGGTTGTTTATGTCTATATGGCGTGTGGATAAGAGATAATGGTTATATGTCTCCGCATGTGGTCCTGTATTGGCCAATGATGCCCCCCCCATCCGCCAAAATGAAAGCGACACAGAGTGGACGAATTAAGAAATTAATGAATGAAATATTGAATGAATGCTAAACCATCTGGAACACAAATATAATGTAATTTTTTTGCAATTATATTTGCAAGTTTTGGTCCTTGTTAACTTCTCTAATATCTTCATTTGGGAGAGCATGGTGGTGAACTAGTTCGTGCTTCAGCTTAACAGCAAGAAAACCCCTGATTTGATTCTGACTGGGGGGTTTTCTGTGTGGAGTCTCCATGTTCAGATTTGTGATTTGTGTCTATGTGGGTTTCCTCTGGGCTCTCTGGCTTCATCCCGCAGTCCAAAAAAATGCAGGAGGTCACCCCTTTGGAGACCCCAAAATTGCCTTGATGTGAATGGCTGTATGTTTCTATTAGACTTGTGGATAAGAGTTAATGGTTGTATGTCTCTATGTAACATAAATAAGAGAATGATTGTTTTTCCTTTTTTTTTTTTTTGCTTTTCTCAATATGTGGTGATGTAATATACTCTTCCCAACACCCCCTACCCCTACCCATGAATAAATGAATGATTCAATTTAATTTAATGAATGAACGCCCGTGTATCTGGCATCAAAATGTAATGTTGATTACATTTCAGAGTCTTTGATTTGATTCTGAATAACAGTGAATAGTTGTATATTTCTATATGTGGCCCTGCGATCGAACCCTGTCTCTCACCCTACGACAGTCGGGATAGGCTCCAGCCCTCCTGTGACCCCGGTGAACGATAAAGGGCATAAATAATAAATGAATGAAAGAGTGAATTAATGTCTTCAATTGGCTTCTGAAGCTGCTCTTCATCCAAGACACAAAACCAAAACAAACAGATTCAACAACAGCGATCACAAAAGCCATGAGAGGGGTTGTCTCCATACTAATGCAGTGCAATTGATTTGGTGTTGAAAAGACTTTTCTCTTTCTGCAGGGGATGCTTTTAGACGCGTGATTTAGAGGAGGCTCAAACTGGGCTGGATCCAGAAAACAGGCCGACAGTAAAAGCATTGCAAACATCGCATCAGAGTGAGACATGTCAATCGATTGCTGGAATATACTTTACTGACTGGACTCAGCGTGATGGGTAAAATTGATACCATGGATTAATGCATCGAAGGCGGGGGGGGGCTCCACTTGCCGCGAGCCGAGCAAACAAAAGCCGCTCATAAGTGTGCCGTGGCTCCCTGCCGATTCGGTGGACCTCATTTACGGTCAGTTCGGATCAGAGCGGATCAGCTTCCCACAATTCCAAGGAAAACAATGATCGGCTGTGCAGCAGCTGACAGCTATTGTGATTTAAATATCATGATCATATATTTTCTCTGTCTGCATGTTTTAGCCCATGAGTTGAAAAGAAAGCTCGCCATGGGAAAGACTCATTTACATGACAAACGCCACCTTGTTTCTTAACAGCAAATAAAAAATGCAGTTTGGAGGCAATCAGCATTGCAGTCTGTTGAAGGCTCCAAGTTTGAATATTTATTATATGTTGTGATAGGATAAGCCAGCAAAATGGTTACCGTAGCCCTTAAATAATACAACTGTTCTCTGCATCTATTGGGAACAGGAAGTTGTTTGCTTTAATACTGCAGTCTTGGGAAGATTTCTTAGCTGTTCCTGGAAAATAGTGCCACATTACATCGCTGCTGCATCAAGTGATGATGACGCCATTCACTCTTAGAACTGTCCAACTTGAATTTCATTCCAGGAAATACCTTCCTCCAGGGAAACCTTTGACTTTTGCGAGAAGGGATTGGTCATTGGTCCATTTCTTACTGATTCCATCCAATTTGTTGCACAAAAACAGCTGACAGTTTTTAAAAATGGCCGTTGTCCATAAAAGGTATCTGGCAATAGGCGTGGCTTACGAGTTCCACCAAGCAGCTGCCACCTACGATTTCTTACGGAGCCATAAAACCAGAAAGGGACTATTGTGCTGGCCGGTAAGTGGACGGTCAATCAAGCATGACCTTGTTATATGAGGACCATGGGATAAGCTTTCAAAACCCCAACGTTAAGCTTTAAAGTTTATCTACAGCCTTAAATAAATCTCTTTTGATGTATGAGTGGCCCTGAATGTGGCGGTAGTTTTGATAAGTATAATAAATCTGTCTCGTGTAACGTTAAAGAGGTGAAACTGACATTTTGGTCTGACCGACCACTGTGGATGCTTTCGAGATTTGACCTTCTTTTGTCAAGGGCAAACACATTTAAGGATTAAGTCAAGAAAAACCAAAGCAAACCAAACCAAAACAAACCAAAGCAAACCAAAGCAAAACAAAAGAAAACAAAACAAATTGTATCTGAAACAGTAGCTCGGTAACTGTTAAATATTTAATATTCTTCCCATCAAACCGCTCATATGAAGCATCCAGATCTTGAATATAGTTGCGGCTGCGGGTTTGATAAGATTCGGAAATCGGACTGATATGAAGAGATTAAAAAAAAAACAGATAAAGAGCAGAGAGGTAACATTTATATGTCTGCTTTAAAAAAAAGTTTGACATTTACAAAGTAGGATAGGGATCTTTCTGTTTGAGCCATTCTTCTGCACATTTTTCAAGATTCTGATAACATTCACGACTGCACTGCTTGTTGCATTCATATATAAAAAAGGCTTAGTTAACAAATTGGAGTATTAAACGGCTTAGAAAATTACCATTAAGATCAAATCTGGGTTTTGACTTGTGTAATGATCCTGTTTTACGGGCACGCAGTCCTCGTGTGGCACCCAAGTGTGAGCGTTGATTTAGAAAATAAAACAAAACAAATAAAAACAACAATAGGATATGCAATGTCTACCTCTTTATTAACATTTAATCCACCATTATTTTCAAAGTGTAATAAGTCTGTGATGCATTTTAAATTAGCTTCTCAGACTAAGCGAATAAATCTGTTAAAAAAAAATAATGTCATAGAGAGAGCTATATTTTCTAAACACTGGTAAATAACATTGTTATGCGCACATGCATAGCAGACTGTATTATTGTCGGGGTGGAAAATTTGTTTAATCTATGCTTATTTACAAGATAATACCTCAGAGATTCTGTGATTACACACGATGATAAACGGGACTGCAGTAGTGGCGAGGTATTAATATTCAGATATCCAGCTGATCCTATCGAGTCTATGGGGACCGAAACAGCGAGGCGACCTGACTGAGGCTGTGACAAAGTGAAAAAGACAACAACAAAAAAAGAAGGAGAAGCAGAAGGAGGGAGAAAAAAAAGCTGGAGGCACTCAGGGGTCTGTGTGCTGATGGTGTTCTCGATATCATAGAGAATTCCAGAAAAGAGTGAGCTCTCAGAACGAGAAAGACTCCGCAGGCATATATTATCCGAATTAAGATGGCGGGGCTGCGACAGCACTGGAGTACAGCACATATTTGAATGTGAATATAGATTCATATATTAAACGATAATTCCCCTGCGTGGGGGGATTATGCAGTTTGTGAAGCTAGTGTTTTTCGGCGTCGCTAAGGCTCACGGGCCGTCTCCCTTGTGCACGACAGCCGTTCACAATTCCCTCAACTTGATCTTGGATTGATTGGAAAACATTAGCCTTTACTGTCGACTGATCTTGGTAAGGGGTTTACACCCATATCATAATTGCCCAAACTTTTTTAAACGCCCTCCAATAGAGTTGATCGATGAGCGATGAGACAGGCCGATGTGTGAATGTGCAATATCATGTCCATACCTGACCTGAAAACAAACGTTGGATTCGATGGACAAAATTGACAGGATTTAATCTGATTCCGCGGCTATTCGCTTTTCCACAAATATTTCTTTCCGACACTTTCTGTCCATCTCAACTGTTAAGAATCTGTCCTAGAAAGTCAAAAAAATACACAAGTTCAGCTGGGGTTTGGGGTTTTAAGATTAAAAAAAAAACTTTTTGTACATTAGCTATGTCTGTCATGTTTGCAGCTGAGGGCTACGGAATACGATGTCAAAAGACAAGTAAAGCAATTTATATTAAAAAGAAGGAAACAAAAATACATACTCTTGAAGTAAAAACAAAAAAGGAGTGGGGTGGGAAAAACAAAAACTGAGAGAATACACACGTTCGGTCTTCCAGGTCAGCTTGAGACACCTGTTGGACAGATTATACACGTGTTATTATTTACTTATTTAACTATTTATTAATTTTAGAATCCTCCCCTGGTCCAAAAATGGTGAGTGTCTCTGCGTAAGTGGAATGATGTAAGCGCTTGCAAGAAACAACCATACTGCATGGCTGCAGATCGCTCAAAAAGTCCATGCACCTGGGGGAGTTTGACCGCCGGTGTGAGCCACTGCAGCCGGGAGGGGGGGAGGGGATGGCTGGCTTTTTGTTCTCTCCGGTTCACGTTTGAATGAAGCGAACAGGATGGAAAGTTTTATAGAATTTAAAGAGCCGCTCAGATATGAGAGGTTTTTTTCATCCGTCCATTCAGTCATTCATTTATCATTCATTCATTATCTAAACTGCTTATTATGCACACAGAGTCTACATTCCTCAGGAGCTTGCTGGGGTGAGCCACTGCAGCGTGTTGGGATGGCTGGCTTTTCTTTTCTCACTTTCTTGCCCGCATTGTGTAAAAAGACTTTCTTTTTAGTTTGAAGAATAACTTTGCAGTGTTTTTTTTTTTTAAAAAAAGGCTGGTATTCACTCATTCATTTATTATCTATACTGTGTATTCTGCACTTTAAGTATTGCACCAACAATATCATCTACAAGTTCAGAAAATATAAAAAAAAAAAAAAAAAGGGGTGCACAGTTATATATTCATAAATCTTTGCAAGGGACAATGCGGCATTTATGATAATATCAGATATACTTTTAAAGAATCTATTGTGGATTCTGTGTCCTGATATGAATGCGAGCAGGGGAATTTTCACTTGTAACTCTCCAACTGACGACTTAGCAGAGCTGAAATTACCACGAGCCAATTATGCAAAACAAATCAGGCCAGCTGGAATCGACAATCGACTGACGATTTTTGCTACTTTTACTTCGACGAGGCGAACGCTTCCTCGTTCCTCAATCGGGTTTGAGGTACAATCCGGCTGATGAATGGTGCTCCTTGAGTGAAGAGAAAAATGCCAAAAGACGTCCTGTGCTTCACATGATGACTAGAACTCTGGAGTCTGCTTTGGCGATATCCATCCATCGTCTGCTGCTTTTCCACACAGGAAAGAGAACATGCAAACTGCACATAGGAATCGAACCAGGGTTTGTTTGTGCTGTGAGGCTAAAGCGCTTACCACTATGCTACCATGTCGCTCACATCAGTGATATTTCATATTATATATTATATATCATATATCTACTTTGGGTCAAATTACTGTGGACTGAGCTAGAAGTTGTGCAGCTGTTCTAATTTCAGTTTTCCTCAATGCTGTTATAGAATATTGCTTTTTCCGTCTAATCCGTCATCATTGTGTTTTATCTGGGAAACAAAGTACATGTACAATAATTGAATATTTTAAATCCATGGTGAAGGAGGAAATTGAATGCTAATTGAAAATATAGTCTTCATGTCAAAGAATATAAAGAAAAGGTTAAAATGCATCAAGCTTGAGAATTAACAATTAAGGCCGTGAGACAAATTTGACAAATTTAACATTTAAGTGGTTAAAAGATGCTGGTCGAAACGGCAATGTTGCGTTAGATACAAGCTTTAAAAACTAGAATTTTCCTTAATATAAGGAAAAAGCATAGCAGAAAAAAAGTATAGCGCAAAAATAAATAAAAAATAAAGCAACATGTCTACCTATAAAATTGATCAGATAATCTGTTAAAATGACCTAAAAAAGATGGAATAGGAAGTTATAAGACAGTTATAGAAGTTAGAGATTATAGTACAGTTATAGTTCAGTTATAGTACGGTTAAAAACACTTATAGTAGAGCGATAGAGCACTTACAGTTACAGCTATAGCACAGTATTAATACCGCTAAAGCACATCTGTAGTACAGTTATCGTACAGTTATAGGGCCGTCATAGGACAGAACAAAATGAGCGGTTAGATCGCGGTTTCGGGGGTCTAAGATAATAACATCTGGCCCCGGATGGATCGTGTTTTGAGGATGATATCATGCGGATTCAGTCAAGATACATGAGTTTTGGAGGTCTTGGGGTCCGTACAATGAAAAACAGAAAGGCATAATGATGGGCCTGCAGTGATGAAAGGTGGAGGAGACTAAGAAAGCCATTTCATTTTGTCCACTTCGCGTACCCAAGAGGCGAACCAATTCTATAATTATTTCCTGAATGCAATATGATTGAAAAGCTAATATATTGTGTTCATTTGTGGAAGGAGAATGAGCGGGCATGGAGAGAAGAGCGGGAAGAACAAATAAGGGCTGAAAAACACGAAGAGAGAAATAAGAGAGCCGGGGACAAGTAGCGGAGGTAAGATGGACCAGAAAAGGTTGAAAAGAGCACAACAACAGAGATGAAAGACTGCTGGAAAATTGAAAAAGACTGAAAAGAGACAAGGAGTGGGCTGGAGAGGGTGAGAGCAATAAGAGGAGAGAGCGCAGGAAGTAAAAAAAAAAAAAAAAAAAAAGCCAAATAAACCCCCTATCCACCCATCCTGCCCGCCCGCCGAAAAAAAAATAAAAAAAAGGAGAGAAACAATGTGAGATTGAGGAAAGCAGAAAAAAACTGAGACGGGGAAAAACATTTGCAGGCAGCTTTTCAGTCAACGCTATTCTCCAGGGTGTTGGATATGAGGGAGTGAGTGCAATTTTGCAGTGGTTATCATTATCATCACTGCTACAATCATAATCAGGGTAATTCCAGTGTGGTGAGATGGAAAGGCGGATAGCGAAAAGGGTGATGGAGGAGGATAAAATGTCAGATAGGAGGAACAAGGACATTACCGGGAGTAAATACAGAGACGCGGGAAAAAAAACACACACACGAAAATAAAAAGTGTGAACGATACAATGGGGGTCGTGTGGAAATAGACAGATGGAGGTTGAATAAGAGTGTGACAGTCTTTTAATTCAATCACAGTCAAAATTATCACAATTAGCCTTTGTAATGAGGGCTTTGTTATTGTGTTATTACAATGTGTATCACACACAAGAATTACAGAATCGCATGAGAGAATGTCGATGGGCGATTGCGCGACACACCATGTATCCTTGACCTTCGGTGAAACCGCACAGCAGAAAGAGGGGGAACAAATGCTGAATTTATCTCATTCTCTGTGGCCTCCATCACACCACCCAGCCGCCGTGTTATTATTCCCTTATTATCACATTTTCACATGTTGATTAATTGTGGAATTCATTTTGGGCTCAGATACGGATAATAAGGCATTCAATCATGCTATTGATTTCAAGCCAGCTGTTATTTTTTTAATCTTCGATTATTAATGTCATGATCGGTGGTGGCAGGCTCCCGATATGGCCGCTTAGCATTAGCTATTAGCGTGTTCCCAGGTAGCATTTTTCAAAGTCTGATTTCAAAGCGAAATCAACGGATCTGTCTGGTTCAGTTATTGTTCAACATCCAGGGTGAACAAAGCTCGGAGGCCGAGACAAAAGACAGAAGCTGCACTAGAAGCATCACCTCTCTTGTTTTTCATCACACCCTTAATACTCCATCTCTCAAAAAAAAAAAAAAATTCAGTGAAAAAGCTGTTCATGAAGGCAATTTTCAAGCGGGATATTGTGTTTTTTTCTTATTTTTTTTTAGGGTTAAGAGATGCTGCTTGAATTGACTTAAATCAAGAGAATAAATGAAAACGCGAATGTTAACACTTTTTGCCAGTACGAGGTCAGAGCTTATGTTACATATTGGACAAAGAGCAGCAGTTTCATATTTTGGATTTCTTGGTTTTGCTGTGAGAAACACACAAAGCTGTGACCTCAAAACTGAGAAAACCACTGAGCAATCTTGTTCTTGTATCTACTAGTGCTGGGACTCTAATGCCTTTGGAAAAATCAAGTTAAACAAATCAAGGCACTTTCATTTGTACCGTGGAATATTTCTCATTGCATGAGTGTCAGTGGGAAGGATTACACCAACGCACAGTATAATGGCATGATGGATGATGCAGATGGAAGAAACGTCCCGATGGACATGGTAAAAAAAAAAATGTTTGCACTTTGATTAACTACATATAAGCACTTTCTATGATTATTTTTCATGATCGGGTCCCACCCCTTGTATTTTCTGATTTCAACATATTTATCAATATCAGTGGCTGCCTGCTAGCATTTGTAGCCATGTGTCTTTTTAACTCTAACACAGACACCAATGGTGGTGTCGGTTCCGTAGGGGATTCATCTTTAGCTGTATTTTGCACATGTTGTTTTCAGCTCTATCTCTGCATTTGTAGCTGTAAGCGTTTCCCCCGGACCAACATTTTGTATGTTAGCATTTCCTGCTGAATAACTGTTAGGCCTATATATAGGCTATATATAGGCCTCAATCCTGCTAGGATTGAGCAGAGGCTAACTTTTTTTGAAATAGGGTATTAAGCAACATGTCCAAAAACTGTTGTGCGACTAGTTGGAAATTTAAAGCAGCCGCAGTTAACGTTTGAAAAATGATGTCTGTGGAGGTTTTCAGTCACCCAGGTCATGGTGAATTCTTGTTGAAATATTCTTGTCTGGCAGCTGGACTTGAATTTCTTCAGGTCATTAGAACTGAAGAAGCCTCTCGGGTGAGGAGTGAAATGACTTCAAGTGAAAAAATTCAAGTCCAGTTCCCAAGACAAGAAGATTTTGACAAGAATTTGAAAAAAGACATTTGTCATTTCTGCCTTTGCTTTGTTTCCAAATAAGTTCTTGAAACTGTGTGCCTTCCAATGTATCATTTACCTCATGACCTTTATGTTGACTGCTTTCTCTACTGGCGCTTGTGAGGACGAACTAATCTATGAGAACACCACAATGTGATTTTAAACAAAGTTCTCACTTCCCGAGGCCTTCGGTGTTCACTTGATCATGTGACTGAGGCGAGGCGGTGTCAACTGAGCTGAGCTATCTTGGGGGAAGCTAGTAATAATAATGGCTGTCCTCATTACGGCCCCGAGCCTCTCTCAGGATATTGAACATTTGTGGAAAATTTGCAAGATCCGACCAATCAGATTCAGGACGGTTTCATAACCGGTGTGAATATGCCGTCAAATTAATTAACAAATTAAAAAGAAGTGACAGTAAGGGACAAAAACAGCTGATGATCTTTCATTAAGCAGGGTGATATTGATTACACATACATATACATGCATAAACACAGAGAGCTTATATAAATGTATTCATTCATAATTGATATTGCTCATCCGGTGCTCCGGGTTACAAGGGTACTGGGTTCCATCTCTAGTTGTCATTGGTAGAGAGGCTGGGTTCCCTGGACCGGTTGCCATTAAATCATAGGGCGTATAGAGACATATAACCATTCACTATTTTGTGCGCACATCAAATAGAGACATACAACCATTCAGTCACATGCCATATATATAGGCATACAACTATTCACTTTCTCATTTGTATGTCATGTAGAAACATACAGGAAACGCTTGCAGACAAGGGGGACATGGTAGAATTGGTGTATGCTAGTGTCGGTGTATGCTAATTTCAGTGTATGCCAGAGTCTGTGTATGCTAGTTTCGGCGTATGCTTGTGTCGGTGAGCAGGTTTCCTCCCTCTTGGGTATACACCAGCGTCTCTTGCCTGGCCAATCGTGTCCTGATCGGGCCTCCCTCTTCAGTGTATGCTTGCACCATCCTCCTAGCCACCTGTCCCTGACCAAGGCCTCGCCCTTGTTGGTAAAGTTTGATTTCGAACTGTCTTGATGCAGATTCTTGTGTCTGTGTGTGGGTCCTACCTCCAAAATTTGGAACATGTGTCACGGGGGCGGACTCGGGCAGGGAACCACACCTTCGAGGCTGAAATCAGGGTTGAAGCGCTTTATTTAGGTAGACGGGGTGTCTCAGGTAGGCAGACCGAGTCGCACAAGGCTGGGTCTCACCAGGACGGGCCCCAGGCAGGGTCTCGGGACGGGGTCAAGGCAGGATCTCGGGACGGGGTCAGATGGTCCACCGGGGGTCTCACGGGGTCAGGGTCCAACGGGGGCTGTCGCAGGGTAGGGGTCCAGTCGTGACAGGGCTCCGCAGTGGTCAGGGTTGTTGGACAACCACAATCCCCCGGCAGAGCGTGCCGCTGCCCTTTATAGGGATCTTGATTAGCGGCCGCTGCTGCAGCTGGCGCCGATTACGAATTGAACCCAGGTGTGAGACCCTGACAACATGTGTATACACACACACAAACACACACATACACATGTATATATGCATATATATATGGATGTAGCAATTTAATGAACAGTGAAATAGTTATCAGATATACATCTAGAAGTATAAAGTTCTTGTCTGCTTTTGGTCACCTGGACCGAATCAAATGTTAGGCACTGTGTGATTACCCTGGTGACAGCAAACGTAAGGAAAACCACTCGCAGCTGGTCATCAAACTTTCTAAACTTCGGTTGTTTTGGAAACCTTCTAATTAATGTATTTCTTATATTACTTATCAAAATGACAATGTTATCCTGTTACGTTGAACATCTGAGCCGTGTTTATCTGCTTTGCTCCCTCTGTATCTGTTAACTTTGGTCTTTATTCCGCTTTTCATTGTGATAAATTGTGAATTATTGACACCCAGTGGCTGCGTTTTCCATCTGTGAGTGTCTTGAGCGGCTAAAGCAACACAAATGAACCTCATTTACCACTTTGTGCATCCTTCACACCTGCTGGAAATGGGAAATGAACTGAAGGGGCCCAGACCAATTACATGTCGAGGTTCTGAGCCAAGATTACAAAAATGTATCACACACACACACACAAAAAAAGAAAATTAACTTGGGACACTATTCACAAGGTAAATTAATAAAAAAAAGGTTGCAAATAAAACATAATATAATAATGGGGGAGTGCTAAGGGATCACGGGCTGAGGGGGGAACATAGCTCCACCGGAGAACTTATTGTGACACACACATGGCCGTAGCTGTGCAACAACAAATGGTTTCTTCAGTAAATATTTCTGAGGTTGTGAGCAATTCATGTTTTTATGGGTGCAAAGAGAGAACTCTCACGACGTCAACAGGAACCACCTGGTTTAACCGTCAGGGTATAATAATACAAAATACAGCAATATCGAAGCGAAACCGAAACAAATTGGACCGAGGTGAAAGAAAACAAAAGACAGAAAAAAAAGAGAAATATGGCAGCGGTGGCACCGTATCTAAAAAATAAATTAAATAAATATGGAAAAATTAAAAAACAGATGAAATTGATTAACACGGTGCCAACAAAATACATCAGGTAGACAAACAAGATGCAGCCCACATTGATATTTCTAAGGAAGTGGATCACAACAGAGGCGTGAAGTATGAGAGACGCTATTTGATTTATTTTCACCTAAATTGAAAACACGGGAAGCATCAGATTGTATCCGTCCATCTTTTCAACCATCCATCCATCCACCCACCACACAAAACAGTAGCACTGATAGGCAAATCATTTGCAAATCATTTTACAAAAAATACAAACCCTTAGATTCATGGATATAAATGTTTTGATTTTTTAGAAGGTTGTGACTCAGTTGGTAGATCCCCCCCATCCCTGTCTTGCCTCTCCCATAGGAAAGTTGCTGGTTTGATTCCCGGCTCCTCCTTTCTAGATGTTGAAGAGTCCTCCGGCAAGACGCTAAATTCCCCGAGATGGCCCCTATAGCCTCGCACGGACACTCTGCTGCCATTGTTGCGTATGTGTTTGTGTATGTAAACGGCTGAATGCAGTCGACTGCAAAGGGCTTTGAAACAGAAAGGTGTGAAAGCAGTGTATAAGTGGAAACTGCTTACCATTTTCAAGCCTGCTGGGGCCGAGGAGCTGTCCGGTGCTGAATTGTAACACCGGTAAAACACTCACATTCATGCGTCAGATAGGATATGAAGAGTGAATTCCTGAAAGTCCTGAAATGCCTGAAATGCATCTCCCTCACCATTCCTACCTCCACTTTACCTTCCCAGAAGGTAGGAATCTGTGTTGCAATTTTGTTCTTTTTTTCCTATTTTTTTGAATTTTCTTTCTACACATTTTCTTTCTAAATGCAGATGTGGTATGGTCCGCTACATTTCTAGATATTAATGTTCTGCCTTGATACTGATATATTGCTTTATAGTCTGTGACATCATTCCTACAAAAGTGTGTAAATGGTAAACAGTCCCTTGGGGAGTCAAAGCTCTTTACAGTCAACAGAAGTCACACACATAGCAATGGCAGCAGAGCTAGCATGCTAGCTTGCTCCCTTGCACATTGGGTGCAAGTGCATTCTTAATATATTGCCCAAGGACACTTGGGCAGGATAGGCTGGGGATTGGACAGTCAACCTCATAATTGAAGACCCTCGCTCTACCAACTGAGCCACAGTTGCCCCGTGTGTGTGTGTGTGTGTGTGTGTGTGTGTGTGTGTGTGTGTGTGTGTGTGTGTGTGTGTGTCTGTTAGTACACCAGTCCCCTAATCGGATTCAAATGAATCCCAGGTGTTTCATTCAAACACAAACTGGTTCCTCCACAGGTGTGACAAAGGTTTGAAAACCTTGATAAAGAAGGTTCATGTCACAAAATCCAACCACCTGATGTAATTAGAAATGCATTTTTGTGGCGCACAAGACAGACTGATTGAAATCATATTTCTTTTTGAATATAACACATTTGAGCTAACACACTGAAGACGGTGCAATGAATAAATCTCTTTATTTACAGTGCTATTTATGTCTGAATGCAAAAATAGAGAATCCATATCAATTTATATCCAAACAGGTGGGTCTTTAGTCTGCTTTGCTGGCCACAGTCATGTCAAATTTAATGACAAAAGCTCTGATTCAGCTTTTCAGAAACCTCAGATGGATCCCAGCTCTACGTGGGTGGCCCTCTGCCTCGAACAGTTGGGGTAGAAAAAGAGAGAGTGTGAAAGAAAGAGAGAGAGATGAGCAGAGAGATGGAAGAATGAACATCATGGAGACAGTGGGAGTATAAGCGTTTGGAGGGACAGGCACAAATGAGCTTTTACTAATAATAACACATAGATACTATGTTATTACAAGGTAATAACATGGTAGATACAGTTCTCGATCTCCTTTATCCAAGAGTCTCCAGACAAGGACGTTTCCATTTTGACTCACTCTACAGCCTGTTCTAAATGCTTCCTTAACTTTGTTCGGAAGACGGATGAACTTTTCTCTGTGGCTGCTGGTGGGAGGTAAAATAAAACAAGAGGGATGTAAGAAGGAAACAGCAGCTCATTTGGTAGCATGAGAGGGGAAGACATTGACACTCATCAGTTTCTCTGGATATGCTTGAAAAGCATGCAAATAGGGTAAAAAAAAAAAAACTAAATAAATGAAAACAAGCTACGACAATGCGTATTAGAAGATGCTTATGTTAGGACTTGGGGACCAAATCACGCAAGCCCGCGAGTGCCCCCTCCTTCCCAAGCCGACTCAAAGAAACGCGAGGTAGCTCTGCCTGGGGATCGTTCAGGGCAGAAATAAACACAGAGAAATGAACACACATCACAGGAGGAAAACAAAGATGCACAGCAAACAGAAACTCTGGTCTAGGGAGGCCCCTCCCCTCCCCAAATTAAAATAAAACACAAATTCTATTCTTGTTTTTCGAAACCTGGGAGTTTTGTTGCCGTTTGCCGAAGTCTGTGTACCGGCCCCGGGGGGGACTGCTGCTCTTCGTCAGATATAATCGGACCCGATTGAGGTTCTCGTGTGCTGAAAGTGCAAAAAATAAAAAAAATAAAAAAAAACAAAATTGCATTAAAAACGCAACAATAAAGTCTCTTTCAAGAGCTCATGGTCTGCTTACTCAAAATTCTGCAGATTTCATTCTTGGCAGTTTCATGGGAAAATTATCCTCCTTAGGTTCAACATTGGGTCGCTCTAAAGCTGTTTTTGGGAAGAAATGCTTATTTGACCGTCACGAGAGAAAC
>NC_141302.1:11787500-12110000 GCF_037954325.1 Fistularia commersonii
GCAGGAGAGAGACAGACGCAGGAGATAAGGGATGAAGGGTAAGAACAGAGCCAGGCACATGAAAGGATGAGGTGAGCGAGGCAAGGTAGAATGAATGAGAGAAGAAAAAGGGGGAGATAACAGACGAAGAGAGGAAAAAAGGGTAAATTGGGGTAAAGAGGACAGGAGGACAAGTGCACGAGGTTAAACTGAAATCCATACCGATCCAAGCTGATCAGAGGTATCTGATATTACCGATAAAACCGATGTAATGAATCCAATAATCTTCATCGAACATCAATCACTATTTTTAGATCTCCCTGGTTGACAGATGGCGGAAAAGAGCCATGTTGTCTTTTGTAAAGTGTGTTCAGAGGCTGAGTGTGTGATAGAGTCGCGGAGAAAAGAGAGATCTGACACTTTTAATCACTTCTGTGTCTCCGGTCTTTTAACGTCTTTTAATCTCGGTGACATGAGAAGCGACGTTATGGAGTGGTTAATGCGTTACAGTTAAAAAAATTGAGTGTATGCGTCCTTTTGAGTAACACTGTTTATAACACTTGAAATGGATGATTACTTGTTGTGATTGATGTTAATTGTTGTTATGTCATATTTTTCATCTTATTCCTCACATAGTTTCCGGTTTGCTTTGTTTTTGTATATAATTACTTTGCTTAGCATCTTTACACTCAATATATTTATACGTATCAATGTGGTACACTTTTTCAGCATGTGAGCTACTTATAAAATCTTCAAGTCCAAATGCCTTACCTATTATAAAAATGCAAAACATATTTATTTATAAATATATTGAGAATTTTATTTGTACAATATATGTTGGTCTACCTTGTATAACTGCATGGACCCATATTGCACAACACAATTTGGTACATTTTTTGTCATTACATTACTCTGATGACTTGCACTGAATGGAATCAGCAAGGGATGTATAGTTCAGACAGCAGCTACTGATAGTCAGCCTCAATAACACTTCCAAATGATCATCAGTCATGGTAGAACAGTATTTGGACTTAATGATCTTCATGTGGGAAAAGGCTGACTCACATTAATAAGTAGACAACTTTAATTTTAGTTCCTTCGCCCTTCTCCGACTCAGCTTGCTTTTCGGTGTTGCAGTTTTTATGCACAGTCCAGAATGCTGCTTTTTCTGTATAGCGATGGTAGACTGGCAGATGAGGCAAACTCACTTTGAAAATGATACAGTTAAAAACAAAAGTCCTCCTCCAGCTCCCTCTGGAAGTGGTAACTTTTAGGCTTCTTACTTGGTCCAGCTCCCCAACTCAGTTTAATACCCTGTCTTAAGTTTAAGGAAATGAATTGCAGGATGACTAGGTAACTCGCAAGCTTGCTTTGTTTTGTAGCACTTAGCGCCATTGTACGCACATGCGTGGTGACCCACGTGTCGAAAAAGGTCAGATGTCAGACTGGCTGCCCCGTATGTCAATTAAGTGACAAATTTCATTGTGAGGACGGATGATATGCTGACATCTATATTTTTAATACCATGCGATCTATCCACACTACCTTTGCAATCGACCGGTAGATCGCAATCGACATATTGGGCACCCCTGTGGTAGGGCAATCTACTTTCATCATTTACATGCATGTGCTTGCGCATTTGTATATGTGTGTGTGTGTGTGTGTGTGTGTGTGTGTGTGTGTGTGTTTGTGTGTGTGTGCATGGGCAACAGAAATTACTATAACACCTGAAGTGAATTGCAATTGTTGTTATTCTATGATAATCTTCTTTCACCTATAGTTTCCAGCTGGCATTGTTCCTATGTAAGATTACTTTTTCTGAGCATCCATACACTCCATATGTTTATGTATTTTTCAAATTTCCCATTTCATTGTTTAGCCACAGACTAGGAGTTTTTATGGTTTATTTTTATTTTTTTCACATGTGAATGGGAGAGTTAATGGTGGTCTGTCTCTACACCTCAGCACCCACTGTCCTGCAACCATGAGTGCAGGATAATCAGTATGAATAATGAATAATTGGATTTGATATTTATTTGTTTTCAACCCTAATCATCAGTTGAACCACATCTGCATTTTCTTTATTTGTGTGTGTGACTGTATGGAGTCCAACTCTGCTCTGACTGGACAGTCACTTAAATGTCCTTTGAAAAGGCTTTCCTACACATTACTCATCCTTTTCAAGCATTGAATAAATTAAGAAAAAACATATTTTTTAACCGTAATATTCAGGAATATTGGCATTTATGAAATGGCTATCATTATCTTTTTACTATTTGTTGGGTCAGTGATGGACTCCTCATTCAGCGATGAAGTGCTCAAGTAACTGTCACTTCAAGATTATTTTAACTGAGGGAAAACGATGAACATTATTATTTAGCTTCTGCCAGCATATCCCCCAAAAGTGTTATGCACGTCAGTTTTGGATTTGTCACAGTCTCTGCCCACTCCCGGTGGGTGTAACATATATAATCTTAGCATTGTTTGTGCACAGAGGCACTTTGAAAAAAAAGGAGGCAAGTGTAGGTGTAAACAGTAATCTTACTGTCCTGGTGAAAAAACAACAAATTGAACAAGAAGTCACTCAGAAACCTGGAAGAGGTGCTGCGTTTGCACCAACACACACACACACACACACACACACACACACACACACACACACACACACACACACACACACACACACACATATGCGCTGAAGGAGAATTGTGTGCACGGAGGTGAGGCTGATGACTGTGGGCAGGCAACTCTGACAGCAGGGGGCTGGCAGCTTGTGTATAATGTCACACAGAGAGGTTGCGTACGCTGGCGTGCACGCGTACACATGTGCGCTCCTGTGCACCTATATGCCGTGCGACGCACGGGGCCAAACTCTTCCTCATTTTGCAGCAAAAACAATCTTTTGGCAGCTCATCTCGAGAGGAGTGTGCACTTGGTGTCCAAGCAGAGAAGCAGAAACAGCTTACACACAAAGTATGTACGCTGTTTTGTTGTATAAATAAGAATAAATGTATATATATGTAAATTCCTGAAAGGCTTTAAGTAAATACCAACGTTTATTACAAACACTTGGTTATTCCATACGGTACATATACTACTCTGATTAAGGCAATGGAAATAGTTATGGAAGGTGGAGATGAAGTCGTGGCAGATGCTTGGCTAAATGTAAACAAAGTACCCCCGGGGTTAGGTGGGCGGCTCCAACATACCTAAGATGTCAAAAAAAAAGAGAACACCTCAATTAGAGGGAAAAAAGTCTCACCTCACACTCAAAAGTTCCCCCCAAAGTTTCCTAACTATGGCAGGCGGTGTTACCGGAGTGACAATAATAGCATAAAAGTGGCATTAGATAAATTGAAGTTCATGTTATTTCCACTTCACAGGCCGAGAATAGAGAGCTATTGTGCGAGAATGCTGGGGGAAGAGCTGGAAAGAGCCTCAAGATTTTTTCGTTTGCCGCGTCGGTTAAATACCTTAAAGATGGCAGAGGGGTATCGACGCCACTGGCGGAGCAGGGAGTTGAGGGGGTGTAGTAAAGTTTTAAATAAAGAAAGAGCGACCGAGACTTGTATTTTGTTCCTCTAACCTGCGTTCCTTTTGTTACGGGATTAATTGAAAAGCTGTATTCAAGTTAATGAAAACCCCCGCTGTCCCAAGGATGACCTGCAAAGTTTCTCTGTGCCGCACGTCACTGGCTTGTTTCGTGTTTGAACAATTTATTCAATCGGTATTGTGGTACATCATGATACATGGGTTATTGGTAAAGTGGGGGACCAGTTGTTCGGCTGATGGTTCGATTTCTGGCACCTCCTGTCTGCATGCCGAAGTATCCTCGGGCAATAACAACAATGTTGCTCCCGATGGCCTGTTTAGTGCCTTGCATGAGTGCGTGCACAGGTGTGTGTGAATGGGTGAATGCTATCTAGTGTAGAGTGCATTGATACCGCTTGATGTGAAAGTGATATCAACAGTAAGTTGAGACCGCTTCTCATATGATTTACAGGAAAATCCTGTCCAATTAGAGGAGAGTAATATGAAATCACACGATGGTACCTTTATTCCTTTCCTATCATTTTTCCTAAAAAAAAATATATATATACATATATATTTATGTACATATTTTGGTAAACCATTAAACAGATTAATTACTATTACAATATCAACACCTTCATTTCTTAAGTGGTGCATGTTTTTTTTTTGACCGCCATTTTGGAAGGGCGGCACATTGGTTAAAACTTCTGCCTCACAGCAGGTTTGAATCTGACTGGAGGCCTTTATGTGTGGAGTTTCCATATTCTTCCTGTTTCTTGTCCCTACATGTAATTCAAACCAAGAAATAGGTTAATAGTTGCCCTCTAAAAATGACTCAGAAGCGTGAATGAGATAGTGAATGTTGTATGTCTCTATATGATTTGTGAATGCATGAGTGAATATTTGTATGTCTGTATATGTGGCTTTGTGATGGACGGGCAAGGTTGAACCCCACCTCTCACCAAATAGCAGCTGGGATACGACTCTGACTGCAGGACAAGTGGTGTAGATAAGGGATATATGAATGAATGAATGAATGAATAAATTAAACAAAGAAAATGTTTTTCAGTTGGTCTTTAGATTCAGACTCCTATCTTGGATGTCACAGTCAGGTTTTTCCTCTACAACGAGCGGTAAAGCGTCAGCGAGATCGATTCAAACTTCTCCCAGAGCAAATGTGAGTGGCTTGTTCGCAGATGTGTGGAAGATTTATGGTCTGTATTACACGCCTTGAAAACACACAGTCGATTTCCTGGCAGGTGGAGCCCTGATGTTGAAGCGTAAGTGTGTCACGTTTTTCCTTCATTAGTCGATGATCACGTGAAGCAGCGCCGATGCCATTGATTACGGCACAAATGAGTTGATGTAGCGAGAGCTGACATTCAACTGTCATGAATATTCAGGAAAGAGCAACAGGGATTCAAGATCGCGGTTGACTTCGATTGATTTATGCCAGTTTTTCGCCGCTGGGGGAGCTGAGATCACTTTCAAAGGAGCCACAAAGTTATGACTATCACCTGCGGTTGACTTAGGATCTGGGATCGTTCAGCAGCTTGGAAATGCAGCCGTTGCGTTGGGAGGAGAACTCCAGTAGGTTCATGAAGCTGGTAAAAGTCTCCCCTATCATCTAATCGTGTTTAAAAACAAACGCGGCGGTGCTTTCCATGGGGGTGTCACTTGACTCCTTTTTTGGGGGGGGGGGGGAGGGGATCTGAACCAGGACTGACAGCTAAATGGATCAAGACACTTAGATGTTCTGGCTGCTTTTCAGTTTCCAGCCATTAATCCCGGGGCTGTCTTGTCACCGGCTTTTTTCGGGCTTGTTGGATTTGCAAGACAGGAAAAGAAACCAAAACAGCATACACAGTTTGCTTCCCTTTGTTGTCGTACAGTAGTTCCTCCTGTCTCTGAGACTCAAAGGCAAAGCCCTCTTTGTATTTCCGGCGTCTTTCCAGGGGTGGAAAGTTTACTGGGGAAATCTCTCCGTGCGAGGGGAGCGTGCCACATTCATTTCAAGAAATGTAGCTCTTCAACATCTTCTTTTAAGGTAAGAGGAGGTGATAATAGCCTTTTTAGGAGTTAAACACCCAACCTCCTGCATGTTACCTAAGCACAATAAATAGCAGCTTATGTTATTCAGTCAGTTCTTGACTTTATGTGAATGCTTGAATGCAGGTCGAGCAGCGACAGATGTATTCCACCGTACTACTGCTGATACATTATAAATGATATCACGTTGTGTATTTGTGTAAACAAAAGGCATCACTGTGTCCTCACTTCTCAGTCCTACAGTTTAGAGGTCAAAGGTCGTTTGTGATTTTATGTGCAAATGAAATTCACTGCACAATTAGCACAGTACACAGTTGTTGAGCCAAGAAAAATGAATTAAAAATATAAAATAAAATAATTCATAACCCATTCATTCATTCATCGGCTATGCTGTTTTTCCTGCACTCAGGAGCCCATCCCACGTATCATTGGGCGAGAGGCAGGGTTCATCCAGAGACATTTAACAAAGGGAATTATAAAACATGCTAACTCCAGGATACAAAACATCGGAACCAATGAGAACAGGCAAAAAGTTGATTGGATACACGTGACAGTGAGGAGGGGAAGCACCAACGGGCCTGGTCGGTCACCGCACAGGAAGTGCAAACCGAGGATGATGCGGACATCAAACTCTACAAAGCGAGGGAACAAATCGCGTTAGAACTTGATTTTATGCTTCCGGACTGAATTATCGCTGCTGAAACTCGATAATTCCATCTCTAAAAATAACCATTTCAAATCTGATCGCTGGTAACTTGTGACGTATGTTATCATGGCCAATAAATGAACATATATATGGACCAGACCTTGAAAAGTGACACAAGCTCAGGAAAGGACCCTGCCTTCCATTTGCTCTCCTCTTCCTCCTCGTAAGTCTTCTCAAAACACAATTTCCACTCAGGGAGTGTATGACAAATCACGATGACTTCAAAAAACTTGATGGAGGAACCGGCGGAGACGGATGGATATGCCGGGGGGAGTAAACACGAAGACTCGTCCGATAAGTGAGAAACCGTCACAGCCCTTCCGAGATTCAGCTTTTTTGGCCAATAAAAGTGAAGGGGGGGGGGGGGATAAACAAGTCGAGCCGAACGGAGGAGCAGTCAAGCGCTCAAGCAGTCATGCGCAATAATAGACACACACACACACATGCACATTCATGTGTAATGCACCTGCACATAGGCTTGGGATGATACAACAAAACAGATTATACACTGAGGAAGCCAAACTACTTCACAATTCTTAATGGGATAAGAATTTAATAAAAGAGGGGGGTTGAATGAAAGGTGTGTCTGGGAACGAAGGCGCACAAGTGCCAGCAGGTGATAACATGATTGATTCCGAGATTGGCGGTTGTGTCTCAGCCGGGAGAGCCATCTACCTCGGTGCGCGGAAAAGTCGCGTAGAAAAATGCAGCTGGGAGAGGGCGGGTAGGTGGGGGGGGGGACAGGTGAAACAGTGAAAAGATAAATATTGCGCCGCTGCGATAAGAGATGGAGAACTCGAGAGGCAATGAATTTGAAGGAAGAGAAAACCGGCAGAGCAATTAGGGGTTGGGGGGGAACAGGGGGAGGAAATAAGGGGTCTTACAGGGATGAATGCCTTCCATGAATACCCCAAAGATGGCCATCGTGTGTGTGTGTGTGCATGTGTATGTGTGTGTGTATGTGCTCAAGCCATCCTGCTCACTCCGGTATATTTGTTATCAGCCCTTTTTCATACTCCGGGGCGGCGTTTGCACCAAATATCTTGCAAAAGGACTCCAGCTGGGGGAGGTGGCGCTCCCCTCCAGAGGCAGCATGCGAGGAAATGAAGTCGCTCAAATGAGGTAAAACTACACAAAAATATAAATACATTCATCTAAATGACACGGTGAGATATTGTCTCTTTCGTGTTTACTGACATCCAGAAGCCCTGACGAGTCCCAGAGAGGGTTCTGGTGGAAAGACGGCGAGCTGGTTTCGGGGAAGTCGGAACACAAGTTAGCGAATTAATAGTCGCATTGGATGTACGGCGGGCTATTTCATTATACACTGGAAGAGCCAATAAATAGCTTTATTTATTTTTCATTTGTTATTATTTTATTTTCCTTTACGTTCCCCGCATTTGAAGCTGAACTGAGAATTTAGGCTTTGGTGAAATGCCTGTCGATCGTTACGATACTTTTGTGTGATTGGATATGCTGTGCATCGGGGAGATACTTTTAAAGGTCTGCACGGAAACAGCTTTCCCCCGGCTGATGTCACCGAGTCCCTGCAGGGAATTAGGAAATGTGAAGTTAGACATTATTATTTTTCAAACACACAGCTGACATTTGCAGTGAAGGTTGATCCAGCTCATTTGTTGAATGAAAGATGCACCTTTGGGTGGCACATTGACTGACAGACCGTTTGAATGAGAGTGCGAATGGCTGTATGTCTTATTCGACTTGTGAAATGGTTTCGTATGTCTTCATGATGTGTCAAAGAAAGGGTGAACTCTTGTTCATCTTTATACGACACGTAAATGAGAAGGTAAATGGTTGATTGTCTTTATATGTGATGTGAATGAGATGGTGAATTGATAAGTCTCTATATGTGACCCTGTGATTGGCTGGCGACCAGTGCAGAGTTAAACCACGCCTCTTGCCCAATGAAAGCTGGGATAGGCACCCTGACTGCATGATAGTCAGTATAGATAATATTGATAATGAATGAATGAATGAATGAATGAGTTTCCCTCGAATTCCCAATTGAATCTCTATAGTACACCATTTTTTCTTTTTTTCTCTCTTTCACCTCTGGCGACTTGGTAAGCATACTTGAGTTCGGCCTTTCTTCTGCTTGTGGATTTTCAAAATAAAATCATGCCCTCAACCCAAATAATGACACTGGTTGGGTTCCCATAAGAACATATTTTTAAGGTATGCATTTCTAATTATGCTGGAAGTCACTGTAAGCAGTAATCTATGGTTCCACAAGTGTTTTTTTTTCAGGGTTCACTGTTAGTCATGTAATCATATCACGGGGGGCTTCATGCCATTTAAAGTAATTGTATAAAAGACGCTTGCTCGGCTTGGGTCCATTTTTGATACCTGGTAAGAACTAGATTGCACAGCACGTGTTTATAGATACTGGACATTTTTCATTGCATGCACATGTAATGTCTATCCCGAGTGCTTCACCTAAAGAGAGGGGTTGGGGTGGATATTGGGGGGGGGGCAAAAAAAAAGAGACACAGACACAGAAAACACCAGCACCAGCAGCCAGGGTACAAAACATTGGCCATGGTTACCAATCTGATAGCGGCTCAAAGACTCTCCACAAAACATTCTGAAACAAGGGGGCGCGGGGGAGATTAGAGCTGCCGTCTCAAAGGTGAACCAGACATGATGAAGAGCGTGTAAACACACCACTCTCACAGTGGGATGTGGGTTTCCGGTGTGTATTTAGGAGTGTTTTTTTGTGAAGAGCCGGCCAAAGCTAAAATGCGTGTTTGCGAATGGGGTCCCAGCAGGACAACGTTGAGTGCCAGCGCGGCGCCGGTTGACGAGCCAGGGCAACGGGCTGGCTGGGAGAGGGGAAGAGGGGGGGTGGGAGGGTGTGGGATGTGGTAAAATGCAAGAGAAAAGAGAAAGTGAGCTATGATGAAGAGAGTGGAAAAAAAATGTCATGGTGACAGAGAGGGAGAGAAAAAGGAGGAGGCTGATAGGAAGAGAGGGATTTGGCCGGTCCCTTTGGGTCGCGGTATCTCCAGTGAGCAGAAGCGAGGAGAGATGGCGTACGGGAGCGAAACCAGGAAGTAAAGAGGAGAACAATTTCGAGCTAACCGGCTCCGACCCAACAGCATCCGTCTGTCTCAGGCTCGGTTTGGACCTGTAGGTAGGTTGTTGTGAGAGGATGATGGAGGCCCCTTTGGAAAGGGCTCGGAGGCCGCGTATGGGAAGTACAACGCTCTCCGCCTTTATGTTTCCGAAGTGCTCCTGTTACATCCAATTTTAACCGGCGTGCCACTTTCCTCGCATCTCTCAATCTTTTCAGAGGATTCAGCGGGTGATTCTCGTTCAAACGTCACGCTGCGCTGCCCACGGCACTGCTTTTCACAAACTATCCTTTTCTCCTTCACCACACGGAGGTTGGGATTGTCAAAAAAAGCGCCAAGGGAAACACTTGGTTTGGGCTTATTGGTTGACTGGTGACAGCAGGATAACTCAAGCGGCCATTTTCCTTTAGCTCCCTTGAACTTCCTCTAAGGAAGAAGCGCCTCACAGTTTCCACCACAGAGGAATATAAGTTTCGCATTGTGCCCTGAAGTAATTTTTTGCCTTCAAAAAGTATTCTGATTCTGATTTTGATATGGAGCCAGCCCAGAACTGAAGGTCATGAGATCGAATCGGGGAAAGGGTGTTAAAGGTCAAGTCATGGTTGATTTTATTCATATCACGCCATATAATTAGTGGCGGCATGGCGCAGGGCGTAGGGAGATCATCCTTGGAACCAACTATTCCTTATTGCGATCCCTGGTTCCTCCTAGTGTGTCATAGTGTTGTTGAGCAAGACACTGAACCCCTAACTGCTCTCCTCTTAGGTTGAAATGATAGGTTAAATGCAGAGAACGAATTTCCAGCAAAGGATCAATACATTTTTATTATAACTTTGGACCACACTCTTTCAACTGATATACAGAAACCCAACATTCCCCAATGAGCAAGAACCTGGATGCAAAAGAAAGAGAGAAAGAGAGAAAGAAAGAAACGCTTTCCTTTCTGGTGCAAAAACCTTGGACAGATCCCAGTTCAATGTTGGCGGCCTTCTGCTTTGACTGGTGGGGTAGAAAGAGAATGGCCGAGAGATAAAAAGCAAGAGTATGATGGAGACAGAGTGGAGGGGGGCAATAATACAAATAGAAATTACTCAATAATAGCTTTCATATTGATTAAAAAAATAACGATGTTGGTTGACTGGCAAGACCACTGCAGTAGATCAAGGCGAAATGTCATAAGGTAACACTGTACATTCCTTTCGGTCGCAATTTGTCAACGGGCTGACAAGTGGGGAAGGTTCCCCTGGTATCATATCCCGACACATGATGACCCTTCCACCTGGAGCATCATCTCTACATCACCGTCTGTATCTATATTTAAACCTAACCTGAGTAAAAGTGGTCTTTGTATTTTCCAAATCTTTCCGTTGTAAATGAGAAATTGTGTTCCTCCGCTGAAGCTGCACCCCGAAAATAGATGCTTCTCCAGGTCAAAAAATTACGCTCCGGATTTATTGAAAAATGACGGGAAATGACGGGTGCCAAATGTGTCGGTGTCTGACGCAGGATGTTGTTATATCACAACCGGAGCAAGCATCTTTTTAATACCCAAAAACACTTTCCCACCTCTAACTGAGGAATTTAACACGAGGACAACCAAGACTGGACTAATTATCATTGGCCTATTATTTTGAAGGTTCTGCAGCTAAAGCAGATATAAAAAGAAACCGAACACCCTTTGAAAATGTTAGATTTTTTTTTTTTTTTTTTTTTTTATTTAATGAAAATAAAGAATTAAAAAACTGTGCTGGCAAGGTGGTGCAGTGGTCATGGCAAGTCGGTCCCTCATTCTATTCTGACAGCGGGCCTGTGTGTGTGGACACTGGATGTACTCCATGTGTCTGCCAGGGTTTCCTCCAGTTTCTCTGAAGTGAATGGTTTATTCCTCCGTATGAAAGACGGTAAATAGCTGTATGTCTCTAAATGTGGCGCTTGGGGAAATTGGCAACCGGTTCAGGGTTTAACAATGCCTATCACCCGATTACGGCTGGGATGGGCACCATTCCTCCCTGTGACTTGACTGCAGGATAAGTAGTATAGACTGAAAGGCTTTAAAAACATTTTGGAGCCATGGTATTGTGTTCCTGATCAAATCATCCATTTTCACTGCACAAACTTATTGGAGGCCATTGTTTTTTTTTTTTTTTTTTTTTTAGAGTGTACTACATCCAAAAACATCAACAAAAAAAAGAAAAAAAACATCTCTTTTAATTTTCTATTTGAGCGAGGAACAATGCTCAAACAAGAGACAGTTTCTGTCCAAAAGCAAAGCAGGCGTGCCAAATGAAAAAATGAAAAAATGAAACTGTTTTAGATGTGCCAGTCGCGCACATTAAAAACGAAGTGCTATTGTGCGTTGTACAACCCTGGTGGGACGTGTTCATGTGCAAAGTGCCACCCTCTGATTATTCCCCGCGACTGAAGCCTGTTTCGATTGGCCGATGGGTTGCATTGTCAGACGCGTGAACAGGCCACGGCCTCCGAGATGAGTGTTTGTTCGGCTCAGGCCACGGCATAAACAGCAAAGGAGGCAGAGGATCTCATGAGGGGAGAAGCACTCATTGATAGAGAGGGTTTTGTTTTTTTTGTTTGTTTGTTTTTCACGCAGATACCTGTGCTCATAGTAACCGAGTTCAGGGAATACTCCTATATTTCCACGTGAAGGGAGAAAAAATATAAAATTTCAAAAAGATGTGAAAAGAAATGCAGAGATAGCAGCAAATGTGATTGATGAGAAATTCGTCTTCAAGAACTGCGAGAGCACCGATGGATTGTCGTCATCGGCGTCTCGTGTCACAGCGCGTCTTTGAATGACAAAAAAAAAAAAAAGTAAACAGAATACATAAATTTATTGTCATTCTAATTCGGTATCAGCTTTCAATGAGCAGCTGTGTCATTTTGCAGAGTGGTGGCGGTAGAGTGGTGGCTGGGGGAAAGGCTGGGTATCGCGCACGTGAGGAAAAGATTGGGACTTGGGAACAATGTGGCAAATTAGAACAGGGAGTTGGGGGGATGTTTAGCACGGGAGGCGTCAAAGGTGCCGAGACATTTGTAAGAAAATGCCACTTTGGTCTCTGATGACGTCCCCGGTGACTCGCATGTTGCCGTCAAACGGACAGCGCTCTGAGAAACATCTGCTCCGCTTTGTCTCTCACTGAACAGGAACCATTAGCCACCAGACAAATGAGAAAATAAATAAAAACAAAAACATGTCGTGCGATTGAAACACTTCCAAGCGGGGCCCACTGTTTAAAAAAAATACCTGAAAAGTAGTATAACAAGCAAGAACACTTTCTTTTGAAGAAAACTTGTAATGAGCGCTAGGCTAGTCCCTACAATGCCATAAGTTTACGCTGCTAACGGATATCCCATAATGCATCTCTCTCATTCCTCCCACCGTTGTGATCCTTCCTGCACTCGTGTCCATTATCAAATTGGACAGTAACCTCATATCTTCTCCCGAGTCTCTGGGCTCTCTCATTTTTACAGGTTCCCAGGAGGCGTGGCTTGATCTACTGCAGCAGTCTCACCGGGCATCCGCAATTGTTACGTTTTATGAATATTAAAGCTATTAATGTATCATTTCAGCTATTACCATTTAACTGTCAGCGCGGTAGTAATTAGTAGAATGAAATAATTTGTGCCTGTCCCTCCCGACTGTCATCCAACCCTCCACCCCCATCTGTATCACACGATTCCTTTCAATCTTTGCTGTCCTTCTCTTTCTAGGTCTTTACCCCAACTGGTTGAGGCAGAAGGCTGCCCACCTTGAGCTGTTCAAGGATTCTGGCCAGGTAAAAAAGCTGTGTTTCCTCATGGCTGCCGCCAAAATGCTTGCTCACGAGGGGGGGAATCATCTGCATATCATCTTAAAGAGCGCTGGTCAACACCTGCTCTCCACGGCAAGTGTCATCAGAAAACCCTGTTGTGATTTACTACATAAATAAAATCTTGCCTCGACCAGTGTAAAACACTAGCAATACGAGCGGGAGCGTTATTTAGCTGCGCTGATCTGTTTGCGATTCAATCTTAGAAAATGAAAAGAAAGAAAGAAAGAAAGAAAGAAAGAAAGGTAAGAAAGCAATTCTTTATCCGGATTATCTCGATGTTGCAGTCAGCTTTCCGTCTCTGGAGGTTTTAGAAAGTGCTATTTTTTTTTTTTTTAATGTTCTCAGAGGCAGAAGAAAATGACTGGTCTGAGGACGTAGCGCCACTAAAATTGCGCATTCGCCGCGTGCATGTGGCTTTTTCAGGTGCATGTCCACGCACACACACACACACTCACACACACACACACATTCATGTGGGTGGGACAGGCTTGGGAATGGAAGATATCTAAGCAGAGACACAGGCAGGAGAGAGGAAGAGAGAGACAGATAATGAGAACCAGGGGGAGGTGATGCTGGCATGGGGAGAAGGAGATAGAGACCAGAAATAGACATGCAAAGTGCAAGGTGTTGAGTCAGAAAATGAAAGAAGAGATGGCAGGCATGGGAGGGAAGGAGGGAGGGAGGGAGGAAGAAGAGGGGTGGGGGTGAAGAGAAAGTAAGGGGAATGAAAATGTGCAAGAAACATGGAAGGGGTAAGAAAGAGGGGGAGGAAGGCAAAGGAAAATTTGTAGAGGAAGACGTGGAGTGCGAGGGAAAGCTCGGGGAGGGAAAGAAAGAAATGTGAAAAGAGGGCGAGGAAGAGTGAGACGCGAAGACAGAACAAGAGAAGGAGGTAGGGGGGCGCACAAGAATACATGTGAGGTTGAGTCACACTGGGAAATGAGAACAAGCTGAGAGCATACGGAATTACAGCATCAAGGGCGGAGTGACGCACGCACACGCGCACGCACACACATACGCACACAATCCCTTTGCATACGTGATGAGGCCATGCACGTCCCTGGTGCGGAGTGGAAGAGCGAGGGCAAAGAGTACTTATAAAAAACATAAAAGATAAAAAAAAAAGAGAGGCAGGGGGTTAGGATGGAGATGGAGGATGGAGAAGCTTGAAACGCAACATGCTTCCAAGGAAAAAAAAAAAAATCATGGCGATGTACCTACAAACACGTGCACGCCCTTTAAAGCCACATCAATATTTTCTTTCCTTTACCTGGCCCTTTTCTGAACGACATTCCTTATTCATGGCGGCATCTGGAGTGCCCCGGGAGCGCGGGTGACCGGGAGAGTAGGGGCGAGCGGGGGGAGTGATAATGGCCGTGGAGGGACGTGGAAAAAAAATTCACGTAATAACACTGCGATGTTACATAATCAACCCGGAGATTTAACAGTTTCAAGACAGTAATACACGTGATAATAGGATTACCGATACATGGAGAGGATTGGTTTGGAAGCGGGTGCTTGGAAAGTGTGTTTGGTTTTTGGGGACTGCGTCTCAGTTGGTAAACCGGAGCATCCCTCCAATGCCAAAGGGTTGGTAGTTTGATCCCCAGCTCCTTCTGTCTGCACTCCAGGATGCCCTCGGGCAAGACACCGAACCCCCCCCAGTTGCTCCCGATGGTCTGGTGAGCACCTCGACCCAACCGCACCTGAACACCATCCAGTAGGAGGTTATATCCGGGTCAAAACCCAGGGGTCAAAACCCTCTCATTCTCGATTTCTACTTACATTTTGATAAAAAGCGTATAAATAACAGAGACGTTTCATTGACGTTCTACAGCATTTCGCGCCGTAACGTGATAGTATGTTTTCCATCTTATCTTCCCGAAGCACATGTGATAAGACGGCAAAAGATGACATTTACCCGGAGATTTCCGTGTTCGGGGATTACGACGACGCCATACGCAACGCCGCTGATTATTCAGGTGAAATATTAATGCGGACCGGAGTGAAGTGAGGCGGATGACAATGAGGCAGTGGCATCTGAGAGGCAAAATGAGATTTCAAGAATGGGCTATGAAATCTGTAGTATACAATCTCGCTCTCTGGGACTGGAATACTTATCAGGCCCGCCGTCCATCCTGATGAACTGTCACTCTGTCGCCATGGTTACGGTGCTGCTCTCAGAGCAGCGGGCAAACATTTGCTGCTTTTGTTTGAAGTTGAAAAGGTCCAGGCAAAAAACGGGAATGTATGCAGATTCCAACACGGGGTCGGATATTTTAAAAATGCATTTTTGAATTTTATTCGGCACCATCAGGAAGTTCCAAGATGGAATGCATTCCGAACAAGTCATCCAGTTTGGATTACCACAAGGCAGCTCCTGTTTGCCAGTCTGTTGTTGGACGATATGTAGTTTCTTCCTTTGCGGCTCGGGGCCAATGAGACAGACCGATGTGGAATACCTGGAAAAGCTGATTACATGACAACAGAGTTCTGATCAAACAATGCCTTCTTGTTCAGGAGAACCTTGGCTTACCAATTTAATTTGTTATTTTGCTCGGCTCGCGAACTGGATCAATTTTCCCTTGTGAAATCAATGTGATTCCCAATGATCTGTTCTCCGGCACTCTTTTGAAACCTTTTTACGGGTTTATTTGTGGCAAAAATACAGAGAGGAATTAAAGATAACCTTAATTATTGCTGGGTTTCAAGTTTCTGTTTCTTTCTTGCCAGCAGTTCCCAGCATTTCCTTCACTAAATCGGCAAAAGTGAAGTCTTCTCACATATGACACCCTCGCTAACGTTACCTCCAGCAGGCTGTCTCTCATTAATCCAAACTAACAATAACTTTGCATTGTTAACATAGTATTTAGCGCATCTTGATTTAGCCATGCCGAGACCTGTAACGAAAACACCACTCTCATATTCGCCTATTATTTTCTTTGTCAAATTGAATGTAATTCTTAACTTCTTCTTAACACCATTACCGCTAGCAATTTTAACTTTTTTAGTGACCATAATGAGGGCAAACTTGCTGAAAAAAGCACAAAAAAGTGTTATAATAGAAGAACACAACGATGAACGATATCAACAACAGGGAATATTACGCAAGACTGCCGCTACACTACAATGCAGAAAGCCTGTTGGTTTGTTTGTTTGCGTGTTTGTGCACCGAGGATTGTTTGCAGCTCAGTCCAAAATCTGATAGAAAACTCTGTAGGCCGATTTGTTCGTGACTGGGGCGTTCCTGAGCTGAGGCTGTTCTGTATTGCGAAGAAGTTTTGCCGCCCCCACTTCCAATAAGAGACATTTTTTCGGAAGGTTATCTAAATGGCACATGTGGCAGAAAAGGACACAATTCCCCTTTTTCTTAGACTTCTTCCAGGGTGACAGGAGGTGTGATGGATGCCTTCTACTTATCATTGACACGCATTGAGATTTCCACCCCAACTGAACACCCATGGGGAATGAAATCTGAATTTGGAAGTTGCGCCTTTTTTCACATCCTACTGATCGGTCAGCACCGATGGCTACTGGCTAACTCACAGCATCCACGTCCGAAAGACCCGTTTTTATAGATAACCTGGAAGTGGGGGAGGGGGGGCACTTAATTTCTATTGACTTTCTAATTGGTTGCCTGGGTAACATCGTCTGTTTTTTCTATAAGTATCACTCTCAGGATGTAAACTAAAACAATTCGTACCAGCCCAGCTTATGTAATCATTTTTTTTTTTTTTTTAATGTACGGTCTTCAGTTTTCTGAGACTGCTCCTCATCTCTCTCTATGTCTCTCTCTCGTTCCTCTTCTCTCTGAACGCGAGGAGCTCTGAATTCATTCCTGTGCCAACGAAGAACCGTGGAGAACTCACTCTGACCTTTCTGGTCCTTGCGCAAAGTGAATACAGCTGTATTTCTGAATAATGATGAAACTGTACGAAGCTTTTTCGACCACCGGGGGAGTCAATGTTCCAGAAATATAAAAAAAAATTTTATATATAACCTGTCCGGTTTTCCTCATTTTTCTACTTTTGCTCTCGCATTTGCCTCGGGCAACTGTGTTTTTGGGTTTTTTGGGCGTCCGCCGCCTCCTCCTCCAACTCCTGCTCCGGTGTCCCATCAAGTCTGCCTATCCACAGCGCATCAGCGCTGGCTCCCTTCCAGCTTCCAACAGAATGTCACCTCACGCCTCCACCTAGCCTGTCAAACACTCACCTTTGTCTGCGGATCATCTCCACCCCTCCACTGGACCACCCTCGCCTCTCCTCGCTCACCTTGACCCCCCCCTCCCCCTTTAGCTGACTTGCCAGCTGCAATATACATCAGGTAAAACCTTCGGAGCCTGTAAATCGCACATGTTACAACAAGGGATGGGGAGGAGAGAAGACCACAGTGTGTGTGTGTGTGTGTGTGTGACATCTTGGGGTCACTTCAAACAGCATTGTTCAGCCTGAAACATTGTCACTTTCAACATTAGAAAGCGCAAGCAAACATCTTCAATTAGCGGTGGGTCCCCAACGTAGCAGGATGCATCTGCAAAACCGCGAGGGTTGTGTTTTCGTGCGAGTGACTGGAAGTTGCGCGTAACTGGTGATGACAATGTCAGCGGGAGCATCTGGGAAACGCTTTCGGGGTGTAACGGAGTGTGCGTCAATACACCCTCCGGTGTTTGTGTTGTGTGAATTTATACGTGAAATAGGTTTGTGTATGAACGTGGCGTCTTTAAAAAAACACAGCAAGGTGATTCCGGGATCTGGCGGAGTGTGTCTGTTTGCGACGGGGATGTCTCCTGTCCTTAGGAGACGGAGCTGCGGCTGCAACGGGATAGAACGATGGCTGTTGAATCTTAGAGGGTTCCTCCGGTTTCACAAAAACCGAAAGCGGGACTCGATTATATGACGAAACCACGCAGCGGTTATCTGCCGCCTATTAGCATGCGGCACCTCGTCGCTATCATCACCATCCTCGTGGGCCTCCTACGAGACGACCCGCGGCGGCGCTTTTCCCCTTCACTTCTCGAATTTGTTCAAAATACGCTCGCCCCGGCCCTCTCGGAAGCGTCGAGGATCATTGGAGAGCAGAGGATCTCTTAAAGCTGATGAGATGAGGTGGGGGGGTGGGGCGCCATTGATGATGAGATACACTCAATTAAACAGGATAGGGTTCTACCGTGCCTCGGGGAGCTATGCTAAACCAGCAGGAAGAGTGATCTGCAAGGGAGGAGGAAGATTTATAATATTTGTGGTCTATGTATATGTACAGGGGCTTTCGTGTGTGTGTGTGTGTGTGTGTGTGTGTAAGATGAGCCTCACAGCCATGACAAATATATCAGGACGCTAAGCAGACCGTATATGATGGGCTAGGGTTTGCGCACGCGTGCGCAGAGCGGGGTGAGCTACGGCCCCCCGGAGACGGGCGAAGGCGATCATATGTTGACAACGCGTCCTGATAGGTGTGATAAATGCTCCGGCACGTCTGTGTCAAAGTGAAGGGTGATAATGTGTAATTTCTTGAAAGGGCTCCTCGGGGGGATGAACGTTGAGATATTCATAGCAAATGAGAAATGAATGGAGAGTCGGAGAGGAAGAGGGAAAGATAGAGAGAGAGGGCGAAGAGGTAGAAGTTCGTCGGGAACTGGGAATATGGGCAGACGAAAACAAATAAGTCGATTAGTCAAATAGACAGAGGAAGCCTTGTAATCCTTGTAAGCTATTTTCCGGCAGGCGAGAACACACATGTCCGTGTGATGTGCACAGGTGATCCCAAAAGGGGGTTGGAGATCTGCAGCACATCCACACGCTAACTGTCCAAATCACTCAGTATTATTAACTTGGAGGACAGACGAAGCGGTCACGCGGATGAGTCATCATCACCTTTTAATGATTTGATTTTTTTTTTTGCATGTACTGCTGAGAGCAAAAACACCGAAAGCATGAAATTTAAAGAGCCGACTTCAACATGGGGGGGTGGGTTCCTTTAAAATTCAATAATGGCAGATGTTTGGGGGTTCACTTATAATTTATGTCGATCTGTTTGTGCCGCGTTGACTGCAGGGCGGATGTTTGTGAGCTGAATACCGTAAACTGTGGGTGTATTATTAGTTTGCATCTTCTCCCTGTGGCCATGGCGCTGACCAAAAAAAGTGAAATAGGAGAGGGCGCAGCTGCTCTTTTAATTTTTTGGGGGAGCTGAACCCTGCAGTCAATTCTATCCCACGTTCTCTTCTTCTATTGCTATAATTTTCAAAGCGTGACAGATACATCAGTCAAGCAATTTGACCGACCAGGGCTGACCATTCACAGAGCGTTAGATATCTCAGGTGATGCTTTTTTTTTCCAGATGAATATTTGGGAGACATGTTTATCATCAGGTTGTCAGATGCACGCACACAACATGTGTTTGGCGCAAGCTGGATGTCAACCATTTGATATAGAAGTGAGTTGTGGTTTCCGAGGGAGGATGGTGATGCTCCCTCCTCACAGTTCCTGGTTCCTGGTTTGATTCCGATTCCAGCTTCTGCGTGAAGTTTGCGTGTTCATCCCAGGTCAGCGTGGGCTTCCCTCAGGCTATCCGGTTTTCTCCCACAGACCAAAAACATGCAGGAGGTTTACTGGGGATCCTACTGCGCCTAGACTTTAAATGAAAAAGTGATGTGTGTCTATATGAAATGTGGTTTAATGGACGTATGTCTCCACTTTGATAGTGAAAGGTTGTGTGATTCTGTATATGGCCCAAGGTGACCCTGGATGAAGGATATCGTGAATCTCTTAAAATAATCGCCTCGGTCATTTTTTTTTACAAAAATGTTTTTTTTGCCTAAATCATCTCCTCATGATGCTGACCACCTCTGGCAAAATTGCCTACATCCTCATCCTTAAACAGATTGTGCCATTCTGCCCCTTGAGTAGAAATTGTCCATGTCAATAGAGTGTCAAATGGTTCAGTTTTTTATGATTCCTGAAAAATCAGAAAAAAATAACTTAGATGATTATTTTAAGAGGATGACAGTATGTGGTACACCTGCCACCCTGACAGCGAATAAGTGGTATATTGGTACATGAATGACTGGATGGATGCATGAATTAAAATGCCAACAATATACCAAAAATACTAATAATAATGATATTGGCTTATCTATTTCAGGCTTAGGTAAGTTACTCATTCTGATAACAAGGCGTTCTGTGAAATCCATTAACTAAAACTTCAGCAACAGTTATTAACTAACAAGCTCTCTCTGAATTTCGCCATTATTGGATTCTTATTGTATACAGGAGGTCAGTGGTTTGGATACACTCAGCGTTCAGTCCTACATACAATGTCAGTCGGTCGATCGGTAAACCTAATAACTGAACTCCCTGTCAGGGAACTGCGGTTCCTTTGTTTTGCTGCTAAGTTATACTATGAATAATCTCTTTTCAACATGACTAAGTACACCTAATGGGGGATCTTTTATTTTATTTATTTAATACTCTTCAGGGAGATGATTCATTCGGCTAAAATGCATCTGATGGAAAGGAGCCTCATTAGCTGTTTTTTTTTTTGTTACATTTTCAAAAAAGGCTGCACAAAAACAGCTCGACAAACACCCCGAACCAGCGAAGATGTGGACAAAGTAGCGGCACTGGGAAGGTAAACAATCTGGGCTTTTTGCTGTTTTTTTTTTTTTTTGATTATGTTTTTACCCTGCTTAAAATCCATAACAGGGCTCACACTGGAAATATTCCACCAATAGGACCGCAGCCTATTTCCGCTTAGAGAAATTGATGAGCTGCGAACAAATTGACAAAATAATTTGCATTTCATCTCAATGCAATTTATTTAATCCTGGCATTTATATTCAAACCTGTTTGCTGATAAGCTCAAGGCTAGTCAGATATTATTTATATGGCGCCGAAACAGAACAGAGTTGTTTGATGACACTTTCCATGAGGAGCAGGTCCAAACCCCACTTTTTAACATGGTATACAGAACCCAAAGTTCTCCCGCAGGAGCCAAGCTCAATTTTGGCAGCTTTCTGTCTTGACTGGTTGGTGTAGACAATAATACCTGCAACGCTGAAAGTTACACAAATTAAATTTTTTGCCACTAAAGTAACTCAAAGTTCATTACCAAAGAGAGTGGGAGCCCCTTGTTTTCATCATGACTGAGGCAGAATCAGTGGCTGAATTTGGTTGAATCATCCTGCATCTTGAGGAAGACTTGGTTCTTCCAGATCCGCAAGTTCAAAGGAAATGTTTAGACCAGTGGTCCCCAAACTATGACCCGGGGGCCGCACACGGCCCACCTCCACATTTTGCCCGGCCCCCGAACAATACCAGGGATGCATCATGATTTTATAACTATAACGCAAATAACAATACAATTATAATCATAATGAAATCTGCTGGGATAAAATCCGTTCTACGACCATACAGGTAGTGAAATGGGTTTGTGTTTGTAGGTGTTGGTATCAGTTTGGTTTCATAACCTGCTTCTTTTCTGGTTTTCACAGTTAATTTTATATGAGAGAGCTGCAAACAGTTGTTTCTACAAGAAAGTTAATGTTCGTTGGTCTGCTTTTCTGTGACAAACTTGAAAAGGGTTATTTGGTTGTTATTTATAACACCATAAATGGTGTTATTTATTTCATTTATAATGTTATTATTTATTTTCTGATTTTCTTTTCCTGTCAAGATCCCAGAAAGGGTTAATTTTTGGTTACATGTGGCTTTCTGGAAAACAATAAATGTTTACATTTAGACACCTCTGTGATGGTCACACTTTTTGTTACAAACTGGCCCAGCGCCTGTTCAGAGAAGGGAAAAGTTATTTGGCCCTCGCAGGGAAAAGTTTGGGGACCTCTGGTTTAGACTCTATAAAGATAATCAGTTACATTAGTGTCACTTTTGATGGTTGTACAATCTAACCCCTGTTCCTCGGCCCTGTGAGGCCTTGTGCGTCATTCCTGACGCTCAACGGTTTTGCCTGGAACATACTAAAAACATATTTCTTGAGATAAAGCAGTTTTCTGATGTCTTTGTGAAGGAGGTTTATCTTGGGCTACCATTCATTCACCTAATGTCGCTACCTAGCACAGGAGTTAACTGAGATATTAAACCCAGTATAGAGACAAGTGAAGCGAGTGGACGAGAGGAATTCAGTACAGCATCAGTGGTTGAAGGGGCTCGCAGCCACCCCCTGACCCTCCACGCGGAGATGGGGGGGGTCAACAAGTCTCTGGTCGAGGTGGAAATGAGTAACTGGCGGAGCCTGTCAGAACACATGGCTGAGAAGTCATTAGCTAATAGTGGAGGAGCTTCCCAGCCAAAGTAATGACATCCTCATTACTACGCTGCGTGTGCCCCGCCCAACCGATGGGCCCTTGCTGGGCCTTTGTGAAGACAATGATGCACAAATAGACAGCGCCCAAACTTTTTTTTTTTTTTTTTTTTTTTTTTTAAATACTTGCAGAAAAATGATCGTGCAGAAAAGAAAACAGACATGCATACCATCCCCTCCTAATGCATGCAAACACACAAACATCTGTAATCTAATACACGGGAGGGGCTCGTTAAGAGAGGACTCAATTTAGAGAGTGAGAGACGGAGAGAGAGAAGACGAAAAATAGTGCACAAAGTGAGAGACTATTCTATCCATCTCTCCATTCTTCTGCACGCATGACTGCCACCTCAAAATATGCCATCTGCTTATCACAGCACGGAGTGACGAGGCTACGTGAAGCGTAATATCACAGCTGCATAAATAATGTAGCCTGTGCGCGCTGCGTGTAGTAAAGCACAGCTTTATTCTTCAGCCGTTTTTTTTTTTTTCTTTTTTCAAAGAGACACACACACACACACACACACACACAAACAAACACACAGAGCTTCAATTTACAAAGATGGTAGGTAAAGAAAACAAGGACAAAAGTTAGAGAGCAGATGCAGAGAAAGCAATGAGGCCCAGATGCAGCATCGGTGAAGTGCTCGTATTTATGTGTGTGTGTGTGTGTATGTGTGTGTGTGTGTGTGTATGTGTGTTTCAGAGTAGCAGCGATTGCCGGGAGGATAGGACCATCTCTGAGGGCGAATGAACTATAGCTGAACCATGTTTCATTTGGCACCTGTCTCCTTGGCAGATGAGACCTCCTCAGTATTTTGTAGTCTGAGAGTGAGGAACGCTTGCGTTTTGTCATCTTGCAAAACACCTTCTCTGCATGAACGCTGCTCTCGAGAGTTCAATGCAGCCTGTGGAAAGGGTTTTACAGATGGGAAGTAAACGCAGTGGATTTTGGTGGCATTCCTGGATGAGCCAGCAACACAGACCAGTCATGTCACCAACTGTTCAGGATCGGATGTTGGTTCCCCGTGTTCAATGGTAAGACAGGAATAAGGCCTTGGGAGGCATCGGTTTATATCCAATAAGGTGTGACTGTTATATGAGATTCATTTGTCAGCCAAATCCCTTATCCTGCACTCAGGTGGGAGCCTAACCCAGTTATCATTGGGCGAGGGGGGGTTTCATCCTGGACCGGTTGCAAGTTGATCACAGGGCAACATATAAAGACGCACAACCATTCACTCTCTCATTCACATGTTTGGGCAACGATGGTTCGGAAGTTGACCTACTGTTTTTGGACCGTGGGAGGAAACTGGAAATGGGGAGAACATGCGTACTCTACACAGAAAGGCCACCCGTCGGAATCGGATCGGGAGCCTTCTTGCTGTGAGGTGGAGTTGCTAATCGTTGCCTTACCATGCGTAATATGGATGTGGTCACAGGTAGAAACGCAGAGTTAGAATATAACAGCTATCATTCAGACTTCTTATAGCCTTCATCAGTCAATGCAATTTTTGAATTGATCAATTATGTGTTGAGTTTTGAACATTTAGGAAAAAGGGAGAAACAAGCATGAGTCTTCATGTTCTCCACGTTTTTGTCAGTCAGTCCAAAAACCTGCAGTAGGTTCATTGGAGACCCTACTTTGCCCATGAGCTGAAAGAGAGTGTGAATGGTTTTCTTTATACGACATGAGAATGACAGGGTGAATGATTGTTTCTATAGGCGGCCCCGTGATCGATCGATTCAGTGTGAACCCTGCCCCTTGCACGATGACATCTGGGACAGGCTGCAACCAGGATAAGCAGTAGAGATAATGAATGCACTGATTATTACAGCAATGTTATTGTAAAACATAATATCTTAGAATGTTATTTGAAACACTCATTAATTTATTTTCTACAAAAAAGAAAAAATAAATACATTTACACAGTTTCCCATTCAGTTGCACTAATAATGCTCTCTTGTTTAATGTTTTTTTTTTTCTTCAACCCCCGAGACTAATGAAATCCTTTTCCCCAGCACAGTTTCTCTAACATTGTATTTTCAGGATTAGTAATAACCGTGGTTTGTCGTACATGTTAGCGCTGACAACCGCTTTGAAAGTAAAAGATAATTTCCCTCCCTGCTGTTTGACCATTCCCCCGCTTCATTTGTAAGACCGGGCGAGTTATTAACGCTGCTACTGTAGATTCAAAGGTTCCTGGAGCACCTATATTTGCATTTGGCAGTGCTGATGGACGGGGCACTAAAAGAGAGATGACAGCACAGCTTGGGACCGCATTCCAGCTCACGCCGTCATAGCAACGACCCGCTATTCCCGCACATGTTCGTCCCAGACCATCAGCCATCAGGGCAACCCCACAGAGCGGGCTGACAGCAGCTTGCATGCTTAATATTACTTTGAAATGCAAGATAATAGCCTTTTAAACAATTATAACACTTTGGGCTAAAAACTTGGGAAAATGACAACCTTTGTCTGGCGAACTTCAACCCCCCTAACCATCGTAACCCCCCCGCCCCCCTCAGCGAAAAACATACCAAAAAAAGAGATCAGGTACAAAATGATGAGGTCTTTTCAACTTTGCCGTTTCAAGTTTTATTTCCTCTTTGATACATTTTTGATCACAGCCGGATCCCCTGTAGGGCGTTAGACACACATTTTTCCCGGTGTCAAAACTTCATCTGCAGTTGCTGTCTCATTGGCATCCTGTAGTTTACGCGCGCGTGCATGCGTGAGTGAAATGAGAAGATCAGGTGGGAACGGAGCGCAGATCCGTGCAGGATTCCTGCGGTGCCAACAGCCTGTGGAATCGTTCCCGGTCTGCGGCCGTGGAGGAACGGCTTGGGTGATTGACAGGTCTGGATGTGTAATTCGGCCTTGCCATAAAAGCTGGGCAGCAGACCCCGAATTTCTGTTGAGTCTTTTGTGGCGTTGCCGTGTTTTGGAGTGGTTTTGTTCGGTTAGCCGTGACGCAGAGCTCTAACGGCTAGCTTACAAACTACAGGCATGGATGTGATTATCGGAAATTGACTGACACGAGCTGTCGAGCGCTTTTTTTTTTCCAGCAATGAGGGAAGAGGAGCCGAGGCCCGTGCTTCGTGACATCTGGTCTTGGTGTAACTGTAGGGGTGTGTGTATGTGGACTGAATCCCTGGCTGCGTTTCCAGTGGCTACGGGGGCCTCGTGTTTCTCAAACCCCGTACTGTTTTCTCGAACGTCTTATTTTCGGACGCGTTTTCCAAAATACCCCTTTTCTGAAATATTGTGGGAGTCAACTCCCAAATGCGATACTGCACATAAGTCTCAAAACGTTCTTGTAGTTTCCATTTAAAAAAAAAAAAATGGCAGCCTCTTTCCCAAACTTTTTTGTGAAACAGGCTCACGAAATACATAGTGTTGTTGTTTTCTGAGACGTGTTCCACGAAATGTTCCCGTCTCACGGCCTTCGGGGATAGGAAGGGGGATGAAAACAAGCACCACTGAGCCCAAGGACATGATACCCCGGCGATAAATAGCGGCATTGATCGGTTAAAGTTTTTGCTGCCGTCACAGATACATTCCCTGCAGTCTGACGGATGTTGTCCTGGGGTGCTGTTGGTATGAAGGTGCTGAATACGAATTTGGTCTCGTCTGTCTTCGCCGCCCCCGACACACCATTCTTGAGTAGCCACCAAACGCCTAAGATCACAGATCACAACATATGTGATCTGTTTTCTGTACTAGAAAGCTTTCAGGTCGGCGCACCACTACGTCATTTTCACAAACAAAGATGGCTTTCAGCTTGCTTTGCAGTTCACCAGTCGGGAATCTGGAAAATGACAATTCTAACACGAGCCTCATTACTCAGCCTCCGGGCGAGTTGGAATGTAACGGGCAAAAAAACATAATGCGGGTGTTGTAAATGTTCCCGCCGCTTACATTTGAGCATCCGTCCACGATTTAGCCGGGGGTGAAACACGCCTCGGTGTATTTCCTGCTTCAAATGCTGAAGTGGTGCATGTTGCTCTGGGTGTGTGTGTGTGTGTGTGTGCGGTTGAAATTCATATAGGTGAATAACAAGAGAATACATATTGTCTAGATTGGACCGGTCACTGCATCTCCAAGGAAAGTGCAGTTTTTTTTCCTCACGCATTTATATCCTAAATTGACAATAAGCGGTGGCGTTATTAAAACAAATTCCCTTAAACCGTTATTTATTTTCGAAACGATTTTTTTTTTTTTCCTGGAACGGAATACGGGGTGGGCTTTGCAAATTGAAATTTGACCAGTGACCGAACGCTGCCTTCCAGCGGGTTATTCTTTCATCATCACGACGAGTGTTGAATTGCCGCAATTTAGCTCGACTGTCATTACACCCAGCGAGTAATTTCCCTCTAATAGTTTGTGAACACCCCTTATTTCCATGCTGATTAATGTTCTAATATGCAAGCGACGTAACTGACCTTGTCAACAGGAACACAGAGGCAAACCGCCAGGTTCTTTCCTGTGTAACATAGTATGGGGGATGCTGATGGTGGCGGCTTGAAGGGGGAAATCATCCTTTTTGTGTAGCGGCCTGCTGCTGTGCCAGTGCTGGAGATAAAGAGCGACGGGACAGATGAAGGAGAAAGTGAAAAGCAGGGACGGTCAGTGTTCATATTCCAATCAGCTACCCACAGTACTTGGTTTCAGTGTTTTCTTCCATACAATTAAAAAATAAAGATGATAACCTGGTGAAGGCCACATGAATTAGTACATTCAATTTACGTTGTAGTCATGCATTACTCTTATGTTAGTTACGTTTTTATTACGCAGCTTCCTGTCCCGTCATGAGTAAAACAGTGTTCGTCTAGAGTTGCCTGATTGGAGACATTTTGGAAATGCAAATTTCCTTATCTTCCTTTCAGCTCTTCCCTGCAAGGGTCGGCACAGCTTCATCTGCTTGCATCTGACCCACTCATCTGTGCATCCAAAATTGTCTCAGTCTGACTTTATCTCCAGAACATCTAACACGTGCTGTCCCTCTGACGGACTCGTTCCTGATCCCATCAATCCTGTCTCAAGCCCAGACAACAGGCGTCTTCTACACCATACTTTTAATTCTTGCTGATCTTGTACGCGTTTCACTACTTCCACTCCATACAGTTTTTCTTCCCCAACCGCTTTATATCCAAAGGACTTGTCCAAGGGTTTCTGCCTTTACGCTCCTGTAGCGTTATTATACAACGTTAAGAGAATGAATGGAAGCCCAAGGTTAACCTCCACCAACAAAAGACATCAAATAGACATTTGTAGATTTCCAAAAGAGCACTGGGAATTTTTTTTTTTTTTCAAGAAATATGCTTTAAGTGCCTTCCAGGCAAGATATTGAGTGTCAAGAATGGCGCACAAGGCCGCAGTGGGCAGAGGACTCCTCAAAGGAAAACATCTGATCAAGGTTTAGATTGCTGTAAAACCATCAAAAATGGCACAAATGACTCTTTCAAAGTTCCCCCACCGCTGTCGCCAAGTGCTTGCTTATAGGGGGAATGTTGGGCATCTGTCAATCATTGTAAGGAGCTTTATCCAGACCTGCTCTATATGGAAAGTGTCATTAGAGAACTGTGTTGTGATTTGCCGCTAGACAGATAAAATCAGACTTGACTTGACTTGACTTGACTTGACTTGACTTGACTTGACTTGACTCGACTCTCCATTGCTTAGGCTGTTGACACTATGTGCTTAATATCCTTCACCGTCTTTATCTCCACTCCCTGTAGCCTCACCATTCCACTCAGGTCCCTCTTGTGCACATGTGTACTCTATGTTGTTGCGAACAACATCTTTTCCTCTCCTTTCCAGCTCACACTACAGATCACACTGTCATCTGCAAACATGATACTCCGTGGAGATTTCTGTCTAACCTCATCAGTCACCCTGTCCATCACCACTGTGAAGAACAAGAAAGGCATCTCCCTTGTTCTTAACGCTTCCCCTCCATTCCTCAGGCGTCCTCTCACTCTCCAGATCCTGTTGAACGACCCCAGTCAAAATGCTACCGCTGCTTCTCCCCAGAATGTCACTGCGGGATCTGGATTGACACGAAGAAGACTATGAAGACTAAAAGTCAGACACAGATCTTTGGTTGGTGCTATTTTTGTTGATGCTTGTCATGAATTTTAAAAAAAGAGTGTATGTATAGACCCGGGTTCAATCCTGACAGGGGATCTTTCTGCGTAGTGTTTGCATTTTCTCCCCATGTCTCCTGCAGTCCAAAAACATGCATCAGGTTAACTGGGGAAAATTTCAAAAAATTGCCCAGATGTGCGAACGAAAGAGTGAATGGTTGTCTGTTAGTGACCAGTCCAGGGTGTACCCTGCCTCTCGCTTGATGGCAGCTGGATAGCCTCCCCTGACCCTGAGTAGGATAAGCGGTAGACAATGGATAGATGGATGTATAGAATGTAAAGATACTTTGGTTATGCATTAGATAAGTAAGATAAAGAGTGAGGGCCCTTTGAGAAGGTTTAACAGGGATGATGCATTTCCCTTCTCTCTTTCCAGTCTTGAAAATCAATTGATTACAAACCATTACTCTTCGGTTCCCTTTCCCTTGTAAAAAGAGCGTAGGACCCGACAAAGATGTAGAGCTCAGCACTGGAATACAACCGACACATCGCCTGGCAGGAGGCGTCAAGGAAGACAAAGACGTACAAGAGGATTAACCGAGCAGATGTCTGCGTTTGATGAATGGCCTTGCGACGAGCAGACGGGTCGGGGGAGGGGGGGGGCTCCGAGGGGGGTCGCGTGCTGATACGGTGCGTCCGTCACTTACCCCCCCACCCCACCCCCTTTCTCCAACGCCCTTCTTTCCCCCACCCTGCCTCATTCGGCTTCAAAAAAAAATACAACCCCCTCCAGTGTGGAGTGACAGACTTTGGTCTTTACGCTTAAAAAAAAACACCCGGTTCACATTATCAGCCATTTCCGAGAAACTATAAAAATTGGTGCTGTGAATATTTAATTTGACATGACAGGAGGATAAATGTATATCTACCCTCCTTTTTTTTTTCTTTCAATATCGCACTACAGATGCTGTTTGGATACACCGTTTGTTTGCGCCTCGGGGCGTGGGAGGAGAGACTGGGAGTCTTTGAGAGAGAAAGGAACTTTCTTTTCCAGGGCTTTCAGTCACCGTGCAGGACTCCTGGGCTACTATGTCAGTTTGTTCTCATCAAAACCTGCTCTGTGCAACTCACGCGGCACACACACACACACGCACACACACACACACACACAGATACTCCAACAGCACACTAGGCAGCACAGACGACAGGCTTGTGGGAGGCAAATCCACCTCCGTTCTGTTCCAGCTCAGAGAAAGTCAGAGAGCTCCACCAAAAACCGCAGAGGAAGCAGGACCATTCACAGGCTCGACATCTTCTGCTTTTTTTCTAGTTTGATTATTTATATTTTCATCTTCTTTTATTACATTTGGATCATGATTGTGCATAGGTCTGCACGAGCATGTTTGCGTTGCGGGGTTTGTTTGTGTGCTCGTCAAGGAGCGCGATCTGAAATCTTCTTTCGAGGCCGCCTTTGAATGAAAAGAAAAAAAACAACAACAATGTGATCATTGTTTAGGAGAACTCTGGAGGTTGAATCTCCGATCAGGTTCAAGTTATCATCCGAAAAATGGTGCAGAATTTAGCTAGAGGTCATTTGTCTGGTTAATATTAACCATACGCCAGTGAAGCAACATATCATATGTAAATATATATAATTCAATATGGCCTTAAAATGAAACACAGAAGTGACTGAAAATAGAGATTAGCATTCGTATTCCAATTGCATGAGAGTTTGTCAAATTTAATGTTCGTGTATCCAAGTTACTGTGAGGGGGTGTTTTAGCGGGCTGTGGTGATATCTCGCCATTTTACCCGCAGTCCGTGTATCAACACTGATGTTGGTGTCAAATACAAGGAAATCTGTTTTGAAGAATGAAATAGACAGGGTCACAGTGACCCTGACGTACTTCGGCCCAAAGGAAAATTGACGAAATTCCCTCCAAGGAGTTCCTAGATATCAGTTTCACAACAATAGGACGGGGAGACGAACGAATGACCCCTGAACACAGCGCCTCCAGCCACTGCCATTCATTCCCATCGGAATGAGGATTATTTACTGATGACTGAATCAAAGTATGACTTTAAATGTTTTTTAAGCGGGAAAAGGGGGTCACCTGACTGGTTCCTTCAGGAGGGTCATTTCAGAGCGCAGCTAATCCAATAAGGCTTTACTCGTGTATGTGGTTTGGAAATTTCTACCACCAATCTTGATAACTTGGCCAAATCATGAAACAAATGCGTCGGGACGTGCCGGGAATATTCAAGATTGTGTTCAAATCAATAATGCAGTGGCTGGAAGCAAACAGTGGTGACGATTAATGCTTAGAGGTCAAGCTTGGGCCCAAGATCAGATTCAGAGCCTATAAATTGCTGTCTTTCAAACTATACTGCGTGCACAATTATTAGACAAGTAGTATTTTTGATGAGTGTTATTTGCAAGTGTTATTTGCAGTCCCTATGTCCTCTATTGTAAGTCGCTTTGGATAAAAGCGTCGGCCAAATGTAATGTAATGTAATGTAATGATGATTAAGTAGGTTATTTAACAACTGCAGTGCTCCAAAACGTTAACAAACCCTCGAACCTGAACTTTTAAGTAGTAAAAGTGAAGATTTGGCTTTCTTGAGAAAATATCTATGTGTACATCATTATTAGGGAACTAAATGATCTCACTTGTTCATTTTCCCCTGCTAAGGTGAAAACAATAAAATAATAAAATTACTCAAAATTTACTCAGAAACTCAAAACATTTCTGAAAATAAATAAATAAATAAATAAAATCAGAAGGGCCCAAAAGTTCTCAATACTGTTTAAGTCAGGTGAAGAAGGGGGCCATGTCATTTGTTTTTCATCTCTAAGGCCTTTACTGGCTTGTCATACAGTGGACTACTTTGAATCATGTGATGGAGCATTGTCTCGAAGCCTTCTTAAAAGATGCAGACTTTTTTTCTGTACCACTGCTTGAAAAAAGCGTCTTCTAAAAATTGGCAGTAGGTCTGAGAATTTATTTTGAGTCAATTTTCAACATGAAAAGGCACAACTAGCTCATTTTTGATAATACTTGCCCATACCAGTACCCAATTTTGACCTTGCTGGCGTCTAAGTTGAAGTGGAGCGCTGTGTCCGTCACTGATCCAACCATGGACCCATCCATCTGGTCTATCAAGAGTCACTCATCTCATAAGTCAACAAAAGCTTTCAAAAATCTGTCTTCAGATATTTCTTGGCCCATTCTTGATATTTCAACTCATGTGTCTTGTTCATAGTTGATCGGGTTTCAGCCTTTCTTAGCTTGGCCACGTCTCTGAGAACTGAACACCTCGTACTTCTTAACACTTCAGGTAGGTTGCAGTTTTTGAATACGAATCACGCCCCATTATCTTAGAAATTTCAAGACTGCTGCATCCCTCTGAAAGACTTTTTACAATTTTTGACTTTTCAGAGTCAGTTAAATCACTTTTTTGGCCCATTTTTCCTGAGGAAAAGAATCTGCTCATAATTATACACACCTTGATATAGGTCGTTCATCTCCTTTGGCCACACTGTCCTTCATTACACAAATACACCTGAATGGTGTTGGAGGGGCAAACCAACGTAAACAGAAAACCAACACATTTGTGTTATGTGAATGGATTTTTTTTCTTTTTTTTTTTTTTCCATTCATGTTTTGATTGACCTCATGTGGGCTGGACAGGGATGCCCAAAGGGCCACATGTGGCCCCCGGGCCATGAAATGCCTGTGTCTGCCGTACGGGGAGGTGATCTATCGTTGTTAACTTTTTCCTTTAATTTGCATTAGAGACAGGCTGGTCTTCCTAATGTACTGAGATGACACCGCCTACTCCCCTCCCAACCTGCCACACACACATTGGTGAAAAAAGTCCTGTAGTTTGTGACTCAGAGTGTATCTCGGTTACGTGGCGTGTACTATCATGAAAAAAAAAAACAAAAACAAAAAAAAACAACTTAAGTCAACAAGTTGTGGAGCATGGAAACACAACTTTTTGACCATTTGCAACAGTCTGGACTCAGCCGTGGTAAACACAATTATTTGTTATTCAAATTTATTTATTTTGATTTGATTTTTAGATTCATGAGTATGATTATCAAATTACTCACATAGATAGATAGATAGATAGATAGATAGATAGATAGATAGATAGATAGATAGATAGATAGATAGATAGATAGATAGATAGATAGATAGATAGATTTTAAAAGTAGGAGGTGGGTGGAGTCCATGTGGGGTCCAGATGCCTGCAGATGTAGAAGTGGAGTAAAAACAGCACATGGCGGTTGAGCCTGAGTGCGTCCTGTATCATGTCATTCAGCATCTTGCCCAAGAACACTTCAGCACGGAGACAGGAAGAGCTGGGAATCTCCTGATTGGAGGCGCACTCGCTCTAACAACGGTGTCACTTCCACATCCTATACTGATCCCGTACATCATGGTGAAGTTTTCCTAACATAAGAGTTTTGCAAAAGTGCAAAAAAATCAATGGTCAACTGAGACAGGGGGGAGGATTTGATGTGAAACGTAGCCAAGTATCGACTCATCTGCTGATTTGGACCGAGGGGAAATTCACCACGGGTGAGAACGTTGCCAGAATGTGGCCGGACACGAGATGGATTGGCAGCATCGGCGGAGGGAACCGTATAACAACGAACCACATTCAGCGCGGTGTTCGGCTAACATCTCGAGTAGCTGTGTTGTTTCAGTCTTAATCTGTTGTTGTTTGCACTGCTGCTTGGTTAACACTCCTAATTCTGCATTTGGCACATTATAACTACTCCCAACGGGATCCAGCTCGGCAAGACTGTTGCCACGCTAGTATTCAGTCTGGTATAAGTTTTGTGTGTTTGTGGCTGTGCATGCATGTGTGTTTGTTTGAGAAATAAAGAGGCTGCTGTTTTGCTAAAGTTTGCCAAAGTTGGTGAAGGCAGTATAATGGGTATGTGCGCTTGTCTGTGTAGGTGGCCGTGTTGGATTTAACTGAAGAATACGGGGAAGAGAAATCGGAGTTCTTGTTTGTGTGGCAAGACAGAATTAGAATTTTGTTTTAAACAAACAGTTGGAGGGGAGGCTCTGCAATGTAACCAAACATCTATTGTTTCATATTGCGCTCCACCCTGCACTCGTGTAAATCACAGTCTGCACACGCTACCTGATGTAGCGTGTTGTTTCAGGTGACGGGAAAATCAAATGAAGGCATTCTAAATTTAATGCTAGCAAAGACAAGCAGGGGCTCGTACCTACTCATTTGTCTGTGCTTTCATTCTGGAGTATTTTAAAAAAAATCCCACAGCATCTCTTATTTTTAATTTGACTAAGATTTATGCCGTGTATGAACGCGGCTGGCGCCGTTCCTGCTAAATCACCATATCCTGTCTTGGGCTGACCCTGCAGCCCATTCCCCATACATGTTGAAGCAAGTGCCCAATTAAAATATGATATAGATTTTTTGACTTTGGCTTAAGGTCGCTAAACCACCTTTTTGTGTATAAAACCGCCTGTATCTTGTTCAGAAATGTTTCTCCGGGCACAGAATCCGTCCTTTGGTAATGGGTCAATCAAAGTTCTACCCACTTAAAGGGACCTGTCTGTCAAACTACTGAAGTTTGCAGAGAGCCCTCTGCCTCGTCATAGACTGCAACAAGTCTACGCAAAGTTGAGTGATTGAAAAGTTTTTTTTTTGAGCTGAACCCAGTCCAGACAATGTAAATGACAGTGAACCTCAGTAAGAAGTTCCACTGCCTCAGCATACTAGGGGGACTGTAGCTACTGCAAAAACTGCAGGTGTTTTTAGACCCACCGCTCCACGACCCTAAGTGGTCATCCAACATAGATAGTATGATTAAAAAGGACAGAGGATGTACTTTCTGTACCTGCCTTGGGAGCTGCTGATCCAGTTCTGCACCACGGTCACCCTGTGTATTCTTTGCACCTCCATAATCATCAGGTTTAGTTCGTCTGCCAAACAGGACAGGACAGATTGGAACGGACAATCAGGACTGTGCAGAGAATCATAGGAGCCAATCCGCTCTATTCAGGACCTCAACCCATCACACCCCGGACACAACCCACCTCTAATAGGGGGTTACAGGCTACCGTATGCCGGAACTACCAGACACAGGAAGAGCTTTTTACCCCAAACCATCACTCTGCTACACACATAAGTCCCCACAACACGCTCCACTAAATACCATGCGGCAATAATAATATCTGTAGCTGTACCCAGATACTGGAGCCTATCCAAGTTGTCACTGGGTTCACCTCAGAGCAGTCGGCTGATGATCACCGGCCACCGATAGAGACAAACAGCAATTCACGCTCTCATTCACATGTTCGGGGTATATAGGGTATCTAAAACTGCATGTTTTTGGACTGTAAAAGGATTCTGAAAGAAGGAATCGGACCAGCAACTGGTAGAGATCTCTGCGGTATACCAAGGAAAAATGGGGAAACTACACAGACGTACTACTTCATTACAGCAGCATTCAGGAGAGACTGCACTTGTGAGCCCAAATGAGGGATCAGACTGAAAAAGGCCTTTGAACAACAATCTCCTGAGTTCAACGGCGAAACCACCCGCTGTCACCGATCCAATTCGCATCCTTTGTTTTCGCTTTTGGACTTTCTCCCCCGACTCCTGTTTCGCATCTGGGTCTCTTCGAGTTCTCGTCCTTTTGTGACTCTAGAGTGAGGAGGGTCTGTCTTTTGTTTCTGCGACTCCCCCCCTGTTCCTCGTCTTCACCTGTCATTTCATTAGTCGTCCTTCCCGTTCCTTCTCCATCCGTCCAATCGGCTCCGAGTCTTTGTTGTTTCTCACACCTGTCTCTTGTTATATAATTAGCCGAGTTTGTGTTTCAGTTCTGTCAGCGTCTTTGCCGGGCCTTCTGTTCGGTTATGTGCTCTGTGGTCACTTGCATCTAATGGTTCCACATGTTCCATGTGTTAGACTTCTGCTTCATCATATTTAATCAGTTTAGCTTTCCCTATCTCCTCCGGTGACCTGTTTTTCTTTGGTATTATAATAAATCCACATTAGTATCTGCACGCAAGCTGTTGTGCACTCTGTTTGGATCCTCATCTTCCCTCCCGAACCTTAGGTCAGCATTTTTCCGCGGCGGATTCAGAGCCGAGCAGCTGGAGCGGAGTGGAAACGCTCACTGCGGGAGAAGGTCATTTATACATGAGACTTAATCAAACTAGACAAACATGTCTGGCTGGAGAGATGAAGAAATTCAAGAAGTTCCACCGCTGAGAGTTAAACACGCTGGCTTTTTCCGAACCAAAGCGAAATGGCAAGCTGCAAACTTAAAACCACCGCTAAGACATAACAATAATAACAGGGTGAGGAAGCGACCGCAAAAATAATGCTTTTAAGTCCATGCATAAAACTGCGAGGCATTCACACACTATTTAATCAAAAAAATGTAATGTCTATGTTAAGTTGTGAGTGCTGATAAAAGGTGTTATTTTCAGTTTGTGTGTAGATGAAGGACAGAGCACATATGTAAATCTGACATGGGTCGCAGCAGATTCTTATGATATGGAATATATTGCTATCTGAAAATAACAAGGACTTATGATCTCGTAATGATAGTTTTTAAGGTATTTATGCAGTGACGCGCATGCATGCAAACTTCCAAAGTACAAGCCATACATCTCACTTCTCCATCGTCCACACATAGGAAGAGAGCAAGACTACCCGGTGAGTCCGCGGTAATCATGGTACAGCTCGTACCACGTCTCAGATTATTACAGAGTGTGAAAAAAGAGCTACAGATCAGCAGGGAAACAGATGGAACAACACCCACAGCTGATATATGGTCATCTGAAGAAGCCATTCTTCTGCGTTAGAGCGACACACCTACCGCCCGGATTTGCTTAAATTACTTACGCTGGAACCACAGCGGTTCAGGGGTTCGTCTGTAAAAAGGCCCTCGGTAAAAGAACCAAAATAAGGATGTAAATATATTTTAAAAATCTGTTACTCAGACATGAAAAGGCAGGCCGGGTATTTTATTTAATTTTTTATAATTGAATCCATCAGATTGATTTTATGATACTGCATCTGTATCAGTGTGGAAGAGCTCAATCTCATCTCCTGATTGCCTGAGCTCTTCACATAAAAGAAGCCAGAATGTTTCATTAAGACTGTGATAATTCAACAAGATATACTTTAGAAATCAGTGTGCATTCAGAGATGTGTACGGGGTAAAAATAGCAGCCTGACTGATTCCATTCAGCGGAGACAAACGCATTACCGACAAGGCCTTGTTATTGAGGAAAGAGTGGGAGACAGCAATCTCTGCATTGCCTAACTAGTCAAATACTTTCAATGGCACAAGTGTCAGGGTTTATACATTCTTTCCCATGACGTAGATTACCTGAGATGTCAGAGAGTGAGAGCAGTACAGAGGTTCAGGGACTGGAAGGAGTACAGCAGCATAGCACGGGATCAGGAACAGGAAGGACTTTGGCACTGTAGCATAGGGAACCAGGAAGTGGACTGACACCAGACTTTGGTCATGTAGCTCATAGGTGAGGAATAGGAAGTATGTCAGTAACGTAGCGTAGCAAATCAAGTGGGAGGATGTTGGTATCATAGCATGGGTTCAAGAACAGGAAGGACATCGGCAATATGGCACAAGGGGTTCAGGAAGAGGAAATATTTAGGCAACTTTACACGGGCAGGTCGGGAACAGGGAGGATGTTGGCAACAGTACAGGGAGTCAGGAAGTGGATTCAGGTAGGCAACGTTGCACATGGGGGTCAGGAACAGGAGGACTTCTGCAGCATAGAGGACTGCGAGCAGGAAGACGCTCAGAAACATGGCACAGGGGATTCATGATTGGAAGAACTTTGGCAATTTAGCACGGGGGGGGGGGGGGCGCAATCGGATGGACATTGGCAACATAGAAAAATGGGTTCAGAAACAGGAAGGATCTCAGAAACATAGCACTGAGGAGTAAGGAAAAATCAAAAATGTAGCATAAGGGGATCAGGAACAGGTCAAGCATCAAAGGCATAGAGTAAGTAGTAAGGCAAGGGGTGGACAGAGGCAGTCAGGAGGCAGTGACACAAATGAATAAAAACAAAGCGTGTGTGCTGACCACAATCAGGCCCTGAACGCTGATAAGCTGTTTATGATAAGCTGATAAGCTGATAAGCAAGCTTAAGACTCTGTTTGGTTGAGAACACAAAATTTTTCTCAACTTCCATCTGCACAAGAATGGTAGATTCCCGAATCTACCTGAATCTGGGTTAGGAAAGATACAGAAACAGGATCTAGAATTTAACGCTTTAAAAATGTCCTCTTTTTGGTTCACATGTGAACCAAGTGTACTAAGATAACTGAGAGACTCCAGAGTATTTCCAGTGACATGACTCGTATTCAGTATCCTATTTGAAGTTACTAACCTTGTCATTGAGTTGTCACTCAAAGCAGTAATTCCACCTAATTGTTGATCCAAATCCTCAACTGCTTGCCATTGTTTATGATTACAATAACTATAGTACCCATGACAGGAAGTGTCTCTACAGGCGTGAGTGTTTCAGTTCTTCACAAATGACACCTGGTCTGGCATGTTGTCTACAGTGTGTCTGATGCTCCCTGTGGTCACTTGATCATTTCCAAAACTTTGCGGTCTGCATGTTGAACAGTTGGATAAAAGAAACTGAAAACAAAAACAGGAAGTCCAAGTGTACTTCCTGGAGACAGGAAAACAGTGGTGCAGCAGCATACCTGGGTAGACCTACCCCCGACCTAAAAGGGGGGGACGTTTGGAGGTATTATGAGAAATCAAACCCTGGTTGGACACTTCCTGTATGAGGCTTGACTGCCAGCCGTTCAACAATCGAGATACGTAACGTTTCTCCTCTTGTTTGGAAAAGAAAGTTCTATTACTTTGTCTAGCCATATAAGAACCAGAGTACGTGTCCTTGTAGATGATGAGTCACTCTTTTAGTTTTACATCACTTTCACTGATATCAGTTTTGACTCTCACAGACTTCTTTTCATTATCACTAATTGCCGCCATCGTCTATTTCAAATTCCCGTCATGACATGAAACTGCGGTTACTTGGTTCAAAAAGCGATTATCCAATGAGTGACGCTCGCAGGGAGGGGTAACGATAAGTCAGCCGGTACCACAGCCAGCCAAGGCCGCGAGGCAGGGTGGGCCGGTGGGATGAGGGGGTCCCGTGGGATGGGGGGGGTTCAGGATGACAGGATGGACTCATACCGGTTAAAAGACTTTTTTGTCAGCTGCATGGCTGTGTAGCCTCCAGCCACAGTGACATCAGACAACCAGTTGCGTGAACTTGGATTTGACTGAAAATAAAAAAAAATAGAAGTTTGCCATCCCAGCAGATGAACAGTGCGTCATTCTTCCTGCTAAAAACAGGATACTTGAGAAACTAAGCAGACCTGCAGAGTAATTATTTATGTGCTCATTTGGAAAGGAAGGAGATGTACTGCAAATGTTAAAGCCCCCAACATGTGATGCAGTACAAGAAGTATTGGCAGCCTCAGCGGAGGAACATATACCATAATGAAGCTCATTCGCCACAGTGCTCAGCTAATATCCTGTAATGAGCGTCCATGTTTTTTTTTCTTTTTTTGCGTAAAGTACATTTACTTTGTCTAGACGTGCAAACTAGCTGCCAGGAAGTGCATCCTCTGTCTTTTTTGCTCCAGATGATTAGTCGAGATGTAATTTCCCCTCGAACTGACATCTTTTCATTATCGATAACTCTTCTCTGTCATCCGTTTTGAAATTCCCCTCCGTCTTTCCCAAGAAATAGACTCCGGTCGTGTACAGGTGTTGCAAAATGAATATTGTAATTCAACTTCCATCCAATGAAAGTCATTTAGCCTGTTAGCACAGATCCTTTGGACAGTCTATCAACACAAAGCAGAGGTAATCAGATATGATTGCGCTCGTTACTCCAATACCACAGTCTGTCAGTTCAAACAAACTGAGGAACTTAAATGATACTAATCATGGTGAAAAAGTGGCCCACCAACATGGGAAGGAATTACTTAATGTTATAATATAAACAGTTCAACTGGGACCTGGGATCACCCCGTCCTGCTGAGTTCACTGCACTCATTTTGGTCTGGAATTACAGCACTCTGGATACCAAACTGACAGAGCTATTATTCAATCAGCACCTGGAAGAGTGCGTGTGTGTTTGTGTGTGTGTGTAGTTTCACATGGTGGATCACAAATCAGTGTAATAACAATCTGTTAAAACAACTACTCTGTGATGGACAGTAACTAAATGCACGTCTTCACCTGTTACTCAACTCACTTGTATACTCAAGTAAATTAAATTGCATTTCAGTGTTGACACGCAACAGACAACAGAAAAAGTATATATATAAATATGTATGTGTGTGTGTGTGTGTGTGTGTGTGTGTGTGTGTACTCATGCAACTGCACAGAAGTCCCTCCAACATACCTCCCTGCACCCCCTGCCAACATACTCCAGCATTACCATCATGTGTATACCTCATACTTATATTTTACATGTATTTTATATTTGTAATATATCCATCCCCCATTACACACACCCACACACAAATTAACACACACACACACACACACACACACACACACACAAAGTATATCTACTGTATCTATCTGTCTATCTAATAGATAGACAGATAGATAGATAGATAGATAGATAGATAGATAGATAGATAGATAGATAGATAGATAGATAGATAGATAGATAGATATTAGAACATTTTTTGTTATTACTTGACTTACTTGACTTGGCCAAGGGGTTTGAATAGTTTCTCCCCACCTGTACATTTTGTTTAGAGCTCCATTTATTATCCCACAGTTCATAAGATAAGATAAGATAAGATAGATTTTGAAGCCACAATAACAGAAAAGAAAAGGAGAGATAAAGAAAAGGTAAAACAAAGATGGAAACATCCCGGGGTACATCTGAACCATCCGTCTTTCTGTCTCATCTTCCTCATGCTGCTTCGAGAGGACAGCCGAACAATCCGAAAACCGAATAGAAATTGTCACCTCAACGTCAGCCAGCCAAAAACAAACACACGCAAAAACAAAATGGGTGCTCATCTTCCCCACTATTACCCCCTTTATTGTACTCATTACCACCAATGTCATCATGATTACACTGAGCTCTATCATGTTAACACAGCCGTATCAGTGCCATCAGCTCTCTGTCTACACCCACTGTAGTCTCGCTTTTTGTCCTATCTTGTTTTGAGACTCCAAAATAACACGCACCACTAATCTAAATTCTGTTATTTTTTATGCCTTATAATCACCTACGCTGCTGGATGTTGATTGATCATTAGGAAACATGGTGCATTTGTTAGCGCCTTACTGTGTATTCCCGCTCTTGACAAGTGGGAGGTGGGTTAATACTTTCGGTCCATCTGTGCGGTTGCATCCAGACAAGTCCTTTTCTGAAGACAGTTGATTAGATCTTTATAAATGACATCAACGAGGCGCATATTATGTGCTTATATAAACCACCGGACTTCCCGTCGATCTTGTATCACAGGGCCAGCTCATCCCGAACATCCGATTCATTATGATGTAAAATGCTGAAGCGAGGGCTAGATCAGCAGTCCTGCTCCTCTGACACACTCTATAAATGCAGTCTTCAGGTGGAAAATCAGATAAATCCTGGCATAGAAGATATTTAAACCCTGTAAGGAAGTGTCGTTCAGTGTATGCTCCAACTGAGTAATAAAATCCCTTTGGGTTGCACCATTCGATTCACTGCATCAACCTGTTTCGCTAGTTATATGACTGTGAGTTATTTTATGCATATTATATTACACTTTGCCAAGGATTCTTATAGCCACAATAACTTTTTTAACTATTTCCATCGAATGCCGCATGATAATGACTACCAGAGTCTTTTTGAGCACTTGTACACATTTGAATAATTTACATCAAGTACCTTGTGGTAAATAGTTGGTACGCATGTGACCATATAGCTGTAGTTCCACTTATCAGAAATAATGGTTCAAATTCCACTGAACGATGTGATGCATTACAGAAGGATACAAAACTGTAGCCTTTTACATATAAATTTTACAACCTTTTACATAAAGAGAGTCTTCCACGCATTCATACATAACCACAGCCACACACACACTAACACGATTTATGAACTTGTAGCGTCAATAAACTTTAATGAGCCTATAAAGTATACATTTTTAGTAGCGTATGCATGAGGCAATCGTCGAATCATTCTGAACGTGTCGGGAAAATCAACGGCGAGACCGTCTGAGCACTTTGTTGTTTTGTTTCGACGCAGCGTGACGTTCATTCATCGCTCTACCCATTCTGTAAGAGGGGGGTTCGGGATGAGGTTCTTATGTAGACTGAGTAATTGGAGGAGACCTGCTTTGTTTCGCATGCTGAAATTCCCACTTTACTTAATTTTTCTTTTGAAGCAATTTTTGGGGGTTTATATAAACCTATATTAATTAATTGATTTATCAATGTATTAGTACTTGATTAATTAATTCTCTTTTTTCAATTTTTTCTTTGTATTTTTTACATTGAGGTCCCTGGAATTCGGAATATATTTCATTCTACTCTGCGTTGGAGGGTTGTTGACTTTTTTACAAATGTATTTATTCATTTATTTATTTATTCCCATATTAATTCAGTTTCATTTATTTTTGTATTTTTTACAGTAAGGTGTCTGGTATTTGGAGAATATTTTATTCTATTCTGTATTGCAGAATGTTTGACTTTTCCTTTATTTATTTATCTATTCAGTTATATGAGTGCTGTGTTTATGTAAAACCCTTTATGACCTCGCTTCAAAAATATACATAGAAAATATATCATAAATATAATAATTTAAAGATAGATGGATGGATGGATGGATGGATGGATGGATGGATGGATGGATGGATGGATGGATGGATGGATGGATGGATGGATGGATGGATGGATAGATAGATAGATAGATAGATAGATAGATAGATAGATAGATAGATAGATAGATAGATAGATAGATAGATAGATAGATAGATAGATATCACTAGATCCCTAGGTCTAAGCAGTCATAGTGAAAAAAAGAATAAATACAAACTAAATTTCCTTTTGTGTAAAAAGGAAAAGCTATGCCTTTGCGGTCCCGTCCCCAGGGGTAACCTTGAGACCTCCTCCCGTCTGTTGTCACAATGCAAAATTATAAACATTTAAGCTGGTCAGTCGTCAGCGGAACCAAGAACGTAGGTGTTTTTGGATGACGGCGGGTGAGGCGAGAGTAGCCACTTCCAATGGCCTTGGTGTGCATCCCGCGAGACTTTGTCTTTCTCCTGGACTGGCGCCGCCATCGTTTTCCAAGCGACAGTAATGTAATCAAAGTTTGCGCTCACAGCTGCTCCCCGTCGTCCCTGCTGTTTTTTTTCTTTCTTTTTTTTCCCCCTTCCGAAAGGCTTCCGAACAGGAGACTAATAAGAAAAATGGCTAGTGGTTATAGGGGGACAGAGAGAAAGAGACCAAATCATGAAAAGGGATGATGGGGGGGGGAATGGAAAGATCACTGAGACTGAAACCGCAACCAGATGGAAAAGCTATATTTCTGAGAAAGCAGAGCATTATCCTGTTCATATTTTCAGTTTGGGGTGAACAATGTGATTTAGGACACTGGTGGGCAGATTATACTGGGCCTGACAGCATGTTCGGGGGATTAACTCAGCGTTCTTTATTTTTAATATGTGAAAATATTTCTTGCGACGTAGGGCGCAGCAAATGTTTTATCATGGATTGCTTCACTCACAGCCCGACACTCCACACACACAGCGGCGTTATAAGTCACGGCGTATCCACCTGCGTTGACTTATCGAGAGGTTGACTCAGGTCAGTTCTTCACCTACAAAAAAAGAAAGTTCAAACACCTAATGCGGTGCAAAAAAATGCGCCTCACTTCCTGGCTTAATCTAATCAGATAGTTATGGGCTGTATTTACATAAAGCTGCTTTAATAAAAACATTTAAATGCAAAGCCTTGCCCAGTGCCGATGACTGCCGACAGATTCATAGCGTAATGTCAGGCTTCCAGTAACAAAACATCGATTTCATCTTCGGGTGCATAGGGGGAGATTTCAGTGGTTTCCTGTTTCTCCAGCAGCGGGTCATCAGCTTTGTGCGTAAGACCAAATATGGAGGCCAAAGGCTGGAGCTGCAGGGGATCCTTTAATTAAGACATTCAAAATTACAACATTTGTGATTTTTATTATGAAAGGAGTAATTTAACAGCTAATTACGCAGGGATTGGGTATGCATGAGGTCAGTGGATACACATCTGTATTTAGCACATGGCATGCATGTTTAATATATTTAAATTTAAATTTTAAATCGAAAAAAGTCCTGAAAACTGGAAATGTAGATTCTCAATAATCATTTATCCTTTATTACTGCCCGTGTGGAAATTTGTTCTCTGGAATTAACCCATCATGGATAAAGTGTGAGCAGTAAGTTGTTGTCGACCAGCGCCAGGGGTTCGGTGTCTTGCTCAACAACACTTCCACACACTAGGAGGAGCTGGGAATTAAACCTGAAATGTTTGTTTCAATCTGCACGTTTGCTCGATCTCCTGCACCATGCAGCCCCTCTGCAGAAAAACACAAATGTTGGAAAAAAAAAGGGCCACATTCAGAAGCTGTTTACAAATTATAAAACAACCAATAGAATTTTTTTTTTTTTTTTTTTAGATGTAAAGCCAGAAGAATGACCCAACTAAATACTTTCTTTGCCGTTGAAGTAAACAGATTGGACCGCCATTCACCATGAGCTACGAGACGCAATCAATGCACAGCTATTTGTGTACTTTATAGAAGTCAATAGTTGATAAATATGTTCAGTCAAATTATTATGTGTATATGAAGATAATTACTACTTCCAGAGACCGGGCTTTGTTTCCCTCTGTTCTCTGCCAGAGCAGGAAACCAGACAAACACCGGAGCAGGCGTCCAGTGTTACTATTCCTGGCTGCGTTACACCAAGGCCCAAGGAAGACCTGACCTGTTTTTCACCGGCGAGGCCTGTGAAAAATGGGAACGCATGTTCCTTACTCAACATTAGAGTGTCGGCCAATCATGCCTTGCATGTGAGTATGCAATGCTACTTGTTTATTATTATGTGTTTGACACCCTCTTCTGATCAGCACTATTGTATTGTAGACTTGTTCAGGATGACGCAGTATGCAGTGGAGCGTGTAATCAAGCTGCAAGGTGAACAGTCTGATGCAGAAGAGCCATGAACTTGTAGAATATTGTTGCCTTGGACACCATTAGTCTGTAGGTATGTTGTGCAATATACTTTGAAAATTCGAACAATTTCAATAAGACTGGTGCAATTGGTTATGTTGGGAATTTTATGTCATTAAATCAATGCCAACTCATGCTACGTCAACTGGTATTACGCTAACTCACGTAATATTAACTCTTGTTATTTTAAGTTGTGCTTAATTTGTGTGTGTCATTGATGGTACCCGTGCATTTTACTCTGTTTCAATTTTAAACATTTAACAGTAGTAGGAGAGTTAACTCACGTTATTCTAACCCTTGTCATGCTATGTAGTTCTATGTAACTCACATTGTGCTAACTCAAACTATGCTAAGTCATAGTTATCGAGGTAATCCAATCCAAAGGTTGCTCTTTTGTCCAAACGAACAACACCCCTATGAGCATCATAACCCCCCTAGACCTTTTTTCCGTTGATCAACTTCTACATTTACATATATACGGATGGGGGACAAACATCCTCAAGTGAAAAATATTCAAGTCCGGTTGACTTGACAAGAAGATTTCAACAAGAATTCACCATGACCTTGATGGATGAGAACCTCCACAGACAACAAACTCTAAAGCAATGCTAACTCTAGCTAACTATACACACCTAGCATGATTTACGTCATCACTGGTACTCATGTATTTTACTCTGTTTCAGTTTTAAACAATAAACAGTAGTATGAGGAGTTAACTCACGTAATATTAACCTTTGGCATGCTAAGTTGTGCTATTGTGACTCACGTCAGCCTAACTCGAACTTTGCTAATATGTGCTCTGTATCTATTTGTGTTGAGCTTACACTGGCAGCTTTCATGTCATCTCACATGTATTTTTACACAGTTTCAGCTTTAAACATTTAACAGTAGTGTGGGACTCAATAGAACAAGAAAAGCAGACATCGTGTTCTCCTTGTAGCCTGCACTACCATGTTAGCTTACTGTCTACCATGTGAAAGGGAAGAATCTCCATGCAAGGCTAGTAAACTTGCATTGGTGGCTATAAGGCAGCTGTGACTTGGTTGGTGTCAAAGTTCCTCCTGATGGTGGTGTTAGTGCCTTGCACGGCAGCTTTGCTGCCATTGGTATGTTAGAGTGGATGTGACAGGGCTATATAACTGGAGAGCATTTATCATTTACTATTACAGGTATGGGATGAAATGAGGATGAAACATGTCAATGTGTTTTCGTTCTTCATTAAAAATCCTCACATCTTTGTCATCACAACATGATAACATTGATATTATAATGTGCACATCATGAGGCCAGAATACTCCAAAAAGAACTTGATCGGAAGTTCTATGAAATGCGAGCCATGTCAAAACTCCAGGCATTCACATTAGAGAAAAATAACCCATGCCGATGTCAGTGATGATCACGTCAAGGCTGGCCCACCCTCGCCCCCAACAACAATCTGAGCCAGCTCGCCTCATACAGTTGTCAAGTCATTCGGGCTCCACCTCCATCTACTGGCTTAACTCCACTTCCACATCCGCCGGCATCTGGACCCCGCGTGGACTCCACCCACGTCCTACTTTTAAAGTCTGTCCAAATACCCATCAGGTCTAATCTCTAAAATTTAAACTCCACATTGCATCTTGTCTTGTAAAATATGCTCCTGTATTCATTTCATAGCTCTACCATTCCTGAACCATTTATTTCATTTTTGAGCCGCTTGCAGTCAACCACATGATGTTCAAAGGAAAATAGATCTCACTTATCGAAAAGACATTTGATAGTAATAATCATGGATGTAAAAATAACATTAGACATACTGTATGAGTCGTTAATGCAGATTGACTTTAAAAAGGGACAGCAGGACAATGGAATCATTTATATGACAAACTGCATCATGGAGATAGCCGTGTTTACGGTGTGGAGCACGGATTGTTTATATTCTCTAAGCAACTTATGATTGGGATCTACTTCTTGTCAAGTATTAATTCTCTATGAGCATACCCAAGGCGCACAAGTACGTGCAATCTCACATATGTGTATGTTCGACACTACAACGCACCGCTTCACAGAGGTTTCAGAGGAATCGCCATTATAAAATCATTACAGCAACCCGTGGAGGAGCTCAGGCTCGTGGTACTGTGTGGCTTTTTTGACGGCTAAGTCGCAAACACATTCACCGCACAATTCTTTCTCGCACACAACCATGGGAACCCTTGAAGCTTCATATTTGGACGGACTTGCTAATGAAGGAGTGGTTCTGCCACCACGAATAAGGTAGATGCGATCGGCAAGATAGTTTTTGCGGTGGACGGATGCAGTTCTGGGGATGTTTGCCGCAGACACAAAAACTCACGTCAACATGTTTGTCAAAGGAATTAGGACAAGAGAGCTTTGCAACTTAACTCTATATCCTTAGAAAATACAGTTTAAAAAAAAAAAACTTTTAGCAGAATGTATATCTCGACTTTTTGTTTGGCTAACTTTTTGCTGAAAGTAGCTTATTTCTTGGATCTATTCAAGGAAGTGAGATCATGAAGTGTTCACAAAACATGTGCATCTGTCATTTGCCACTAGGGTCTGCTTGTGGGGGCAGAAGCAGAAGTAGGGAGACCCTGACATACACTTGGTTCAGCTTTTCCTGGGGTATCAAGCATGTCCTGGGTCTCTTTTGGCCTCTCTTGATACAGAAGAGCAGCGGCTCTGCCCTGTGTCCCTCCTGAATGCCCAAGCTTCTCATCCTATCTCTAGGGGAGAGACAACTCATTCGGTGGCTTGTATCCATGATCTGGCTCTTTTGGTCACTAACCAAAGCTCATGACCATAGGTGAAATCAGGGATGCAGATTGTCCCCAAAATCAATAGCAATGCCTTTGGGCTCAGCTCCTTCTTTGCAGAGTCAGTTGCAGAGTCCAATGCACTGATCCGCCTGTCCGTATTCATTTTTCCCTCCCTCTTTAGCAAGATCCCGAGATGTTTGAACATCCCCGACCCACAGAGGGATTCAACCCTTTTCCCAGCTGAGGACCACAGACTCTGATTTGAAAGTTGTGATTTTCATCCCAGCCGCAAACCACTCTATTGGGAAATGGAGATCATGGTAGGATGGAGCCAACAGGGCCACATCATCTGCAAAAAAGAAGAGACCCGATCCCGAGGCAACCAAACCGGATCCCTTCACCACCCTGGCTGCACCGAGAAATTCTGTCCATAAAGATTATGAACACAATCGTTGAAAAAGGGCAGCCATAGCGGAGTTCAACCCTCTCTGGAAACAAATCTGACTTGATATTATCGCAAGCCAAGTTCTGACATACAAGGACCGAATGACCTGTATCACGGAATCTAGTATCCCATAGTCCCAGAGCACCCCAATGTCTTATCCAAGTGTGCAAAACACATATGGACTGGTTAGGCAAAACTCCAATGTCCCACAAAGACTCAAGGTTGTAGGTTGTAGACCTGATCCACTCTTCAGTCACCAGGATGTATGCCAGACTGCCTCTCCAGAATCGGAGCGTCAACTACCTCACAGACCCTTCTCGTATGGAGACAACTTTTCCAAACCAAAGTGTCTCTTGTGAATCTTCTTCTGCGTTTTAAAGAAGAAAAAATGCTGTTTTCATGCATAGATTTATTTGAAATACAGAACAGAACACAAGGGTGCACATGTGGGTATGGTTACTTCTCTGTTGATCACCTGGTTCTGATTTGGGTACCCTTGGATGACAAATGGGAACCAACAAAACTCCCTCGGTGGTACGGCGGCTGGTGATTTTTGAAACGATGGTTTACTTTGTGGAACGGATTCAACGCGCAGACATGCCGATCAACGTTAAGGCCCTTGCTACCACAGAACCGTCGTTTGCCGCTGACGGAACGTGACGCTGTTAAAAACCGACACTCTCAGCTCACCGCCCGTCAGCTTGACACCGCAAGTCTTTTTTCAGGTTGATCAAAGCTTCCATTCTTTCCAGGCTCATTGATGTTCTGATCCAAAGTCCAGGAGCATAATTAAAATATCGTACATTTTTAAGCTAATAATGGTCCCAGTGTGATGTGGAAACCACCTGTGCATAAACACTAAAGCAGAAAAACCTCTTGAGGCCTGTTCCAATAGTCTGGAAATTTTAATGACACGTATTTTAATGATATTACCAGACTTCCACTATAGTGCTAATGTTTCTACTGTTCTAGTGAGACTTACACACTCAGATAGCCACCAGCTGGTTATATAATTTATTAATTCCTTTCAGTTAATTTACACTTTCATCAAATTTATGCATTACCATAACCACATACCCAGATGAATCGCTTGAGTGCGGTATGCCGTGTTTAAGAGGACGAGATGTTTCAATTTCAGCAAGACATCAGATTGTATCACAGGATGCCAACGGGACTAGTGCTCTGCTTGTACTTGCAGTTAGCCACGTCTGATAGCTAAGCTCACAGTGTTGAAGTGTTAACACAGCTTGAGGTTGGCTAACGATTGCTACTCCCTCAACCGGTTTGTATTTTCCCAAATCTGGGTTTCTTCCTGGATCTTTCTGGAAATTTCCAGTCTACCTTCTGTCTGAACTAGAGAATCCACCACTGAAAACTATGGTTTGGATCCACATTTCTAAAGTTAGATTTAATGTTATTCTTTGTTGGTTTCTCTGTCCGTGTTTCACCCATTGTGGTTTTGAAAAAAAAAAAACTTTCACAAAAACCACTAAAATTGATTGCAGTGTTATAATATTTGTATATATATATACATATACGCACACATACATACATATGTGTTTATATACATACATACATATACTCATATATATATATATATACATGACATGGACTCCCTCACATAAGTTGCTCTCATTTTTTTATTTATGATATCGGATGATTTTGAATTTTTTTTTCACGAAAACGATGACGGCTGCGTTTTTGCAGCCTGAGCATAATTTCCCAGAATTTATATGAAGATTGAAAGCGGATGCCTGACAGACGGAACGTTGCCGTTGACCACCACTTGGAGTTTGACAAGCTGGAAATGAAAATGTGTCAAATCAATACATACAGGCCCCTCGAAAACATACAGACAGCTCCAGAGATGAGAGGCACATTTGTCTGCATATTTTACAGGCACATCGTAACAAAGGGGTTGCCAAATCGCATGCACACACACACACACACACACACACACACACACACACACACACACACACACAACCAAACAAGAGAGATTGGGGAATAGTAATGCTGCACTGGTTGTCTTTCCCCCCCTGCTTGGCGTGCCTGGAAACCATTGTAGCAACGTCTTGTGGTACTGCAGCCGTCGCCATGCCAACAGTAGCAGTGGCTTTCTGTGGGGATCATACTCATCATACCGGGTGACACCTGATGAATTCGCACCACACACACAGGCAAACACACACAAACACATACACTAACACGCATGTGCCACAGAAAAAAAAAGGGAACAAAGAAAGCAGGTGAAGTTCACACTTGTGGGTAGAAAAAAAAAATTGCAGTGGGGTAAACGACACACACACACACACACACACACAATGTAATGCTTTCAGTGGTAATGTAAGGCAACCTTTCTTTTATCCCGCTCCTCCTGCTCTAAGTCTGTGTGCTCCACTCTGTCTATCTAATCAGAGACAGCCTGCCTGAATCTAGCTGTCTGCAAGGGGGCAAATACACACTCGCGTGCATGTGCACGTGCAGTCACATGCACGCTCAGATACGCACACACAAGTTCACAAATACATCTTCATCTTTCTCTCAACACCAAGAGCACAACACAAGAGCACTCTATTTCTCTCTTTCACACACGCATATATGTACAGACTTGAAAAAGAAGCACACACACACGCACACATTCAGTATCCACATATTAATAACCAGGTCTCCAATGTCAATTTCAGCTCTCAAGGACTGTGGGTGCTGAGCGAGGCAGAGGCCACATGTGCAAAAAGAGCAGGAGGAAAAGAGAGGGAGAGAGAAAGTGGCACAGAAATAGATAGATAGCGAGGGAGAGAGAGAGACAGGAGAAAGAGAGAGAGAGAGAGAGAGAGAGAGAGAGAGAAAGGCACAGTGTGTGTGAGACAAGGAAGAATAATGGGGTAATGCATTCAGGTTCTTATTCATGCTGATTCCCCCGCTGGGTGCACAGACTCATTTACCTAAACAATACATTTCAGACAGGGCAAAGAGGACACAGAGGTGGGCTCGGCGAATGCGTGTGGGTTTCAGGGAGAGTAATGGCCTGCTACCCCACCTCCCCCTCCACCGCCCATCACCCAACCTAAAAATGTGCGATTTTTTTTTTTGTGTTATAGAGAGAGGGTTTGTTGCACCGTATCTATAAATGTGAGGGTAAAAGATAGTGGTCACTGAGTCGCAGGGGTGAATGCAGCCGTGCTTGGTTGAATACCGGCGTCTGCATCTGATAGAGAAGAAAAAAAAGAGAGGGCATAAAAGAGCAGTGTGGGAGAGCGCAGGAGGGAGAAAGATCACGGGAAGAGGAAAAAGAAAGGCCTCTTCAGTGAGATGGAAGTTGAGAAATGTACTACTTGACCTCCAGTAGGTGCTTAGCATGACAAGACAAGTGCATTTTTAAAAAAAATCTCTATTCTCTTTTTACCAGAAGGTTCTTTCAGTTAGCCGGTACAAACAAACATATATGTGATTTATTCGACACTCTGCTCCATTTAATAGCAATGTCAAATGGCGGTGACCCCGTCACACCTTAATATGTACAATGGCGTTATCTGCCATTACCAAAAGGTAGAAAAAAAAATATAGATTCAGAAGAAAACACATGAATGCATAAGGAAATCAATGGGAAAGCAAGAAAAATTGTGCCTTAAGTACCGAAGAGTCTAAATCCCATTTTGTGATCTTTTTGGAAATTGAACACAATAATACATTCCTCATGGAATATGAACAATAAATGGGTCTAAGGGAAGACAACTAACGCTATGAGCCAAGAGTGGAAAAATATTGATCAATTACTTAATTAATTGATTGATTGATTCATTCATTATATATACCGCTTATCGTGCACTTAGGATCTTGTGAGCTGCTGGAACCTATCCCAGCTGTTGTTGCGCAACCTGAATTGGTCACCAGTCATTGACAGGATCACCTACACTGCTGATTTTTCAGCTTTTCCCCCTTGCAAAGCATGTAGAGATCTGTAATTTTTATAATTTCATCAACTTTGAAAGACGGAATCTAAAACAAAAATCCAGAAAAACACATTGAATGATTTTTGAATTTAATTTGCATGACATAAGTATTTGAATCACCCACCAACCAGGAAGAATTGCTGCTCTCACAGACCTAATAGTTTTTGGTTAAGAAGCCCTCCTATTCTCCACTCATTGCCTGTATTAACTGCACCAGTTTTAACTTGGTACCTACTGTATATAAAAGACACCTGTCCCCACACTCAATCAAAATAAACTCCAACCTCTCCACAATGGCCAAGACCAGAAAGCTGTGTAATGATATCAGGGATGAAATTGTAAGCCTGCACAAGGCTGGGATGGGCAACAGCAAAATAGGCAAGCAGCTTGGTGAGAAGGTAACGACTGTTGGTACCATTATTAGAAAATGGAAGAAGTTCAAGATGACGGTTAATCTCCCTTGGTCTGGGGCTCCATGCAAGATCTCACCATACGAGGCATCAGTGGTCATGAGGAAGGTGAGGGATCAGCCTGGAACTACACGGCTGGACCTGGTCAATGACCTGAAGAGCGCTGGGACCACAGTCTCAAAGAAAACCATTGGTAACACATTACGCCTTAATGGATTAAAATCCTGCGGTGCACGCAAGGTCCCCCTGCTCAAGCCAGCACATGTCCAGGCCCGTCTGAGGTTTGCCAATGACCATCTGGATGATCCAGAGGAGGAAAGGAAGAAGGTCATGAGATAAGACAAAAATAGAGCTTTTAAGTCCAAACTCCACTTTCCGTGTTCGGAGGAAGAAGAAGGATGAGTACAAACCCAAGAACACCATCCCAACCAAGAAGCATATGGGTGGAAACATCATTCTATAGGAATGCTTTCTGCAAAGGGGACAGGGCGACTGCACTGTATTAAGATAAGATAAGATAAGATAAGATAAACCTCATTGATCCCCATGGGGGAAATTCCTTTGTCACAGCAGCGTAACAGTTACAATGTAGAAAAAAAAATAAAAAAATAAATTAAAAAAACTAAAAATTAATATAAATATAAATGGAGAGGGAGAAGACAGAAGATAGATAGACACCCATAAATAAATAGACCGCAGCAACAACAACAACAACAACAGCAACACCATCACGGATAGTAATGGAGAACATAAAGGACCTGTAAGGGTGAAAAATACACAACCAGAACTAAACAACAATATAAATAGAGTGACAATAGTAATTAATAAAATAAATAAACAAATATAGGCAGGATGTGTGCGGGCTGGAACAAACAAGGATAAGAAAGACAGCAGAGTTAGGGCATGACATGTGAATGGCCGTGGGCACAAAAGAGCATCTGAAGTGTTTAGTTCTGCACGGGGGTGGGATGAACAGTTGGCTGAGGGAGCTGCACATCAGCCACGGCTCGTCATGCAGGGGGTGGGAAGGATTGTCCAGGATAGCTACCAGTTTGTCCTTCACCCTCCCAACTGGCACAGATTGAAGACGGTTCAGGTTCAGTCCCACCACTGAGCAGGCTTTCCTCACTATCTTGTCAAGTGAATTGGTAGAAGGCCTTTTGGAGCCCGCTACAGACGCCAAACATATTGAAGAGAGGATGGATGGGTCCAAGTATCACAAGATATTGGCCAGAACATCCTTTCAACAGTCAGAACCTTGAAGATGGGTCATGGCTGGGTCTTCCAGCATGACAACGACCTGAAACACACAGCCAGAGCATCTTGGGAGTGGCGTAAGAAGCATCACTGGGGACAGAAGTGGCCTAGCCAGTCTCAAGACCTGAACTCAATAGAAAACCCTTGGAGAAAGCTGAAAGTCCATGTTGCCAAGCGACTGCCGCGAAACCTGAAGAAGATCTGGAGAAGATCTGTATGGAGGAATGGGCCAGAATCCCTGCTGCAGTGTGTGCAAACCCGGACAGAACGACAGGAAACGCCTGATCTCTGTAATTGCCAACAAAGTTCAGTTTTTCTGATGTATCAAAAAACATATGTCATGCAATAAAAAGCAAATGGATTACTTAAAAATCATATAATGTGTTATTCTGGATTTTTGTTTTAGATTCTGTCACTCACAGTTGAAGAGTACCGATGATAGAAATTACAGACCTCCACATGTTTTGCAAATGGGAAAAACTGAAAAATCAGCAGTGTATCAAATACTTGTTCTCTCCACTGTAGCTACCATTCACTCCCTCATTCACACAGTGTATACAGACATATGACAAGTGAACCTTTTATTCACACATCATATGGAGATATTGTGCATTCACAATGTCCGAAACCCACCCAGACACAAGGACAAACATTAAGTCACCGCAGAGAATTGGCCCCTGTCGGAATCGAACCAAGGACCTTCTTGCTGTGAAGTGGGAGCACTACACACTGCACCGCCCTGAGCAAAAATGCGTAAATCCTAAAGCTGTCGCCTGCCGCTGTTTGCTTACTGCTAAAACAGATTTGTGCTTGCATGACGGTATTTACAACGTCTTAAAAGATAATCTGGGGTCCGATTCTCGAAGCTCTGATGGTTGGCAGGGTGCAGGAGTCACATGCTCAGTCCGGTGGGCCACCCGGAGAAGAAGATTTTACATTTATTCAGTTGTAGGAGTAAAATCTGTTATTTACCCGTGTGCCATGCTCACTCAGTGCTTTTATTCATTTGCAGAACAGTACAAGTTGGAAGATGCATTGTTGCTTGTTTTTCCCCTGGAGGAGATCAGGCTAGCTTAGTCTTGTAACTTAGCCTTTATTGTTAGCAGAGTAAACAACATTCGGAAGAAGCGAAGATGTTAAACATCTGTCAATATCTGCGGAGCACAATCGCTCGTATTACAAGCATCCGTTCCCGGTATTCAGCCTGCACACAACTGCACACAAGTGAGCATTTCAATAACACAGCCATGTTCCATTGCTGCAAGTCACTTCGGAGATGATTTAATCTACCGGTTTGTGCGGACTAGGGGCTATATGTTTCAAAATTATTTTCTTTTCAATTATGGCAGAGCTCATACATTTTCCCATTTATTTTTTTATTGCTTTGAAATTTTTCCCTTTTTTTTAGTTACTCAGACAAATAAATAAATAAATGAATAAAATAAAATAGAATAAAATAAAATAGAATAAAATAAAATAAAATAAAATAAAATGAAATAAAATTAAATTAAATTAAATTAGATTAAATTAAATAATATAATATAAAATACAAATAAAATACAAATACAAATAAAATAAAATAATGTTTTGATTTAAAAATAATCAAGGGCTATAAATACATTATTACTGAAAGCATATGCCTCATTGAATAGTTACTTGCTAGTGATGAGCTATTATAAAGCAGTAAGAAAATACATTTATTAATTAAAGACTTATGCTGCTATGACAAGACCCCCTCTTCGAGATGGGGAACATTTGGTCCACAATTTGAAAAAGGTTTTTAAGCTAGAACCACTATTCTAGTAGTACTTGTGATAAAGAGGTTACCGGGACTAAATGTAGCTGTTGCACATTTTTTTGAGAATGCGGGGTCAATAGAGGCTTTAAAATTAGGAGATTAATGTGTTACGACTAGTTACTGGTGAATGCCCTGAGGAATTCGGTGCACCTGACTGATATTATCACTGATATGCCTTGAGTGTCTTAAATGAGACTTGCAGGATCACCATCAACCCAACAACTGGCAACTGCCATAACATTTGTGGAGGTGCCGAGCCATGTGGCAGCCATTTGTTCCATGATTGATTCTGACGGAGCTAGCGTCTCTCGCTGCTCCGAACCGCTCAGGCGCCACACTTCAGACGACTGATCGGCTGTGAGGCTGATTATATACCCGCATTAATCAACCCGTGTGGAGAAAAAACAAAACGAAACAAAACAGAATAAAAGTACAAAAATCATGCATTAATTCATCTATAGTGTTTTTTCTCAGTGTTGCAAGGGGGCTGGAGCCTATCCCAGCTGTCATTGGGTGGTAGATGGGGGATAGTTGCCAACTATTGCCAGGGCCACATATAGAGACAAACTACTATTCACCCTCTGATTCATATGTCATGTCGAGACATACAATCGTAACTCACTTATTATTACATGTCTTATGGAGATATACAATCATTCACTCTCTCATTTGCACATCTTGGGATATTTAGGTTGTCCAGTGAACCTGCTTGTTTTTGGACTGTGGAAACTGGAGAATTCAGCAGAAACCCACTCAGAGATTGAGAAAATACCACACAGAAACCCCTGCCACCGTCAGAATCGAACCGGGGACCTCCTTGCTGTGTAGCGGAAGCGCTCACAGCTGCACTTAATCCCAGCTAACTGTGCTGCGGAGCATGTTGGCAAAAAATATTACAATAATTGAAACTAGCTGCAGCGATGTATTCAGCAACTGCGCATGATGGAGTCCTTCCCTGATTAGTTCCGCTATGCTGTGTGCTGAGCTAACTGTGCTAGGAAGCTGCAAGCTTTATAATAAATTATACTGATTTGCTTTCTTTATTCCGGGGAAGCGGTAAATAAAAGTAACAAAAGCTAGCCCCGATTATCACCCGAGCGCTCAACGAAAACGTCCCGCGGACACACGTTCCGGGCCTTCTCCCTTAACATATGTTCTCAGCAAATGCATCTGAAAACATGGCTATTAACCCGGTCTGACTTACAAACACACAAATATGCAGGGACACACACTCCCTGCATCGCTAATGAAACGGCCGACTTTTGTATGATGAGTCACTAAATCTCCCGCGGCTACGAGCAATGACCGGGCATCACCAGCGTGCAAAACCATCCATCCACATTAACGTCAGCGAGCAGAACGATTGGAAATGATGTACGATGGCATCGTCATTCCATAGGTTGACAGAAGCCCCGCCCCTCCACAGATGAGTGTGTGTATAATATACACACACTAGAGCAGAGAGGATGCTGTAATTATTGCTACAGTAAACCGCCGACACCGAGATGCTGAAACCACAAGCTTGTTGACCCGGAACAGTGCATGCGGTTTGCTCGACGGCCCCGTTTTAATCTCACACATACACACATCCCTAAACCACATGCGGCATAATACACTTATTGATCCAGATACTTACGCACACGCCAGACTGAGCGGGCCTCAAAATTGAGTTTAACCCCGAAATACGACGACACGCGCGCGTCTATGTGTGTAGTTTTTTCCATCGCAGAAGACTCGAAGTGCTTGACATCCATCGACTGCTGTAGCGTCGGGCATCCTTTTTTTTTTTGATTGTTTGTTTTTTTTCGGATTTTAAAGATTTCATATGAGGTTTCCTGCCCAAGTGGATTTCTTGCTTTCGACACCTGCGTGAGTGTGTGTGTTGTTTGTGTGTGGCACCTGCCTGAGGGTATGTTTGCACAGCACAGCGTGCTGATACACTGCAGGGTTGTTGTTTTTTTTTTGTTTTTTTTTTTTTTTTTTTTTTTTTGTGGTGTGAGGAGCAGGTGAGAGACGGGTAAAGGGAGCCGACAAGACGCTCGCGCTTCAAAAAAAAAAAAAATCACACAAAAAAAAAGTCACAGACCATTGTCTGTAAAGCAAATTCGTATTCAACGTATTCTGTATTTCTAGAGGGAAAAAAAAAGATGGCTGTCGTGCAGAACGTTCTCTTTGGCCAGTGTACACAATCCCGCAATTGTTTAAAAAAAGTCTCCTTTTTCCAAAGATGCCAGTCTGGCATGCGTTAAAAATCAGAGAAATATGCAACAGATAATTGGGAACATATCCGCGCCACGCAGTGTTTATACGAACCCATGTTTTTGTGCATTACGTCTCTAAGGGCCCTGAGCGTATTTGACAGTGTTTCGAATGTATGAGAAAGTAAGTTCCAATGAACGTACATGTCCCGCTGCTGCCACCAACTCACCACGCTTGTGTGTGTGTGAATGTGTGTGTGTGTGTGTGTGTGTATGGGTGTGCATGTGCCGCTCGGGAGATTGCACTGGTTGCAGCACAACTATGCGTTTTTGTTTTTCCCAGTATGTATGAATGCCTGGCTCACACAACACACACACACACACACACAGGCACGTACGTCTTTTCCAATCATATGGTCTTAGCTAGGATGTCCTTGTAATCATCTCCCGTCATAGAATAAGGTCACAGGAATAAAGGGAAACTTAAACTGGCGGTTTCCAAAGCCCCGGATACGCCGTATTTGATTGAAACCGCCGCGGAGCGCCGACGACAATGGGAGACGATTCCGAGTCATTAGAAAAGCAGCTCGGCCAATCATATGAAACATTAGCGATTTTTGTCCTAACGCGTTCCGACACGCGTGTCTCAGGGTTTCGACCGAAGTTCGAGGAGTTTGGAGACGCTCAGGCGATGAGTTCGCCAGCGCAGACAGCCTCTTCCCTCTGAGTTGAATTTTGAATAAATAAAAAATTTAATAAATACTGGGCAGGGTTCATAAAACCTTGGCGGGGTTGAGCGTCGGCCAAGAGATGAACGAATCCGCTTCCAAGTAGAGAGCATTTCGACTGGGCCTGATGGAGGTCTGAGCCCAAAAGAACCCTTCCAGTTTCCCTCCGTCTCGTCCAAATATTATGAATGCGAACAAGATGCTTATCTGAAGGGCTTTTTTTCTTCCCCTTCGTTATCAGGCGTGTCCATTTCCCCTTGTTCCTCTCAAACATTGAAAAAAAAAAAAGGAAAATCTTGTTTAGGCGGAGCTTTTTTTTTTTTTTGTTCTGTTCTGCATTTATCGTAATTTGAAAGGGAAAATAGAGAAAATAAGAAAACCACATTTTTTGTGATTTATCCGGTGATTACAGATGTGACGTGTCTTCCGTGGGTCTTTTGTCGTTTTCTTTTATTATTTCCCGTATTCTCCAAAGACCACCCAGGGTGACTTTGTCTTCTTATTTTGTTTTGTTTGTTTGTTTCTTAATATCTGTTTGATTCCTGTCATTCGCCCCTCGCCCCTAAAAAAAAAGTCCTTTTTCCTTTCTTCTTTTTCCTCCGTCATGTGAGGGTGACTCCAGCCCCCCCCCCGGCCAATCAGTGGCATCGGCCCGGCCCGCTAATTGAATTCGGCTGGAGGTCTAATTCTAATGCGGTGCAGATGGCGGAGGCATTCCTGCATCCAACCATCCGCGGTTGCCACTCCGGGGCACGCTGCTCTACCCCCCGAAAATATTGCAGCCCGCATCAGATCCACGAAATCGACTTCGATGCGGCTATAGTGTGCCACACACAGGCTGCGCTCTTTGCAAAGAGCACAGGGGCGACTGTGTTATTACACATGTATAAGCAGGCATCCACTACATGTTGGGTTCCACCATCACTCGGTGGCAGTGTTGAGCCGCACTGAGTGCGCGGTGAACAGGGTTCCACTTAAGATATAATAAAGACACAGATCAATGACCATAATTTGGAGAGAGAGAGAGACACGGCCCGGGTTATAGTTATAATTTCCCTTGTTTCTGGCGTTGCTTTTAGAGTAAACACTGCAGGCGGCGAATCACAACAGACAGAGCGGAAAAGGGGGGAGAGGGAGATGGGTGAGGACGGCGGATGAAGAGATATATCAGGTGGAGAGGGCGGCGAAGAAGAGAGGAGGGTATGAAGTGAGAGCCGCTAATGCAATAACAGCACCACATGGAGACGGAGAACATTTCTTCGCACAATGGCCGCTATCAGCAGCTATCAAGTGCATCGAGGACAAGGCATCGGGGAGCATGTGTGTGAGTGTGTGTACGGGCAAACACACCGTGACTGGTTTGCACCGTCGTTTAGCCTACTGTTTTTTTTTTTTGTTTTTTTTTTTGAGGTGACTCCCAAGAGTTGAGGCCAGGAAATAAAAGACAAAACTCCATCAGGGCCTTAAGTGTGTGTTTTGGGGAGCGAGAAAATGACTGACAACACAAAAAACAGCTGTTCTGTGTGAAAGCAGACTCTTCGTATAAAGATTTCTTTTACATTTAAGCGTTTCAGTTTATGCATTTCATGCAAGAAAGTATGAACACTAGCTGTTTTTTAACGCAAGGGGAGAAGTCAGAGATATACGAGTATATAAGTGTATTTTCAGCTGCTCTGCAGTGCACGGTGCCGAGCTGCCATATACTTGAGGTAAATGGTTAATGGTCCCCACTTATTTGCCACTTTTAATCATCTCGTTCCGCAGCGCTTTATACTGGATAGCGTTCACCCATTCACACACTCACTCAAACACCGATGGCAACAGAGCTGCCATGCAAGGTGCCAGCCAGGCCATCTGGGGCATTTGGGAGTTCGGGGTCTTGCCCAAGGACACTTCAACATACAGACAAGAGGAGGACAAACAGCCACAGGTACCCTTGAAGTCGGACCTTTTCCAAATGCAGCCTCTCTACCGCCATTGTGTTTCACTCAATTTTCCATATTCATGTGTTGTGTTGTGTATGTGTGTGTATATATGTCTATGTGTGTGTGTGTGTGTGCGTCTATGGAGACCCAGCTGGTATTGGATGTCGATTTGATGTCTAATTCCGGCCAGATGTTAAACTTTAGTTGAGAACCGACGAGGGCAAAAGCCTGCTTTGTGTTGAAAAGAAAAAAAAAAAAAACTGAGCCCGTGCTGGAAGGAAAACTAACAAAGAAGAAACATCTAAAGGCTAATTTATCCTCTCTTTATATGTAAAAATAAACATGTCAAGTTCAAATGCCGTAACCGTAGCCACACTGCTAACACACGCTCCCCCCCAAGTTGGCAGAGATGTTAACCAATCTGCCGACCAGAGGGCGAAGATTCCGAGTAACGTGGAAATGGTCGGGAGGTCGATAATACAACTATTGGGAAATAAACCCAGCTATATATAAGTGTGACAAGTCATGTTAGAAAGATAAGTCTAGTTCAAGCCACGACATGTTCCTCTTTATTGTGTTTACACTCGAATTGCCATTCGTCGATCTGCTCGTATAACGTCTGAAAACAAGTGACGGTGAAACCTGGACCGACTAATCCTTGCCGGATGTCGTCAGAGCCTGTGGCAAAAGCAGGAAGTTTAATTATAAGTATGTGTTGCAGTGTAGCAACTGGACAGAGATAAGTTGTGAATAAGGTTATTTTATTTTATTTCATTTTATTTTTCCACTCATTCTGCACTCAGGGTCACTGGAGCCTATACCATCTGTTACTGGGCAAGAGGTGGGGGCTCAGCCTGGATCATCAGTCGATCCCAGGGCCACACAGACACACTGAGCCATTAACCATCTTATTCACACATCATATCGTGACATGCAACCATGAACTCTCCCATTCATACGTCTTATAGTGACATACAACCGGTCACTCTCTCATTCACATGTCTGGACAATTCAGTGTATCCAATGAACCTGCTGCATGTTGTTGTTCAGTGGTAGGAGACCCACGCAGACACAAAGGAGAACACATAAACTCCACGCAGAAAGGTCACGCTGTCGGAATTGAAATAGGGACCTTCTTGCTGTGAAGTGAGAACACAAACCACTGTTCCGCAATTGGGAGGATATACAGTATGCATTGTAAAAAAAAGGCTGCTATATTTGTTTTGGTGACAAGGAGATGACCAGTCATAATATATGAAGAAAATCACTCATTCCGTTCAGGTGGACGCCTTCTGGACTTGTCGTTGTTCTCCCGGGTGACGGAGGTGAGGCCGGAGAAAAACCCCACATGGCACAGGAAGCAGCTGTGCTCGCCCTCCAGACGTTTTCAAGAACAGGATGAGCCGTCTGTGGTCGACATCACCTGACCTCTTGGTGCTGCCTTCAGAGGAGTCATCATCACTACACCTTCGTCTTCCCCAAAGAAAAAAAAAACAAGACATCATGGTACATCCAGTTGCTATAAAAGGTTAATTACATGAACCAGGTCAACTGAGGAAACATCAAGAGGAAGGTGAATTTATACAGGAGATGTGAGTGAAGCTAAGGCTTGTTACCCGTGGTCTGCACAGGAAATGAGATGTGTGGACCCGGGTTAACTCTATCCTAGATGCTTCTTTTTTTTGTGACTTTTTTACCATTTTAATTTTCTTTTGAGAGAACATGATTGGATCGGAACACTTGCAAAAGTATCACCATTACTGTCGGCTAAATCTGCAAGAACCACTGATATGGTCACGCAAAGGAGGCGAGCAGAACTGAACCAGGGAAAGTGTTAAAACTGTTTGTGCCTTCATAGCATTAGCATGCTAGCATTTGACCCCTGCATTGTCGTTGAAGTCCCAAATGTAGCAAAGACTTGCCGACATCTTAACCTGGCCAGAAACGGGAAAACCATAACATATGTAACAGGAAAGACGACAATAGCATATCATAGCATACAAAGCCATTTTTGTTTAATATTATTTAGATTTTTATTTCAAAAGGTTTCAATCATTTACAGATTTATATTGGCCTTTTTTTCACATGGACACTTCATCCTCCCAACATGCTCAAAATGCAGCAGGCACGAATATTTTCCTACCCCATGTCATGACTCAATTTCACAAATTCACAATTTTCAGGTACATTCAGACAACTCAAACTGCAAGGCAACCATAAGGAATGAAGTGAGAGCCACCGAAATCACACCAATCAAGGCTATAGATAAACAATAGGATAATGTACCATCAAAAGTGCCACGAAGAAAAATGAACAAAGTAACTCAGGAAATGAATTCAAATTCCAATAAACACACCAAAAAAGAAAATGAATGGATATGCTAACTGATAAAGTGTGTTACCCTATCAAACATAGTCACTGGTATTGCATTTTATAGGGAATTTACTATATTGATCATTTTTGTCATTTTATTTTCATTCCTAATGGGAGGTTGTCAAGGTTGCAGTACGCACACTCATTTTTATGTTCATTCATTCTTTCATTTATTATCCATAACACTTATCCAGCACTCAGGATTGCAGGGGAACCTATTAGCGTACATCCTGGAGTGTTTGCCTGTCCAATATAGGAGATTTGTATATATTTAGAGATTTAACTCTCTTATTCCCATGTCTGAGCAATATAAGGTCTGAAGCTATTGCCTGTTTTTGGACTTCAGGGGGAAACTGGAGAACCCGCATGAAACCCACACTGTTATAGAGAGAACATGGAGACGCCACACAGAAAGGCCCCCTATCAAGACCAAACCAGCAATTCCATGTTCACCGCCTTCTGGGTAATCTTTATCGTGTTTTGCAGGTCAAGGTACAAGGCAAGATTAAACACCGGGCACAGACTAGAACTTGCTTTTTCAAATTATGTTGGACATGGATTTCTGTATTACAAGTCCTTGGAACAAGCTGGTATGATCCAGGGTTCTTAGCTCGGGGTCTGTCACCCATTGATCCCGATCCTTTATGGTATATTTTCCGTATTTCGTCATCGTTGACAGCAAAGACTAGGTTTCAGTTGTCACGGAACTGCTTCGCGAATGCTAAATGGAACAGGAGCGTTGGATGTGGAAGCAGGGCTCAATAGTGAAATTTGCCATGTGATGCTCTATCTTATCACTAACAGCATTGGACAGAGCCCATTTGGTGATATAGGCGAAATTGGGAAAATAATTCATCTTCTATATAAATCAATAAACTACGTATTCCTGTTAATTCTTGAAATAGAAAGGCTCACGCTGATTCAAACCTAAAGCAATCCCTTTTTAATATTACTGCAAATGATAATTTGAAAGAACTCCCCCCAATTTATTCGTATGATCCTTTGTTGTATTTAGAATTTAATATAATGGTCATTATCTATTCCCTATTTACATCATTTTTAATTGTTGGTAAGAATATTAATTTTATGTTTCCGATCTTTTTGTATTTTATTAAGCATGTGAATTGGGTGACATGTTATCTTATAGATGAAAGATAACGGTTAAAAAATGCTAATAATGCTAAATTTTACCCTGTGTGCCACATCATGGCCCAGCTCTGACATTAGATAGATCTCATGTCAATCAAGCATTTGTCACTCTTACAACATTGTAATATTTGTATTATATTACATATTTATATTATTTTATAATACAAATGCTTCATCATTGAAGCAATATTGATAGAAGCGAGCAGGGAAAAGCCCCCCGGCAGAGATCTCAAGGTCTCATCCTCAGGAAACTTCCTCAGCAAAGGAGAGCCGCATCTCTCGAAAATGCTGTCCTCATTTCTACAACCACCTTGTGCGAATATATATTTCTTTCTTTTTTTATGCGGTCGATGCATATTGCATCGCAGACAAAGCGTTCAGACCAGTCGTCCATCACATCTCCTAAAATACTGTCATTTGAGAAATGTTAATGCTCAAGTGCAGATGTTTTTTGGCCTCAAGCCGCTCGCAGAATAATAGATTTTTCGTGAAAAAAAATCACTAAATAGCAATAATGAATTATACAAAATGCTAAATATAAGCACGACACCCGTGTTAAAACAGCCAAACCGCCAAGGCCGTCGGAAACATGAATGATTTGAGGTGCTCAAAGAACAATGAAATATGGAAGAGATAAGAATAAAAGTAGCTCTCCGTCGTCGTGTTGCATCACTTTTAGCCCGCAGTAGAAACTTTCAAATTTTTTTTAGTATTTTACGTAGCATACATAAACAGGTTGAGCTTTTATCCACCTACCCAGGTTTATCCAAGTTTATAGTTTCTCACCACCAGCCACACATCGAATTCTTTTCCGTGTGTGTGTGCGTGTGTGTGTGTGTGTGTCACATATTAATGTCCTCTCGGTGACTGTGTCAGCATGCAAGCGATTATGTCTCCGTCTGTGTCTTACTCATATTATCCATAGTATCCCCATTAATCATTCCTTCCCCTGCCCAGAGATGGCCATCAGTTATTGAGAGGTGCAATAATTTGGAATTGATTCGGGCACCCCTCACTATCCCCCTACACACACACACACACACACATACACTTTGGGAGCCTGGATCAGAATACAAAATACCCCTTTGGTGAGGCGGAAGAATGAAAGCTAATGATGAAGGGCTGCCAGCCCGTCTTGACACTCCGCTATTCTACAAATAGCTACCAGAGGTATCGCTCCTCTTTCTCTCTCTCCTCTTCTTCTTATTGTCTATTTCTGTCCCTCACTCTTCATCGATGAAACAACTAGCGAGCGACACTGCGAGGGCGGCTCGAGGGGGGAGGCTCCCGGTGTAGTGTGCCATTTGCGTTTACTTGTTTTCTTGAGTCAGCTTGTGGAGAGGAACGGGTGTATCAACAAGGATTTAGGAAGGAAGGGAGGCATTTAAAGGAAACTTAACAGGTAGTTAGAGAGAGATGAAGTGCTGGGTAGGCGACCAGGGACAGGAAGCCAAGGTGAGTCGATTCATGTTGAACCTCACCCAAGTGCTGTTGCATGATACCCTGCCCCGAGCATCAGATTGAAATGGCGCATCTCAGCGTCATCTGATGACTTATTTTTAGTCATCACTTTCCCTCTTCCTTGAGTTTGAACCCTCATGCCACCCGCCGACTTCCTCTCCACGCTGAACAAACATCTGAGACGCGACAAAATCAACTTATGGATGGTGAAAACCCGTGGATTCTATTTGCGTTCGCAGTCAACCGATATTCTTAATCAATCCCTGCGGGATTTGGCAGATGCCAGCGCGACTGTGGCTAAAATTCCTGATAGCGTGACATCTTTTTAAGAAAAATAAATAACATGCAAATTACTCTATTTTTTTCCCTTTTTCTTTTTTTGTGTTTGTTTTGCTTGTTTTGTTTTGTGGTGAAATGAGAGCTAGCAGAAACTGCATTTGGTACTGATTATTTTCCTTTTCATTATTCATTACATTCAAAGCAGCTCGTTCCGGGAAGAGTAAAGAGGCTCATTTATGCTCCACGTTAAATCCGTGTACGGACGGAGCATCTGTCTGTCCCCCGCGTTCAATTCCTGCTTGATTCTCTTCATTCGGGGCCACTCGCGGATGCCTAACGCAGCTAGTGGAGCACTACCAGCAGAAATTGTGGGGGGCGCCGTTACGCAGAATGCTCAAACCAAAGGAACAGAGAGGAAGAAGATAACATGGTGTCAGTATAACAAGGGGAAATAATTCTCTGTCTACATGGCAACGCGTGTTTAATGGCCACCGCCAACAGCACTCTTTCTTTTTGTCACTTAGAATTTGCATTATCACGGCTCCTCCGCAATTGCCATATTCATTTTTAGCCGCTTTCAGACAGAAATGTTCTAAGGACAGAGTTCTAAAGACTTACGGGATCAAATTTTGTTCCAGTCACCAGCCTCCTCCAAGGGATCTATTTAATTCTGTTCTGCAGTCAGCCACCCACGATAGAGACCGGTGTGACGCAAGCGTCTGCGACCTGTATGAACTTTGAACTGTGCACCGCCCTCTTGTTGATGTATTGCATAACAACAACTACGTTGCAAAGCACAAATGGGATGTCCGTTGGCAGTGACTTATCAAATTACGTATGCAAAATGGGCTTAAATGAGCCTTAAGACTTACAATTACAAAAAAGTAGCAGTGCAGTGGTTGGTTCTTCCTTCTAACAGCATGAAGGTCACTGGTTCCAACCTTTATGCAAAGACTTTGCTTGTGCTCCCCATGTCTGTTTGGGTTCTCCCGCTTCCTCCCGCGGTCCAAAAACATGCCGTGGGTTCATCGGTGGACCAAAGTTGTCAAGAAGTGCGAATGGGAGTGAATGGTTGTGTGTTACCTGAACAAGAGGGTTAATAGTTGTGGATCTCTATTTGTTACCCTGTGATCAACCCATGACTGGTCTATGATGAACCCCACCTCACGCCCAATGACGGCTGGAATAGGCACCCCCCAACCCCAACCCCCAGCTCCTCAGTGAGGATAAGTGCGAATATAATGGATGAATGATGGAAAACAAGGGCATTAGCGTATTGGCGACTCCATGTCCCGCACAAGAGGTGCCACTGGTTTAAATCCCAAGAAATTACTGCAATCGTTCAAAGTTACAGAAAAACGATGGTGACCGGACATCTGTCTCCGCCTCTCTGGATATTTGTCTCCAAAGTTTTAACTATTTGTTCCTGCTGGCGCCCCCCCCCCCCGTCCTCACAAAAGTCTATCCTTTCCCTCATTGTGCAGTCAGACGAAGAATTACAGAGAACCCGACATGTAATCCAATGGGACTGGACAAAATCGCTCTGAATTCGTGAGAATTGCTTGTTCACTTTGTCCACAGCCCCGGGGTGGAGGAGGCAAAAACAAAACAGCGAGACAAAAACAGATGCAGCCCCAAAGTGGTCTGTTCACTGTAAATAATCGTCTTTATTTTACTTAATGATATTGCAAAATACGAGATTTATGTCCCCCTCACTATTAATCTTACAGGCCAGAAACCTATCTGCTCCCATATTACTGTCTTGCACCACCTCGAGAGGTTTCCTCACCCCTTTCCTATTCTCCTTTTATTTTCCCACTTGTCTCCATGGCGCCTTTTTTCAGCGGCGCCCGCAGGGTTCGTGTTTGCCAGCGCTCTGCCAGAGACTGAGAAGTAGGTGGGCGCAATGAGCTGGAGTGACACCAGGTGAGGAGGTGACAGATCTCCCCGCACCCCAAACCCCGAGGAGGGATGCTGCACTTTGGTTGCAGACATGTCTGAAAAGTTCCCACCCAATGTCGTAAAGTTCGAGACACACAACAAACGCGCTGTTGTACCTGCATGGAAATGAATAGGCAGGAGCAAAAACTGCAGCGTTTGACAAGGGAAAGGCCTTGTAAAAATAATTAAATCATGTCTGAAGTTTTCCTGCGCTATAAGTTGGTTTCACCTCCAAATGAGAAATCAAAAAATAATAGATAGTTGTAACATGTCTACAAATGTGTAACTCAACAAACAACTTGCCAAAAAAGCTCCGGGATACGTTGATTGACTTGGACATTAAATGAACGGAAAAGAATCCCAAAAGATAGACAGGTGTAGAGATTAGCTGCTGCCGAGCCCCAGGCTTGTTTGAGGTAGTAGAGATAAAACATGGAAGCACAATATAACAAACATTTTCAAAGTGTGTTTTTAATTTTTCTGTGGGGAGGACTAAAACATTTCCAAGCCCCATGCAAACACCGAATCTTGCTTTTCACTGATAAACAAAAAAAATAATAAAAAAAAGTTTAGTACCTATGAATTAATTTCATCTGCCCTTCATAGAATTTCAGAAGTGAAAGAAATTAAACTCCTTCAATCAAACACCAGTGGCGTCACATATTAGAATTAACTATTTCTTTGTTTCTGTTTTTTATCTTTACAAAGTTTTTGAAATGTATCAAATCATGCAGTTGTTGAAAATGTACAGCTAAGGACAATGATGTCAAGCAAAGTGAGATAAGGATTTAAAGTAAAGGTTCGGGGAAATTAAAGTAGACTTTCCAATGCTGTAGTTTAGTTACACTTTTAGAAATAAAAAGCTTTTGCTTCCTTTGAAATTATTATTAATAATAATAATAGTAATAATAATTAATATGGATGTTTTTATAATTATTACTAAATCAACAGTATCACGTTATCATTGTTAAACCCTTTTATGATCGGATTGTAAGCGGGCGTGAGTCAGTCTGTTACATTTTGACAGGAAAAGACCCTGGAGAGAATATACAACAAAAATGTAAACAAGAAAAAAATTTAATCCCATGTTTTATTATTATAAAATTATGTCAACCCAATAGTCTGTTGTCATAAAAACAATTACACTGGCATTACATCGTAAATATATTTATGACTTGTAGTGCAACCATACATTGGTATATCAATTTAAAAAGCTGGTAAAATACTCAAAGTGAGAGTGTATATACATTATCGTAGGTTTTACCATCTTATTTTTGTCACTCGCATTTATGGAAACGTTAAATTGTATATGAGGTCATGATTATTTTTTGGGGAACGTTTGGTAGCTTGAAGTGTTTTGACTTAAATCCCTTCGTTAATCCCTTCGTTTTTCCCTCAGCCAGCTCCCCCTACCCATCCCCCCACGCCCCTGAGCCGCCGAGCTACGCTAATACGTCCATGCGAACCGACATAAACGCTCGGGAAGAAAAAAAAAAAAAAAAAGAAACAGCGGAACGTCGAGACGGGCCGGCGCCCGAAGGCGCTGCACTCCATCAGCCTGAGAAATGGACTCTGCTGCTGTTTACTCCGGCTCAGGTACCATTGTTTTTTATTTTTTTTTATTTTTATTTTTTTTAATTTATATATTTATTTCACTTACACTGCCTTCACTGGGTTTACCCCCCGCTCACGGACGGTGTACATTAACCCAATGTGACGGGGCAAAACCGCTGGCTCCTGCACGGACATACACAACTCAGAGGACTCAGAGGCCGCCAATTACCTGCGACCCAGCCAGCCAGCCAGGGGAAAATGCTTAAAAGTTATGGTTCAATTAGGAAAGAGGGTAAAAATAATCTAATCCATAAATTAGCTAAAGTCAATTAGGACAACTCACCAATTAAGGACAAATCTGTTACTTGAGGGCATGGCAATAATGAGGTTGCGGGGAGGAGCCACGCTGAGACTGTGTCCTTGCTTGTTTGTGTCACGCTCGACAAACACGGGAGGGTTTTTTTTTTTTTTTTTGTAGGGAATAAGAGTGCAAATTGAATTGCGCGGTTACCTGGGCTCTACGTCTGGCCACGCTATCGAGATACAGAGTGAGAGAAAGAGCGAGAGAGGGGTGGGCGAAGAGAGTGAGAGAGTGTCTATGCGTGACTATTTATAGATGTTGTGTCAGTCTGAATAAATGTTGATGTCGCCGCTTGTGTGTTTTGCGGCGCGGTGACTCTCAGCCGCTCAATACCAGCAAAACCCTAGTGTTTTTCGCGGGGGGGTATTTATAGACGACCGATTTTCATTTTCAAACTGGATTACCCTTCCTTTAACCTGAGCATTAGTGTATATCCACATGGACAAATGTCCTCGCCTGAATTTCCTCACGCTGGAAGCTCCGACCCCTCCGCCCCCCGTTGTGAAATACGACCTTTAAATCCGCTTCACCTTTGACTCTTCCAGACTAGCGCCAAACCGTGTGCTCGGAGGTTCCTGCTTTACCCGCACGGCCCTTCGAAAGACAGGAGTCTGTTGCTTTTTTTTTCTTTTTAAAACTCATCCTATCCCAGCGGTTTCCCCCAAGATGTGTCGGTATCAAAGCCGAGGCGTAACGCTAACAGATGGAAAACATCTCCGGCGCAAATGGTCACTGCCGAAGAGGCGAAAGGAGCGCTGTTTTTCCGCTCTTTTCCTCAAGACCGAGCCGATGTTGTTTGATACCAGGCGGCTCTCGAAGCAGGAAACCATTGATCTCGGCAACTATCGAGTGCTGCAACACATCAGACACACACTGAACCTTTTTCGCAGAGAGACTGCATGTTGAAGCGCCGCTTTTATGTGTTCCCTCTCGATCTCCCATTCCTGCCCACACATCATGGTTTGAAGTGTGATTTAGGGGGGGAATAGGTTGGGCGGATGGGTTTGCGGGCATAGGGGGATTACAGGGAGGTCCGATTCAAACTTCTCCCGACACCACCCAAGGCAGGGGATACCCTCGCGCTCAACCTGCGATCACGCAAACATGTGTGAAGGAGTAGGGGTCGGTGATCATGTTGACATAGGTTGAGGGACCTGGTGCTCCCCGAGGGCGAGCAGCCATGGCGGTACTCTACCCCCTCCCCAGGTCTCCTGAGTACCCAACCCTGGTCTGGAGGAAATTAAACCCTGATTTATTTCGCTCAGACCTCAGTTTTAGCTCTGGTCCACCTCCACACAGTCAGTTGGGTGATGAGTCGCCGCGAGCGGCCGCTGCCACTTAACCCTTTGAGTTCCCTTGCCAGAAGGGCCAAGAGTCCAACCTGCCATGATTACCACAAGGACCTCCGCAGCTGGCAGCCATTCATCATTCCCAGCAGCAATCCAACCTTTGATACCTGACTATGAGGTGTGAGTCTCACATTTATGTAAAAGGAGGAGGGATTGCGGGTTAAACAATTAGAAGGGATATCCATTTTGACCTTTGAACCATGGGATCATAACCAGACTTATATGGCTAACCAAAGAGTCACACTGTACTGACATATGGCGGGGTCAGATGAGCATAGGCACGGAGAATTTGAACACTAATGCTCTTGACCTTTAGGAAAGAGTGAGACGAGTTATAACAGAAGGAGCACGAGTGAGAGAGAGAACCGGAGAGAAAACGAGGGAGAGTGACAGACGAGCAAATCTGGAAACCGCAGAGAAAACGCAAGCTGCGAGCGGCAACAGGAGCGAGGCCTAAAAATAGAAGCGCAAAAGCAGCTGCAGAAGCGGCATCTGTGTAAGCCGAGCGTCAGATTGATTGGAGGCAGGTAGACAAATGCGAGGCGAGACGATTATCATTCGAGGAAGGCCAGACCTGCTCAACGGAGAGTTCCTTTCCAGTCCTCTCGATTCTTCTCAGACGCTGGAGAGAAAAAATACTCCCGGATTTCTCACTCCGGTTTGCTGGAGGTAGTACCGATGTTCATTGCAGAGGGAGTATCTGTTGCACAAAAGGTTTCCTTGGATTGGAGTTCTTTCCATGTGGCAAAGACTAACTCCTGTAGATGTAGTGGTACCCGGGGGTAACGGACACAGCTCCTTGACTGAAAAAAATGTAAACATTGAAGAGGAAGATGGTCTTTCTGCGTTCTTCAACTCGCAAGCATTGATGACGTTAGCTTCCCAATTTCATTGGTACCGACAAGAAGGGCCTTGAGGGTGTTGTCTTCCCCCAAGGATGCCCAGTGACTGTGCAGCCTTGTAAGATGTCCTCAAAGGAATTTATGAAAATTATCATCAACCTGAGTGAAACAGTGAGACTTTTTATCGCAACAATAATTTCACACGATTGGGTAAAAACTGAAAACCGAAGCCTGAAAACGGTACACGTTTCAAATTTTCATCCGGCACATACTAGCTCCTCCTGTGCCTGACTATGCCTGGCTCCATGTTCATTATCGGTTTATTACTTAACACCTCGGTATTTGACCGGCTGGCACGCGCTTCACCAACGGTTTGCTCAAAAAAATAGGCACTTGTTTTTTCGCTGAATGTTATACAGATGTGAAATGCACTCATGGAAATCGGACAAAAGAAGAAAGTGATGCGTGGATGCTCGGAGTTTGGTCATAAAAGATGGGACAGCTGGCGGGGGATAATTCTCCAGTCAAGTATAATTACACCAGCGCGAGAAGAGGAGGGTACAATTAGCCTTGGTCCTGGTGCACATAATGTGTAAATTGTAAATTGTTCTCCAAAGTTGGTCCCATTCAGTTAAAGCCTTTGTACAACTGCAAGATTCACGAGTTATGTTGATTGATATATTTGAGTAGATTTGGCGTGTAATATCTATACAATCAGATATTTTTTATGTTATCTGTATGGGTTTCCACCAGATTCTCCGGTTTACTCTCACAGTCCCAAAACAGGCAGGAGGTTCATTGGAGGATCTCCATTGCCCAAATTTGTGAATTAGAGTGAATGGTTGCTACGTTGCTACTGGTCTCTGTATGTAGCCTAATGATCAACTAATGATTGAATTTATTAATTTAAACATGAAACAGTGTGCAAGTTTGAAACACTATTTTGAAAAATTTTGAAAACATGAAACAAGTTTGACTACCTGCCAGAATCAGGAATATTAATATTTACCAGTAATCTACATTTGTTTTTAATATTTTCGGTGCATTATGGGAATTTGAATTTTAGGCTTTGGGACAAGCTCAAACACCCCCGTAACCGTGGGTGCAGGCTAAGCGATATCGATAATGACTGAATTAATGATTTTGTTACATTTACAAATCTATTATTGGAATATCAACATTATGTTATATACATCTAGCTTATGATATAAGAACTTTATCTACACCTGTTTCAGTGCTTGTTCATGGACAACTTCATTCTGCAATAAAACATTACATTTACGGTGCTATAAATTTAGGTCTTAACCCCCATCCATTAAACTCACTTGCATGCAGCTGTCATTGTCACTTTACTCGCCATTTTCTAATCGTATATTACAGCTTTGCCTGAAGAGGTGGACGGATACCCCTTGACTTTTTAGCATCTACCAGCTCTCTTTGCATAAATGGCATAAAAACGTTTTCAATGGACATTATATCATAACCTTTTACAAAAAAAAAATGCACAAATGATGAGCTTTTTATTCTGTGAGAGTTTAAAAAGTTTTCTTCATGAGATGCTGCTGAATTCAGGACACCGATTATTTGCCCTTTTGTGCATATTAACCCACAGGTAATTGACTTTTTAACATGTCTGACAATGTCTCCCCAGAGAGGATAAGACTTTTAATGAACTGAGAGCGGCAACTCACGCAGTTAACCAAACCTTCGATGCTGCTGCAGTGTGTTTGTCCGGGACGGCTTCGCAAAGAATTATTACTTTGATGGGTCGGAACTCGTTTAAAGCCGTGACAGTTTTGAATTGTCTAATAAAGTTATACGCTTTCAGCTCTGGTAATCACTAGAAGTTTCTCTTGTCACATGAACGGCCCAATTCCGAGAAGCAGAGCAGACGATTGGACAGCCATTGCTTGTAGGTTGGCTTCATTGCATTAACCCTATTTCTTGAGCAGATTACTCAGGATACAAAGAACTGCCCCAAAAAACATTTTATAAACCAAGCACATGACTGCTACGAAGAGGCCTTTTTTTTTTTTTTTTTTTTTTTTTTTTTTAAAGTCATCAACAACCACCTGGCATTGGGGAGAGATGCACCCATGTATCAGATGTTGCCTGATTCCAACAGTATAATCAGCAACTTTTTGACAACACAAACAATATTCCAACGCATTACCAAAGGCTGGACACTGAGAGTTAAGATAGGGGCCAGTTGTGGCTCAGTTGGTAGTAAAGTGCCAATCTGAAGGTTGGTGGTTTGATTCCCAGCCCCTCCTATCTGCCTATGGAAGTGTCCTGGGAGAGACACTGAACCTTCACTGGCCTGGTTAGCATCTTGCAGGGTAGCTTTGCTGCCATTGGTGTTGTTGGTGCATACATGTAAATGGAGTCATGCTATTTGTTGTAAAGCACTTTGAAACCGCAATGTATGAAAGCTCGCTATAAGTTAAGACCATAACTCAAAAGTTATAAGTTATGTGATATCAAGAGGTTTTTCTATAAATCAGGCTTCATGGGATAACCTCAATATTTCAAAGCTACAAGTCCTCTTGTAAGTCTTTCCCTTTTGGCTCCCTTCTTTCTCCATCTAAGCCTCTCCTCTGGACCCCATGTCCTCTTTCACTCTATCCTTAAACCTCCTCTTTGCTGTTCCTCCAGTCCCCCTGTCTGGCAGTTCAAACATCTGCATCCTTCTCTCAAAGATCTTCATGTCCAAACCATCTTTGTCTGACTTGTAGCTCCAGAACATCTAACATGTGCTGTCCCTGTGATGGACTTATTCCTGATCCTATCCATCCTCCTGCCAAAGAATACCTTTGCATCTTCATCCCTGATACCTCCAAGCTCTGCCTCCTGACTCCTCATCAATACCTTTGTCTCAAAAGCAGGCAACATGTTCGGTCTCACCACCGTCTTCTACACCCTTCCCTTTAAGAGGTATGAGTCCACTGTGGTGCAATTCATCCACCAGAATCAGAAAACCTCGGGTGCCACGAAAAACCATGGAAACATGTACCAGCCGCGCCGCTCCGTCGGCTGTCTGCTAATGGATTTCGAACCGGAGCCAAGATTCCGGGGAGTTGCAATCTGTGCCATATATGACAGCGCAGTTCATGAAATTTGATATAGGAAGTCATTTTCAGTGAGAAATGAGCTGTATTTTAAATACAATAGTACGCGTATATATTATTTTGTTCATTATGTGGCTACGCTGCAGATGGCTGATGTTTTTACAATATTACCGAAGCTCGACTTTATGCATGAAAGGAATGCAACCCCAATGTTCTCTCAACACCCGGCATTGACAGTGAATGTTGTTAGTCACGGTGTCTGGGATATAAAAAATACTTCCAGAATGGTACTAATGACCCTGGGTATATCAACCAAGCAAAAGTCAAGTACTCACAACAAGATTGCGAATCGCTCATCATCCACAGAAGCCAGTAGTACACAAAGCTAAGCTATTCATGGAGTGCTTAGTTATGAATAGAGTGATATCTGAGCGCGACAGATGTATCACTGCGCTCTGAGTGCTGAGAGGGAGCATCATTAGCACACTGACTGACATAACTGACGGCTGGCACCGAGAGAAGAGGGATGGAGGGTGAAACGGAGGGGGAGGATACGGAGCGAAATCTGTGCCAGCTATCACCCTCTGGCTGTTCTCAAATGTTTTAATCACAGTGACGGCGTTCTCACTCGGCAACCCCTTGGGAGACCCAGGTAGCTTAGCCACACTTGATATTAACCACAAGGCGAATACACCCTTGTTTAAAGCAGACACGGCTTCCGTGCCATGTTTTTTGTCCGACCGCCGCCTCGACATCCGCAAGTTAAGGAACATGTATTTTGCAAAACGCCTGCCACCCCCCTTTTTTTTTCCACGCTACGGTTGTTTTGTTGTGCCGCTTCAGGTCGAATTCTCTGTTTATTTTCATTTTTACTCCCCGGGCGCAGCGAGCCGAGGACGGCCTTTTTCAAACAGTTACATCACTGGCGATAAGATCAATCACCATTGGCCAGTCATATTTGCTTGCCTTTGGCTTCGCGTCAAAACAAGTTGAGCTGAGTTGGGCCCCAGTCGTATTTTCGGCGATGCCAGCGCCGATTCCAACAAAATGCGAGGGATGAGTTCAGACAGGGGTGGAGAGAAAGCGGGAGGAAATGCACGCACTTTCCGGAGTGGCGTTGTGTCTCCGGAGTGAGATGAAGTGCAGCAAAAGGTCTGGATGGTCCTGCAGGAACCCGTGAGATTTGTCATTTAAAGTTGCAATGTGGCACTGTGGTAGCAAAGAAAAAAAATAAAACAATCAATTCCGAGGAAATGAAAGTGGACAAATTCTGGAATATTCATTAGAGCAGCCAACCAGCTCCTATCAGTTCTTGTCTCCATCTCTGCTCGTGAACTCTGCACTCTAAGTGTGATGTAACCAAGCGTCTTCGGGCAAGTCTATGAATGTTTAAGCCATCACTGTTAAGTTCATTTTGGACGCAGTTTGCCGGTCCTTGGGCTAAAAATACTTCTAATGATGTCCCCTAAGAGTCTTGCGAACTGTATATCCGTTATAAACACAAAGTGTAACTCTTCGTCCTTTCCTAGGGACTACGATCAAAGCGCTGGCAGACGAACTGACTGACAGAGATTTGAAATGGAATTCAACTCGAACAAAAGTCCGCGCCTTTTGTTGTTTTTCGTGTAACATGAGAAGACAGCGGAGGCACCATGCGAGCAGCATATAGCCAAGGCGGACCGTGGAGATGAGGCGGTAAGGGGATTTTACTCGGGATGGGGGGGGGGGGGGGGGTGATGCTGCCGAGGCAGGATATGATAAGCAAAACCGGGAGCGGGTTGGCAGAAAAACACGGCCGACGCGGAGGTCCAACGGCGGAGCTGCCAGGCGGGTTGACGAGGAAGAGGAGTGTCTGAAGGCAGCCAGGCAGGCTTACTGTAATGCAGTGGGCGGACAACAAGGCAGGAGAGCTGGGGAATTCCTGGACGTCCCGGGAGAAAGTGACACTGTGAGTGTTCTGAGAGATCAGCTCCACAGAGTGACAAAAAGGTAGATTTGGAAAAAGAGCTTTATACGGTGAGTAAGGTTTAAAACTAATATGTGATCAGTTGTATGAGTTGCTTTTTACTTTATATATTTTGCGATGTTCTATTTCACATATCGATCATTCATTCGGGATTTGGGCTCCGGCATATCCCAGCTGGCACTGGGGGAGAGGCGGCGTTCACTTTGTCGATCACATGGATATAGAGAGAGATAACCAACTACTCTTTCATTTACGCATCGTACCGAGACATACAACCAATAACCTCCTCATTCATCTGTTATCTAAACATATAGCCATTGAAGCTATCATTTACATGTCTTATAAAGTTGCTCAACCATTCGCTTTTGCATTCAAATGTAATATCAGAATCCGACTAAGAATCAGAAAGTCTTTATTCCCCAGGTACTTTTGAAATATGAGTAATTCACTGTGGTTTGTTGGTGTTTAGCGGACAAACACGGACCACTCATTAAATGAAAAAGTGAAATCAGGACAAGTGATGGTGCAAAGTTGTGCAAGAGTAGTGCAATAGAGAGGGGGCCGAGACAGTGTCAGTGGGGGTCCTGGGTCTTATTGATGAGGGAGGAAGCAGATGGGAAAAAACTGTTTTCGTGGCAGGAGATTTTGATCCTGACGGACCGCAGCCTCCTGCCAGACCAGAATGGTTCAAACAGAATGTGTCCAGGGTGAGATGGGTAAGCCATGATCTTTCAAGCATGCCTGAGGGTCCTGGTGGCGGACGCGTCATGTAGGGTTAGCAGATTGCAGCCAGTCACCTTATCTGCTGGGCGGACGATACATCTGTCTTATGGTGACATACACGGACAAACATCCATTCACCCTCTCGTTCACTTGTGAAAAAGAGAAATCCAACCATTCACTCTCTCATTCATCTATCATATTGAGACATGCAACCATTCACTCTTCCATTCACATGTTATATAGAGAGATGTATGCATTCACTTTCTCGCTTTTTCTTGCATAAACATAGTCATCCACTCTGTCATTCACCCGTCATTGACCATACAACCCTTTAATCTCCTTCGCATGTCATACAGATATGTTTAACCATTCACTCTGTCATTCACACGTCACATAGTGACCTGCAACCATTCACCCCGTCATCCATCATATTGAAACGTAACACCTCTCACGTTCTCATGCACATGTTATATGAAGAGATATATCAATTCACTGTCTCAGTCACATATCATTGACAAACAACCACTCATATGGATTTGTTTTGTTTTGTTTTGTTTCGTATAGAGACAGACAAGAATTTAGTCTGTCATTCACTAATCTGGGCAATTTAGTGTCTCCAATGAACCAACTACATGTTTTTGGACTCAAACCATCTTGCTGTGAGGTGGAAGCACTAGACATTTTTAAAATATCAACTTTTTTTGGTCCAGTGTGACAGAGGCCATTTTTTACCGAGAACCCCCACTCCGAAAACATGATTCCTTTTTGTGATTTACACAAAAGTCGTAAGAAGGGGTGAGGTTTGACAGGAAGTTGGACCATTGAAAGAATGCAGTGGAGGCAGAAGATCCCCCTCCAGCACCACCACCCCACCTTGTTCCATGCTGCCCGTTGACCAGGAAATTGAACTAAAATAAAAAATGTGTTGAGAGCGCAGCTGAAATTCTCATAAAAAATAAGGGGGTTATCTACAGCTTAAGGCGACTATACCGGTACTCAAACAGTAATTTAAGACCAACCTCAGCATATATAAAAGGTAGAGGAAAGAAACGAGTGATTTAATGGTTTATTAAATCTGTGTGTGTGTGTCCGTCCCGCTATTCTAGAGGTCCTCAAAACGAGCCCCTCCCCAAATTCAGATGAATAAAAAGAAAAAAATAATACAGAACGTTAACTTTTTAGCAATAAAGGCAGGGGAAAATTGCTCTACAGCCTATTTGAGGGAATGAATGTAAGCACAAATCAAACTACTTAGGGATTAGTTTAGGAGGCATGTACCTGAGGTCTTCTAAACTTTCTTAATTGTGGCTTGTCTTGATCTACCGCAGCAGTCAGCGTCCAACGTTGTTAGGTATTATATGAATATTAAAGCTTATGTATCATGTTGTAGCGCAATGAGAAAGGGTACAGAGCTGTGGAAAAGTTCAACTTTTTTTCCTCACACACAAAAACCAAACGGACGGTGAACTTTCATGGTCCATAAAGCTCCTGATCTAAACCACGCCCAGACCCTTGTCCCGTGGAGATAGAGGCCACCTCCCTTAGTGTCCACCACACAGCCCCCTCCGAACACCCAGAAAGGACTCCCGAAAACAGTCTCTCACGGGAGGCTTGAGCAGCCTGCCATAACAACTGCCTCATCCCTCAGTTGAAGTAGCAAGAGGCACCGTATGTTGGACCTCTGGAGGCACTGCTGGGGTCATGAAAGGACGGTAGCCTTGATCGGGAATTTCGGGAACACAGAAAGTCCGCGCCGATTGTTGGGTCAGTGATGGAGGGGATCACAAAGTCCCAATCAAAATGGCAGCAATGGAAACAAACAGGCACCGACGTTGAGCTGAAAGTCACAATTGAGGACCCATTAGCCACGCTCAGTAGCGGCCTGCTGCCTCTATTCTGTATGTGTGCTCACGTTGGGGGAGCAGGCTCTTCTGCAAGCCAGATTCCACGAGAAACCATATTACATACTCCGTGTGTCTGATGAACAACAACTGGGTGTGTCTGCCACCACTCATGGCTGCTATTGCGCATTGGCGCCGGTTTCCTGGCACCCTGAATGAGCATGGAGGAATGCAACACCGCGCCTTCCTGCCGAACCTTTGGTGGAAAAAACAGAGGCCGCTCTTTCACTGTCTCTGGACGGCCAACCCATCCGCCATGGCTAGATCCGCATTTCCTAGCATCCTCCACGAGGGCTCCGACGCCATGTACTGGACAGCGAACTGCCTGGTTGCCCGCAGGACACAGTCAGTCTCCTCCACCAGACATCGGCAGTTGCCAGCAGGCAGACACAAGGAGTTAGCCAAGACTGCGTGCACTGGAGGCGGGAGTATCGGACAGTAGGGACAGCATGTTGTCCGTCAGGTCCACGGCCGACCCGCCCCTCCACGGCAGATAGGCTGTACCTCCAGAGCAGAAGTCTTTTGAGGGCGGCTTATCTACCATGCTGGAAGGGGGGGGCACAACAGCTCCATGGCTCACTGTGTGGACTGCCGGTCCAGCACTGAGGCAACCAAAGAGTACCTGGCATTGTTTGAAAAAATCCCACGCAGGTGGAAAAGCACTTCCACATATTGAAACCAGAAGGACGTCTCGCTCTGCCAGAAGCCTGATGGCCGCGGTAGGCAAAACAGGTTGAATCGCAAAGTTCCTCTCGGTTGGACCATAAAGTCGCTGACCTAAACCACGCCACAGCCCCTTGTCCCAGAGGGTGAGCAGCCACGCGCCTTAGTGTCCACCACACTGTCAGCTATTACTGTTTAAGATTTAAGATTTAAAGCGTTTATTGTCATGTGTGCAGTGTAGACGTGTTTCCTTGTATAGTGAAACTCCTACTTCGCTGTCCGCAGCAATTGGGGCTGCATTGGGATATGTGCTGAGAGAAGACTGTAAGCATTATTATTAATTGTGAACATTGCGATAAAAAGTAACAGCAATAAGACGAATGAGTGCGGCTCGGTGTCCAACTCACACAGCGCAGGTGCAAGGTTGGATGCAAATTGAGTGGCAATGGACTTTACATGTGCAAAGAGAAGAATGATAGTCAGCTGTTTAAGTGTCTGATGGCAGTCGGGTAGAATGAGTTCTTTAATCGTGTCGTTCTACATTTCACACTCCTGTACCTCCGGCCGGAGGGTTTTAGTGTGAAGAGTCTATGTTGGGGTTGGGCGTGGTCCTTGGCGATCGAGACAACTCTCCTGTGGACTCTGCGGTGCTCTGCAGAGAAGACAGTGGGTATCTTGTGATCCTCTCTGCAGTCTTTACTACTCGCTGCAGGCGTCTACTGTCCAGAGCAGTGGTGCTGCCTTAACCACACGGTGATGCAGCTGGTCAGGATGCTCTCAACAATGCAGCTGTAGAAGTTGCTGAGAATCTTAGGTGGCATGCCAAACCTCCTTAGCCTCCTCTGGAAATACAGCCCTCCTGACCGTCTGCGTGGTGTTGAGGGACCAGGAGAGGTCTTCACTTATGTGGACACCAAGGAATTTGAAGTTGCTCACCCTCTCAACCTCAAGAACAGTGGCTGATGAGGTCTCCTCCCCTCCCTCATTTCCATTATCCACTATCCACTATTATCTCCTTGGTCTTGGTCCGTGTCGAGGGTGAGATTATTGTCTTCACACCTCTTCACCAGACTGGCCACCTCCACTCTATAGACAACAGGATGGACCGTCAATCCCAACAGGATTAACTGTTAGTGATGCTGTTATTATTTGAGGCTGTCCTTCCCTCGCTCTTAGTCCCCCTATCCCCAACTGGTCGAGGCAGAATTCCACCAACACTGACCTGGGATTTGTCCAAGGTTTCTTGGACAAATCCCAAAAAAATTCCAACTGCTTGCTCATCAAGGTTTTTTTTTTAATTTTTTTTTTTCTGTAAATCATTTTCAAAAGCGTGAGCCAGCTCTGCCCCGGAAAGAGTCATCAGATTTGTGCCACCAGATAAATAAAATCTAACTTGACTTGACTACACTTGGGCAACATTGCATGTTGCAACTTGCAAAGGGACAGCTCAAGGCAGGGTAACCCTGCTGCTTACTATGCAATACATCTGCATTGGAAACACAACGTACCAGCAACGTACTAAAACGTACTATGCGTGAGGCTTTTCTGGGATTGGATGATGGACTTTTCAAACGTGCCCCTGATTGATGGCGCCATAGCCCGTCAGCTGCCACGCAGAGCGGAAATAATCCTAATTCAGGCCATACGTACCGTGTCTAGTTTCGGGACAGGGAACTCGCCAAGGGTATTTTCGGGGCCATTAACTCCGTATTGATGTGACACCGGGGCAAATATGCGTGTTGAACGCTGATTAAATTAACTCTGGATGGCGTTTGTGTTAATAACATTGGCACTGTTTATTACTTAAAGGCTTGCATCCGTCACAGTAATAACTAAACTTAGAATCCCTTTTCCTGCATGAAACATCATGACGCCCCGTCTTAATTATCCAAGACACAAAATGTATTATGTAATATGGTTTATAATAATTAGTTTGAAGAGAATCAACCTGCAACATAAGCGAAAAACACATTTAGACACCCAAGAAAGTGTTAAAAGCACCATCAACCACGCTGTATGCTGCTGTGTACCCCACACAACAGTATGTTATTAGATATAGTTTATGTTCAAAAATTACAAAAGATGAGTTGCCGACTTTGAATCGAAATGTGAAACTTAAATATGGCAACACTTGATGAAGCAGTAAAGTCAGTGCTTCAGTGTAAGAGTCCACCATTGTCATTTATTTGATAAATATTGGTGCCATTGATGTATTATTTCCCCTACTGATTGAGGCAAAAGGCCTCCCATGTTGAGCAAGGATCTGTCCAAGGTTTCCCACAGGTAAAAGGCAGTTTTTCATTTCTCCGTCGCCAAGTGCCCGGCAACGGCTGGGATGTTTAGTTTCCGTGCATTGTTTTAAAGAGTGCAGTTCAAACCTGCTCTACATGGAAAGTGTCATGAGACAGCTGTGTTGTTATTTGCCATTATATAAATAAATATCTGACTTGACATCAATAGATGGGTGCTGAAAATCAAAAAAAAAAGAAAAAAGAAAAAAGACAACTGGGGAGAAGACAACACGGAGGATCAGACTCGATATGAGTGAAACTTCAATGGGGAACAAAAGCAGACATCAAAATAACGGAAATTAGAAAATGACACAAAGTCATAAAAAAACAGCTACTACATGCAACATTTTTCAAGCACCCATTAAGAATTACTTTTCTGTTGTCAGAGAACGTCAGTTTACCGCCGCTGTGGCTTTACGCTGAGAGCGTTCGAATATCTTGACAATCAAAGGGCTGTCAAAAATGTTTAATTAGACCGGCGACATTGTCAAGAACTCAGTTTCATCTAATCTCAAAACGTTCCTCTGCATTTCAGGCTGTAGAATACAATCTGGAAAGAAAGGTGACGAACGTCTTGCCGAATTAAGTAAAACAGTGATAAGAGATAGTCTCCTTGCTGGGACACAAGTGTGATAAGCAGGGTTCAATCAAATCAGAAAAAAAGAAGCAAAAAACAATTTGAGTATTTCTTCAGTGATGAAAACGTCTGTTCTCTCACGCTAATTATAAACAACTCTGGAGTGGAGGGTCCATTATGGAAACCAAGGCTGGGGAGAGGTGATAAAGAACGAATATGTTTGTTTACGCCGCACGTGTCGTGTTTTGGCCATATTGGACAGCGCCTGGGGAGAAAATACCCCCGGGCTGCCCTACATGTGTCGAGATCAGTGGAAGTGCACCCCGTCCCGGCTCTAGTCAGAGTACAGATTTTATAACCGAGATTTTACGCAAGTAAAAGTTTGAAAACATTAATTCGTTCATTATCCATACCATGTACCCAGCATTATTAGTCATGCATGGTGTTGGAAACTAATCCGAGAGGCGGGGTCAATCCTGGACCCATTTCTCCTCATTTTCAAACTTACCAGGCACATCATTACTTGACGAACCTGGAGAAGTGAAACATGATTTCTTATATCCGAAAGAATTATGTGGAAAATACAAACTCTGCTTTTAAAGATACTAATGTTGATGTAGACGCTCCATGATTCATTGAAAAATTACAACAAATGGGGGTCTAATATGTCGGTTGTGGCGCAAAGGGAAAGTTCTCAATTTGTCACGCGGTTGATGCTATGGGATAAGAGCTTGTTCATCATATATTACGCCATTATAATTAGTCCTACTCTCATTCACACATCTGGACAATTTGGCCTGTTAAATGAACCTCCGAATATTTTAGGACCGCGGGAGGAACCAGAGAATCTGAAGAAATCAACGCAGACAACCGGAGAGTATGGCAACTCCAGATTTAACCACCATCTTAATGTGAGGTTGGAACCCCTAAGCACTGCGCCATCATGCCTCCCTATCATTAATCAATTCAAAACAAATATGGACATTTGACTTCGGTATCTATCTATCTATCTATCTATCTATCTATCTATCTATCTATCTATCTATCTATCTATCTATCTATCTCCGTGACATGCATTCATCACAGAAAGAAAAAAAATGTTGTATTTATTCAGTGATTTGTACTATAAAGTTATTTTCCACGTAGCTTCAGCATTTTTAGTCTTTTTTTTCAAAATCGCTAAAAAAAAAAAAAAAAAAACATTTAAAAACGTGGTGGAGACGCAGCAACCAGCGGAGCCCACTGTGGATTGCGCAATGATTCTGCTAACTGTGCTGCCATGCTATGGACTGAGACCGTATTGCTGTCTCCGTGGATGTCACTATTAAAAAAAACACTTTTGATATATGAACTAAATTGTGTCTAATGTTTTTCGTCAACAACTGTAACATGTTTCTCGTGTTTCTCATAATCATAAAACGACTGTGAAGAGACATTAAGTGAGGCACGCAGTGACGGTGCCTCATGGTAGGGGGCACCGCTGATCCCAGGGATCCTTCTTACGACTCGGCTACGGAATAATAGAATTAGCAATAGCAAGCTACAGTAAACAGTTAGCAAGCCGTCCAGCTATTTTTTTCCCGATCTCATCGGACTGTATAGCTCACAGACGGTGAGGGATGAATGTAAATCTCCCGGGCGGCTTCTCAACTTTTCGGCCCAGAAGGATCTCATTCAAACTGTTCCTGAGGCGACAAAGTTGCTGCGGCCGGTGGTCACCGTTCGGTGAAGCGGTCATTCTCGGCACCGAAAAGACTCAAAACATACAGTCGGAACAGGACCGATCAAGGACGACTGTCTTCACTGGCTGTGATTTCCGTTGAGACAGAGAGACTTTTAAAACTGAAGAAAGAAATGGTAAATTTTTACAAGTAAGTTGGCGATGCTTCAGAAGGAGCGGCGCATGGACTTCATTAATAAGTAAAGGTAAGAGATAATAATGTTTTTTTTACATGTGCTTTTTTCCATGCTATGGTTTGTATATGTAAAGAATGCTGATATGATATTTTAAACAAAACACATCAACTGCTGCCAATAAAATGGTGAATAAACTACTCGGTAAGGTTCATATGTTTGTAAATCTGACTGTGATGACGTCAGTGCCTCATCAGCCATGAACCTCACAGCACGTTACTGATCTATCTATCTATATTTTGAGTTTATATTTATTCTATATTTTGTATCGATGAGACATGCCAAACAAATAAATTTGTTATTCTTAATATTTTTCTTTGCGATAAAATGTATAAAGATGATGATTATTATCAAATCTACCTGGCTGTCGGTTGAGGGGCCACCAAATTTACGATGCAGAAGACATAAGACAGAGTAAACTAAAATCCAGAGTAATAGACAACTTTCAGAGGCAGGCGCAAGTTAAGTTGCTCTATACTCTTTTAGTAGAGGGGGTGATGTTTAGTTGCAAAAACGTTGCGACACAGTCTCCCGGCGAACAGAAGAGGAGTGATGACATTAGCAAGTGAGCTTTTTTTAGCAGGGAGAAAGTAGAGGAAGGCAAAAGCAGGATGAAGAGATAAAAGTAAATGAGGTGTGGATGAGAAAAATTCTGCGGCACGGAGGGAGGGGGTTGAAAGGAGAAAAGGGCATACTGGGGGGGAGGAATGTGCAGATAAAAAGGGAAGTCAGATGGGGGGTGCTTGAAAGGGGACAGTAGGAACTGGCTCAGGACCCCTCCCCCCACACACACACCATCCCCGACCCCCTCAACAGACACACACCTTGGATTCCTGTGGCATCTCTCAGTGTGATGACTTTGATTTACAGGACACTTGATCTTTGGTGTTCCCCCCTCTCTCCCGCTGTCCTCTTGTATGTTTGGCCTGTCCTTAGGAAACACCAGGTGCCCCCCCCCCTCCCAGTTGACACATGCACGTGCACGAACAACTCACACACAGTTTGTAAATGCTTCCATATTCCCCACGCTGTTCTTACTGTTATTGGAAACTGGCCTCTGCTAAAGTGAGTGGAGTCCTAATGAGGAACCAATAACCTGCAGTAGCTATTTGAGATGTTAATGTAATTCATATATGATTAGCCTCTTTATCTTAATTGAAGGAGCTTCACATGCGCGTGTGTTTGTGTTTGCGTGTGCGTGTGTGAGGGGGGGGGGGTGGCGTGTGAAGAGAGAAAGAGCTGCAGAAACTCCAAGAGAGGGGAGGCTCGGGGTGAAAGTGATGGATAGAGTGAGGCGAATGAACGGAAGACAAAGAGACAGTGCGGGCCGGCTAATGATTAGAGAGAATGAGGAGGTGAACATCTAATGAAACTGTATTTCTATTAAACTGTCTCTTGCTGTTTGCGTGCCCTTCACAGGAGCACAGCGATGTGGCCGACCCAAATGACTGGGATATTATTGGGAGAGCGAGGGAGCAGGGCCTCGGTTGAATACTGATGAAGCTCGGCACAAAGCTGCCTCCCGGCCTCATTAACCTGCCCGAGACCGCCTTTGTTTTTTTTTTTTTTGTTGTTTTTTTTTTTTCCTTCCTCTCCATGTCGCACTAAACACTCCCCCTACATCCTAGTCTGAACGGGGTTTCGTAAAGTGGCGGCTTGAGTAAAGAGGAGGCGAGCGAGGGGGAGCGCAGCCGAAGGATGAAAGGGAGGTGAGGTTAAGCAAAAAGTAGGACGGACAGATGCGCGCACGCTTTTGGAGATTGTTTGTCCCACCCTGTACGTGTGTGTGAGTGAGTGTGTGTGTCGGAACAAGAGATTTCTACCCAATCTTTAATGGAAACAACAAATGGGGGGAACAAATAAAACACATAGGAGTAAAAGCTAAGGTGCACATTGAGGAAGGGGAGTTGAGGTTAACCGACAGGAGGCTGGGGGAAGGAAAAGAGAGGTACGACAGCGGAGTGTGGGGTTCTCAGTCACAGCGTGTCAAGCCGGAGTCATCTCTGGTACGGTGGAAGGGAGCAGCAGCGTGGCTGGAAATCATCAGGAGCAGGAACAGATTAGATCCAGGCTATTGGTTATGATGAGGCTCCGTATAGATCAGTGATGGCTCAGTGGGGACAGAGGAGGAGATGCTGGGGGGAGACGGTAAGGTGAAGGCTTGGGGCATTAGCTATAAAACTAGGTTTTCTTTGTGAGGAGATTACATTATATGTTGGACAAAAATGTTTTTTCATAACAAATAAATGTAATTACATTGTAAGAACATGAGTTTAGTGTCAATAGATTTGAAAAAAGGGAGGGGGGGATGTTAAGAAAGAGCGACACCGGGAACGCGAACACCCGCGGCGCAGTCGAGGCAGAGGCCTTGTATCATGTCAGTCATGCAGATCGACACCCAGCTGAGTCATCTGGTTCTTTCGTGGGGGGGGTGGACGGATACAAAATGTGCTCTCGTTCAACACACACACACACACGCCAATGCACGCTGGAGGTACCAACACACCACTGGGCTAGGAATAAAAAAAAAAAGAAAAAGCGTCACAAGTACTGGAGTACGACACACGTTCAGGAGCAAAGTATTCGAGCTGCATTTCAAGGATGAAGCCCAAGCCAATGCGGAAGATTTAAATTCATACACATTAAATTATTTTTACCATTGTCTTTCATTTGTAAATGATAAGTCAACTAGTATACATGCTTAACCGATTATAGATTAATTTTAAAAAAAAAAAGGTAAAATACAATATAAATTTCCTGACCGCTAAAACAAAAATCCTATAAATTAGAGAATAAATAACAATCATAGTAATAGGCATCGCTTTACATTTTAATAAATCTGAGCTTTTCCATTTTAAGATTTAATAATTTAATTTAATAATTTGAAAGAGAATTTTTTTCCCTAGAGGCCACAGCGCCCCTAGCATTTGCCAATATTGCTTAATGTCTTAATGTTGTCTCTCGCTCTATTACACTCTCGCTTCTCTGTCACTCTCTCTTTCTACTCCACTCAGTCAAGGCAGAATGCCGTCCGCAGTGGTCAGTGATCTGTCCAAGGTCTCTAGCCAGTAAAAGGCACTTGTTCCTCGTCTTTGTTGCCAGGCGCTCCCTCAGGGTGGAATATTGGGTCAATCATTTTAAAGAATTTAGTCCAGACCTGCTCTGCATTGAAAGTGCCATCAGATAATTGTATTGTGATTTTGCACTGCTTGAATAAAATCTGACTTGTTTTGTATGATAACTTGTGCTTTTATGGCTCTCATTTATATTCTCAGGAATCTACAGCCTTGTTCTACAAATGTTCTTGAACAGGGGGAATTGACAAATGTAGAAATAGAGTTCCTACCATTTATACACTGAAGTGACCCTTGGCTAAAAAAAAATGTGTATTATCGTTCAATTTTTTATATCGCCGGTTAGATAGTGAGAGGCATGAAATAACACAAAAAATGTCATGACACGGTTTTTACACACACGCACACACAGATACACATAACTGCCGTGAAGCATATCATTGAGATTCAGTCATACGCCATCCAGCACCCTAATGTCAACCACCGGAACCGAATAACCCAGCATGACCTTGACCTGACCCGCTCCATAGATGGTGCGGGGCAGTCGTTCTCGGGCAGAGCTGTCCACGTCAAGCCAGACTGAAATGCCATTGTGCTGAGGTTCATTTTGTCTTTCCGGTATTACATTTAATTCATTTTCTATATTTCGGCGAATAGAAGTCCTTTTTATTTTCAGCTGCTCCCTTCAGGGGTCGCCACAGCGACACTACTTTCATCTGACCCTCTCCTCTCCATCTTCTTCTCTCACACCATCTAACTTCAGGTCCTCTTTCACTTCATCCATAAATCTCCACCTCCTCTTGTCCTCCTGTCTGGCGGCTCCAACCTCGGCATCTTTCCACCCAGATCTTCACGCTCCCTCTTCTGTCCATAACCGAAACCACCTTGGTCTGACTTTATCACCGGGACATCTAACACGCTGTCCCCCTGATGGACTCATTCCTGCTCCCATCCGTCCTCGTCACTCCCAAGGCGAACCTCAACATCTTCATCTCTGTTACCTCCGGCTCTGCCCCTGTCTTTTCCTTAATGAAGCCGTCATGGCTGGTCTCACCTCCGTTTTCTACAACTTTCCTTTCATTCTAGCTGATACTCTTATCACCCTGACACTTTTCTCCACCCGTTCCAACCTGCTTGAACGCATTTCTTCACCTCTTCTCCACACTCGCCGTTGCTCTGGACTTTTGACCCCAAGTACTTAAAATCCTCCAACTTCTTTATCTCCACTCCCTGTAGCCTCACCGTTCTATTTCGGTCTCCCGTTCACACACATGTACCCTTAAAAACATGCAATAACCGTGTTACCACTTGGATTTTTAACATTAGCTGAATTTGAATGTATTGAATTAAAAGGATAATAGGTAGTTCGCACTTCTGACTCCCAGCACAAAGGATCCCGGTTTGATTAGCACAGGGACTTTCAATGTGGAGTTTGCAAGCTTTCCACATGTCTGCAGAGGTTTCCTCCCACAGTCAAATAACATGGAGAAGGTTGATTGGAAAAAAATAGGAAAAATTGCCCAGATGAGTGAATAAGAGATCTAGCGGCCATTTGTCTCTATTTGTAGCCCTACGATTGACAGGCTATCGGTCCAGGGTGTACCCCAATTCTTGCCCCATGGCAACTGGGATAGGACCCTAAGTGAACCTAAGTGCGGGATAAGCGATGGATGATGAATGGATATAAAATATCTGTATGAGTCATCATTCATTATCTATACACTCAGGGTCACAGAGGTGTTGGAGCCTATCCTAAATGTCATTAGGCAGGAGGCGGGTATCACCCTTGACCGGTCACCAGGCCATCACAGGGCCACGTATGGAGCCATACAACCCTTCACTCTTTGTGTAGAGCTACATAATTATTCATATCCTCATTCACATGTCCCATAAAGTTATACAACCATTCAGTCTTTCATCCCTGCGTCATATAGAGCCAAATAACCATTCGCTCTCATATCCCATGCTTGGAGAGGGGAAGCAACATAAAAGTGAAAGTAATTGGTATTTAAAACTATTATGGAAGTTTGAAAAAGGTGCAGAGTTACAATTATTAGGAAAAAGGGGCGGGTTGGCTGCTGCTCAAATCAAGGAAAGAAATAAATCTCAGAAGAACCCACTACCTAGGAATAGCACTACCGAGGTAGAACAACAAAAGGAAACAAAACCCACACTTCTTGAAACTGGTGGAAAACGAACACATCAGAGTCGGCATCCCCAACACCCTCAGAGTATTTAACCTCACAACCCACACAGTGAGACATGGCCTTTCCCCTCGGCATGCTGTGCATCAACCACCACGTTGAATTGGTTAAAAGAAGTCGGTAAATAGTGATGTGCTAGAGTTCATCGGCTTCAGGTTTTGTGATTGACACAGAACACCTGCATGACAATATGAAGGGGGGGGGGGTGGCACTGGCTGTAACATACACACATCTGGACAATTTTGAATCTTCAATGAACCTCCTGTATGTTTTAGGACTTTGGGAGGAAATCAGAGAACCTGGAGGAAATCCACGCAGACACTTGGAGGACATGGAGAATCCCAAAGGGCTTCCCTTGTCGGAATCAAACTAGAGACGTTCGAAGTTCTTGCGGTGAGGTGGAAGCACTAACCACTGCACCATCGTGCCTCCCTATAATTAATCAGTTCTAGATAAATATGGATGTTTAGCTTAATGATATATGCATCCATTTTCTCAGTTTTTGATGGCCTTTGATGAATCAGTGAGTATTAAATAAAGTCATAACTTGTCTACCAAAACTGCAACCAGAGTGGAGTTCAAAGTACATATCGACAGTTTTTCTGTCTCCGGCAGCTCAGATTTATACAAAAAGAGCTCAAGAAACCCAAGCGCTGCTACTCGTAAATGTGAATAATCCCCTCTTAAATAAAATAAATATGGACAAACTTTCAAACCTTTTTTTTTACTCAAATAGTCTTGGGATTACAATAACGTACTAAATCCCACAAGTATAATATGCTCCCGGGTTTTCCCCCCCGTTTGTTTTTGTGCTCGTACAGGTTTCCATACTCATTTCTTGCCTTAACATTACGACTGAATGTTTAACCCTGACCTTTGACCTCCTTTCTGCGTTTGCTTTATGGGTCATCCATTCTCATAAAAGTTTTGGCGAAGGATGCCGGCAAACATTAGTCATACGTTTCTGAACACGGCAGAGCTGCACTCTTCTTCTCATGTTTCTAATGCCTAAAGCATGCAGTTGCAATGAGTGTTGGGGCTGGCCAAATATAGGTACCTGGGCAAACATGCACACGCAAACTCCTCAGATGTGGAAAAAAAAAACATTATAATTGATTTATTTTTTATTTCTGATTTTCATTTCCATCAACTAGACGAACGTCAAAGTGATTCGTAACTGTCTTCTGTGGCACAAATGTGGGTTATGATCACAGGTCAAGTTAGGAACGTAGATCGACAGGTAAATCGAGAGCTCGCCTTTTGGCTGAGTTTCTTCTTTACTAAGGAAGCCGGTGCAGAATCCACCCGTTGATCTCCTGTTCCATCCTTCCTTCACTCATGAACGAGATCCAGAGATACCTGAAGTTCTCCACTTGAGGCAGGGCCTCCTATCCAACTCCAAGGGAGTTGGTACTCCACCTGTTTCCAGCTGAGAGCCATGGTCTCGATTTGGAGATGCTGTTCCTCATCTTGGCCTCTTCACATTTGACTACTAATCGCTCCAGCGAGCGCAGGAGATCACGGAAAGATGAAGCCTTGTCATGTGCGCAAAGCAGACCCAATACTGAGGCTACCAAACTGGATCCTGTCCTAGAAATTCTGTTCGTAAAAGTTACGAGAGGAATTACTGACGAGGGGCAGCCTTGGTGGAGTCCAACCTTCACCTAAAACAAATCCAACTTACAACTGGCAATGCGGACCATGCTCCAGCACAGATAATACAATTGCATACAATATCCCATACTCCCGGAGCGCCCCTCACAGGATTCCCCATTGGACACAGTCAAATGCCTTCTGAAGGCCCACAAAACAACCTAATACGCACTCCCAAAACCCTTAGCTATCAGAAATGCTATTAGCATCTAAGGGTAATAAAATAAAAGAAAATCAGTATTGCTACCTTGGACATCCAGAGAAAACATCTGTCATCACTTGCACGTGTACTTTAGCTCATCATTTAAAAGTCATATGCAAATCCGAGCGTATTTATGTCACTGGTGGCAGCCATCTTGGCTTTGTACAAATCTTATTTTTGCTGCTTGGCAGTTATTGGCCAGTCATAGTATGAAAAACACCCATCGTAAAATGAGTGAACATGTTGGAGCCGGACCTCAGACGGATCCGGGAGGATGGCCAGGCAGCCCGTCTGATTGAAATGTCAGCAGATTTGTCTCGTTGTCGGGTCAGTTTATACAATTGGATGGATGATATAAACTAAAATTATATCATTGTGCTCATGGGGATGCTGTGCACAGAGAGTGGTGATAAAACCGAGAGGGAGAAAAACGGCTGACTTGACTGTGTTCAGGAGAATCATGTAAAATCGAGGAGCTTCCATAAAGAGCCGGTGGCGTCACTGATTGATTTGATAAGTTTGATTGTGTATCCAATGCTCTGGGCCTTTGCATCAGATCCCATGCTGACTAAAGACTCATCTCTGAGGACACGAGAAAACGTTCCCGGGAGGGAGATAGCTGTCAAACTGGCAGCGTAATAACTCGGCCACTCATGAACACTCCGGCTCCTTTGAGGAATGTTATGAAATTGATGAATTTGCGCCCGGACAAGTGCGAGAGATGAAATGCGAGACGGGTCAAAAGTCTGAAAAGTGCAAAAATCCCGACAACTACGCTTTATATCAACAAACGCCTTATGCAGTAATCGCTGTTAATGTGTGTTTTTATTCATCACTCAGTTCAATCTGCCGGGAGTTCATCTTTGTCAAGGATGGATGAAAGGAATCCGAGCTGGTCTCGGCCAGATCTCCCCGGAGAGTTTCTAAGAGCTTCGGGCTTTTCCCGAGCAGAGCTAACACTGAGTGGTTTGTCTGCCCGTGTCAGAAGACTCGCCTTTTTTTCCTGAATGTAACATGACCCAGCGGCAGTGACACTCTCCATTTGCTAACCAATTTGATCTGTTTAGATACGTCCGGAGAGGATTAGCGCCAAAGCGCCATGTGGAAACCCCAGCATCTGGCAGACTTCCCTGATTAACAAGTCAAACAAAAATCAATTTATGCGATCTCGCCTTCCGCTCCCAGAAGGGGGGGGGGCGTTGATCCCCTCCTGTAAGGTACCGCACGGACGTCAGGAGAGAACAAACTCACGCCAATCCTTCCAGAACACAAAACCAAAGAAATGCCTCATTTCACTGGCAGCAACGGCGGTAAATGGATACTTACATTTTCCCACCGGCCACCAGACACCTATACTATTCATAGAAAACCAGCCAGCTGGCAAGTAGAGAATGCAGGATATGAATAGCTCTGGAAGAGAAAGTGACAAAAGATACTATAATGACAGAAACAGGCGCATTTTTCCCCGATTATCTGTCTCCTCACAGGCGAAGAAATGCTCAAGTTTTAATCGCGTCAGTTGACACCAAGCATCGTCTGTGTGATCATCCTGGGTAAATAAAGCAAAATATTCCAATTTATCCTCTTTCTGGGGACCACAGCATCCAGTAAGAGACAAACTAACAATCTTAAAAATAGTAAAAATAATTGATATGCTGTGAAATGATGTTTGATTTGATCCAGAATAGGTGACTCAAAAATGATAAAGCAGTTGTTTTCCAATCACCCACATGTTGATTGTGGGCCAGATGATGGTTTTAAATCCAAAGATAAACGATGACATTCATTCAATATAATTCATGGATGATGTCTGTGAGTGTGGTGACGGAGTTAAGAATATCGGTGTGTTCTCAGACAGGGTGCAGGCCAATTCGGCAATATAGGCAAATGCTAAAGGTGTTTACTCCGGGGGGCACCACGAAATTTTGAAAAAAAAATCCCCTTCAACATGATTATACTAAAGCTAGTTATTACCATTATCTCTTAAAATCGAAATACTCACATTGATTACAAATAATGAGTAACTGGGTACTAAAGGGGGGTGGCATGGTGGCGCAGTGGTTAGCGCTTAAACCTCACAATGCTGACAAGCAGACCTTTCTGTGGGGCGTTTCCATGTTCTCCGCATGCCTGCAAGGCTGTTCTCTGATTTCCCTCTAAAGTCCAAAAACATTCAGCAGTTAAATTGGAAGAAAATTGGGATTGACTGATAACCGGTCCAGGGTGTAATGATGGTGCAGGATAACCAGCAGGCGATGGATGGGTACTAAAAGGAATTTCGATTGTACTTCATTTTTTTTGTTTTGATGCGTAATTTGTTGCAATCAGTTGACATGTTTTCTTATACATTGAAAACAATGGTAAAAACAAAACTATTTCTTTTGCAAATGAATGGAAATCGCCGATGGAGCGGGCGCCGCACAAAGTCTCGCCTCGGGTTCCACACTGGGTGGGGACGGCTCTGCTTTTGACCCCAATTTTAAAGGGGTCACTGGAGTCGCCTTCTGACATCTTACAATAAAACAATCGCTGGGCTCAAACGATTCAAAGAACTTAATCCATGCATTTGTGACATCGTGACTCAATTACTGTAATACCATTTCATTCGGGTCGCTTATGAAGAGCGTCCAAGGCCTGCAAACTGACTGGAGCAAGTAGAATTGAAGGCCTCACGCTGGTACCGGCATCTATATTCTTGCTGACCGTTCTATAAATATATTTATTATTATTATTTATTATGCATGAACTATGTTGCAGCACTAAATCTTTGTAAAAGCATTAAAATGAAATATGGGTACAAACTTTGATTCGAGAGAGGAAAAATTTGAACCACCTTTTTTTAACAAAAAAAAAGGATGTTCATCCCAGTTTCATAGCTCGAGGCAACATCTTTGTACATTAGCTCGAGGCTAAGGTGGACGCTTGTAGTGAAAACGTGCAACTATACATCACAACAGACAAGCAACACCGAAGCTTTTCATGCTGGGTCGTTTTACTTCAATCGACAAATGGGCCGCAGCTCACCCTCGCCTGTTTGGGAGATATTTTCAAAACACTTTTCCTGGAGAGGAGATCAACTTCACCTGACCTTCAGGGCGAGTGGATAAATGATTAGATTTTCATCACCAGGTTGATTCTCAGGTAAGGATTATGTTTGGATGTTGCAAATTCTCATCAAATTCAGTGCTGATTTGATGGGACAACCATTGGCATATGCAGTCGTATTTTATTAAAACAGGCTTGCATACTTTGTTTAGTTGTGTAACATCAATCTGAGCAATCTAATTTAAAAGGGAACAGAGCAACCATAAGCCCCACCTCGCTTAATGCCATGCAATAGCCTGTAAAAGCATCAATACCACAAAACACACAAATGAAGAATAGCATGTAAACTTCAAGCTAGGAGTGTGTGCATGTGTGTATGTGTGTGTGTGTGTGTGTGTAAATCACATTACTGTTATCGAGCGAGAAGTATTATTATTGACGCGGCGTAAGTGCTGAGGCAGGCTCCCTGTGTGTACAAACACAAAGGAGTGTGTACACTACAGTCATTTACATACCAATGTCTTTGAGCAATCCATTAGGCAATAATGCAAACTTGCACTGTTGATATACAGTACACGCATGTGTGTTTGTGTGTGTGTGTTTGTGTGTGTGTGTGTGCAGCCTAATGTTTGTAGAAACTGTGTGTCCAGGCTTCAGGCTATAGATTTATACTGGAGGTCTCTGTGGAGGTCACGGAGGACAAAGGTTCTGCGGCTTACACGATTTTGAACCGTTTTATTTTTTTAAGATGCCATCTCCGACTCTCCCCATCGATGCTCTCTGAGCCGCCAAGGTGGCCAAAGTGCTGTTCGTAGTCGAGTGAACAGCCTTTTACCAGCAGCGACATCCTTGACCCTGATGTTGAATTTTTCCCTGATGCCCATTGTCCTGGACTGGCGATATTACTGTATGTGTGAATGAAAGCAAAAGTCATAGAAAATATTTTAACAGCCTTCCTTATTCATCAATAGATGTTTTAGTTTACATGAAAAAACTGTTACAGAAAAAAAAAACCTTGCAGATTTCACCTACTCTTAACTCGTTTTACTTGTGTCATAACAACTCTCATACAGGATAATGAACTGGTGCAGCTTCACTGAACACATGAGTTAATTGTCTCTTTTTTACTTGTGAAAGTGTGAAAAAAAAATTAAAGGTGAATGCCATTCAGAACTGTCAAAAATTTAACCAAGGGCAGATGTGCTCATGTACAAATCGCATTTAGAGCAGCAGCTTTCTGCCTGGAAGCACCAAACCTACGGCTCATGTCGTCAGCGCTTGTCGCTGACCTTCTATTGAAATCAGTGTCTCATGGATTTAAAACGCGTCATTCACGACAAACGACTTCAGAAGGCGCTGGCAGACAAATGGCAGTAAGTTTTTCATCGAGCAAACAATAAAAGGCTGCAATTACACAGTGATTACGATGATAAATATTCATAAAAATTCAGAATTCAATCACGATAATGATAAACTCAATTGTGCATTCTAACAACGATACCTGTCAGAAAAAAAACATGTCTGAAACATCGGGGAATTTAATGACGAACCGGGGAAATGTTGTTTTTAACATGTTATTAATGAAGGAACGGCTGCTAAATTACCTGCTTTTATTTCCTGACCGTGCTCTCCCTTTTAAGTAGCGGGAAATATTCTTCGTGGAAATATATGAGCTTCTCTCCGAGCCCTTGTCAATAAACAATGGGAAAAATCATCGGCCTCTCTTTCTCTGAACGTCTCCTCCCATCATCTGGCCTGGAACTCACAGTTTCATCATCGATCCTCTTTCCAATGAATGTGTGACTGCTAAAAGCACAGAAATAAAAGGAATGGAGTTCCAGGTACAAGTGATCTTTATTTTTTATCTTTTTTTTTTCTTTTTTTTTTCCCCTCGTAACATAAACTTAAGCATTGTGAATTCATCACCCCAGCGAAATAACCCAGGAACACACTTTGCAACTTCTAATGACTGGAATACTGCCATTATTTTAAATGCATACATATACTTCTCCACAGTAGAGATGGAGATGGGGCAGAAAATAGTAAGATCTCCTGTCGTCAATGCAGACAGTCAACAACTATGTTATAACCGCTTGTATAATTAAATATTTGTTTTTTTCATTTCTTTCAAAAAGAGGTGAGCACAAATATCCCTGGAGTGATAATAATAAGTGCTCAAAAACAAAAAAGGTTCTAAAGAATTACAAAAGAATGATATTTACAGAAAAAAATAGGAGGGTGGGACGATATTCAAGTACTTGATCTGGATGCAAATTATTCGCCAACTCATCTAATCCAATTTTCACGATCAAAGGGAAGGTATTACGATGGGCTAGGTAAACAAAGGAGTGCTGGGAAAAATAATTTCAAAAAATTATTTTTGAAATAAATTTTGAAATAAAAGGGAAATTGGCTCAGTGAAGAGGCTCAGTGCAGAAACATGGGGGGAACAAACACGTTTTCTCCTTGAGCCAGATGCAAAACCAGATAAATGTAAAGAATTGTGTCAAGAAGGGCGTGCGATATTAAACCTACACCAGACTAAATAATAGATTCAATGAATTTCATACTAGATTAGTCAAAACAACCGCCATCGATAACCTACAGGGCACAGGTGGAAAGTAGGCTTCTTTGGATTTAAGGAGACCAGATGGATGTGTTCAAAACCAGAGAGAGAAGAGGAAAGTCAAGAGCCCGAGACTGAGAGCTGGGACTTTTTGGATGATGGCGGGAGAAGCCGGAGTTGGTTGACATGGTTTAGAGAAGGAATGTGGAAAATGTGTTTGGGAGACCAGATCAAAAGGTGCCGAGGCTGGAAGCTTGGGGAACAGGATTTAAACTGTTCTATCATCGTATTGATAGGAAGAGAGATGGTATAGGAGTTATCTTGAGGGAGAAGTTTGTCAGGAATTTTCTGGAAGTACAAAGAATGTCAGATAAAGCTATGTATCAGAAGCTACAAATCGAAGAAGTAATACAGTGTGGACCACAGAGTAGCAGAGATTAGTGAAGGTGAATTGAGGAGGTCATTGAAGAGGATGAAGACTGGAAAAGTAGTTGGTTCTGATAATATAGCCATGGAGGTCTATGAGTATCTATGAGAGGTGGCGGTAGATTTTTCGACTGGATCGTCCAACAGGAACTTAGAGAGTGAGAGGATGCCTGAGGAATGGAGAAGCATGATGAAAAGTGTACCGATTTCGAAGAAGAAGGGGGTTGGGCGGTGTTATAACTACAGAGGAATAAAGTTGATGAGCCATACAATGAGGTAATGGGAAAGAGTAGTGGAAGTTAGACTGATGAAAGAGGTGAGCATTTGTGAGCAGCAGTAGGGTTTCATGCCAAGAGAGAGTACTACTGATGCAGTATTTGCTTTGAGAATGCTGGAAGTGAAGTACAGAGAGGGTCAGAGGGAGATCCAATGTGCCCTTGTATATCTAGAAAAAGCATACAACGTGGTGCTGAGAGAGAAACTTTGGCACTGTATGAGGACATCTGGAGTAACAGAGAAGTATGTTAGACTGCGAGCTGTGAAACAATGGTGAGGTGTGCGGTTGGTATGACAGAGAGGTTCAAGGCGGAGGTGGGACTACATCAGGGATCAGCTCTGAGCCCCTTTCTGTTTGCTGTGGTGATAGGCTGACCGGTAAGGTTAGACAAGAATCTCCTTGGATTATGATGTTTGCAGACGACATGTGATCTGCAGTGAAGGCAGTGAGTAGGCGGAGGAAAATTTTGAGAGGCAGAGGTATGCTCTGGAAAGGAGAGGAAGGAAGGTCAGTCGCAACAAGACAGAGTACATATGTGTGAACGAGAGGAACACAAGTGTAAGCGTGAGGTTACACGGAGTAAAGATAAATAAGCTGGAGGATTTTAAGTACGAAGGGTCAACAGCCCCCAGAGCCATGGGGAGGGTGAAAAAGGTGTGAAGAAACATTTCCAAGCAGGTTGGAACGAGTGGAGAAAAATGTCAGGGGTACGGTGTGACAAAACAGTACCAGCCAGAATGAAGGGAAAGATGTAGAAGATAGTGGTGAGAACAGTCATGTTATCTGGTTTAGAGATGCCGAAGGTAGCGAAGATGAAGATGGTGATGTTGTCTTTGGGAGTGATGAGAATGGATAGGATCAGGAATGAGTCAATCAGAAGGACAGCGCATGTTAGATATTCTGGAGATAAGGTCAGACTGAGATAGGTTTGGACATGGACAGAGGAGGAATGGTATTGGAATTGTAAGCTCCGCCTTGAGTTACCCCTGCAGGCCAAACACTCAGAGTTTCTTATTATCATGGAGAGCATTGGATTGTACCGCAGAAGAAAGTCCAACTTGCTTCATTATCTGTTTTGATTTTATTTCATTTTATTTTATTTTTATTAGAATGGGTGATTACGGGAGGAGGTGTATCTTGATTTTTGTTTCATTGATGCCATCACAAGATATCATTACCACATTTCAAATGACTTCCTGTTTAAAGAAAGCTGTTGTGTGCACTATATTTTCAGTCCTCTAATATACACCTATGCTGCAGGTGCAAATTCACACCTGGAGCGGTGGTGGACCTAATTTATCGGCCAATGTACGCAATGTAAAATGACCTTTGCTTCCTCCATCCAGTATTTTATACTATATGGAATATACATATTCAGCCATTTTATTCCAAAGCCAGGACATTTTTTTATGCGGTGCTCATTTAAGATACTGTATCTGTTTAAACAAATTGCAGTACTTGTTTCGGAATCTTAGCTTTGGACAAATGTTCCCACATTCTGCTCCAATAATCTTGACATAAACCAGTGAGATATGGCTCTCTGAAGACCTTGGACCCAAGCCATAGCATGACCGCCCTTCCAAATCCAATAATCTCATCACGCAGAATTAACACAGCACCTTTTTTTATTAAAAGTTTCTAAAGTGCATCTTGCAAAGTGCAAGTACTTGGAGTTTCTCTGACATTGTACTTTTTAGCATGATCTGATGACTCAAACTAGTTCTTAGTGCTGCAGGCAAGCCCCCATTTCAGTCTGTGCAAAGTTTTATAAGGAGAACAAAATCTGCCAGGACTCCTGTAAGTCATATATTTCTGAGTGCAGTGAAGATATTACACAGTGTTAATGAACACTGGATGGTTGCGCTTCTTGTTGTTCTTCCATTGACAAAAATAAGAAAGTACTTGTAGATATGTGTTGCTCAATAGGGTTGTAGAATATTGACTGTGGACACAGTAATATTGAACAGTTAACCATATATGTTTACTTGCAATCTGCACATGCGCAGACTCGCTGTAGGCGGGGCTTATGTCTGTTGGTACGAATTGCTATCATAACCTGTGCTCTGCTCTTCAGTAAAAATAACTAAGTGCTACTCTAATATCTCCGGTCGCATCTCTTTTACACAAAACACAACAAGGGTCAAACTGAAGAATACGTGAAGAATACGATTAACAGCAACAATGTTGACTTGACATTCAATAGTACACAAGACAAGATGTCACTGTCCCTTGTGCCAAAATCCAGGCTAAAACACATATCGCACCCCGACTAGGATTGTAAAGAAGTGGGCACCCTCATTCACCGATGTTTCATTACGTTAGGTCCACGGCACCTCAAGAAGGCTTTACAGTAAAATCCATAACCCCTGTAAAAGCCACATAGCCAATCTACATGCAAAGTATCCTATCATGGCTACCTCCATAGATACCATGCTTCCTCCTTAACCACAACCATTCACTTGTTTATTCTGCTGCCAAAGACATGTTGCTGACTGCAAGTTTCAGGCTCCGAAACCCAAACGCCCAACTCAGTTAGTAAGGCAATGACAGTCTTTGCCACAAAACCATGACAGCACACCTCTACAGGCAGTATCTGGGCACTCCAACCTCACTGTTCAACATCTGCTGCCATCTCAGTATATGTAGCTCTCTTACACTCACAAGCCTACACCAACTGTATATGCTGGGACAACCAGCTGCTCATCCAGGTCCACCTTCAACTCCCAAGCCCTGCCTTGGCTTAGCTGCCCTGAGTTGTGCCTGAACAAGGTCAGAATAGCGGGGTCGCTGCCCATCTTTCGCCGTGCGCTGAAAACATACCTCTTCACCAAGCACTACCCTTCTGATCGCGCTTAGCCTCCAACTCCCCCGTCAAAAAAATGAATGTATGTATGTATGTATGTATGTATGTATATGGTTCTGAGATGGCTTTTGGGTTGAGTGGTCACTTCTGACTTACGACGACTGGTACTTTGGATCGTTGGTGACTGAATTGCATTTCTTGTAAGTGGCTTTGGATAAAAACGTCTGCCAAACGACTGTAATGTAATGTCATGTAACAAAAATGGTCCGACCTTTTCTGCATTAAGTACAAATACAATTTGCTTAGCCTCCTTACCAGCAAATTCAGGAATTTACTTCCAGATTTTACTCAAATGCTGCCTAAATATTTTAGGTTTTGGGGAGATGGCAGTTCATCATGGATAGCCCCTATGATAAACTTAATTGTAATAGCCTCCATGCTCCACAACTCTCTCCACTTCAACTTGAAGCAGATAGATTAATTATTTCACATGATTTATTTTGACATTTATTCTAATAATAAGGTTGTAAATGCTGACAACAAGGGTGATTTCACTTAATTCAACCATCAGACCATACATTGATTTGCTGCTTTTATTTGTTGTAGATTTGTCACGGAGGGGTAAGGAAATAAGGGAGTTTTGTATATGAGCTGAATTTTTGCTAATTCAAAAATGCTGCATTAATCCATGATCATTAATTCATTCATTCATTCAATCATCCATTATCTATAACACTTATCCTGCCCTTTACCAGTCGACAATTGATTGCAGTGCCTTGAATAGAAACATACAACCATTCATGCTTCATATAGAAGCAACCTTTTTCACATATAGAAGCAATGAACCCACGGATTTGGAATGGAACGAGGAAGAAGGAGGAAGCCCCCAGGAAGAACACAAACACACAAACATTTCGGTCAGAATTGAACTAGGAACCTTCTTGCTATGAGGTGCAGGCTCTGATCACTGCGCCACCTGATCCACTATCATTTTTGGGGGTTGATTTTTGGTAGTTCTAACACATTCATACTTCCTAACTGCCTGAAATAATATGAAATAATGAAATCGACACACTCCAAATATGTGTCTACGGTGAAGATTTTTCTAAAGACCTCAAGCAAATCCTCCAAAGTTTATACTTTTTCCAGGGCAGAGGTTTGAGCAGTGGGTTCCTGCTGTCTGTCAAAAATACAGAAGGCTCTGTATCATTGCATCGGTACCCAGACTTTCACTCAAACGGGTAGGAGGACAGACAGACGAGCAACGAGCGGAGTGATAAAGAGAGAGTGGCAAGACGCTCGGGTTTTAAGATGAGGCGGATAAAGAGGTGAGGATCAAGGGAAGCGAAAAACTGCCTCGCCGGGGTTATGGAGGTTACTGAGTGAATATTCCGGAAGAGGTGGAGAGAATGAGATATCCGGGACCTCATTTTTTTTTCTATTTTCAGACTATATTTTCACACGGCGTTCCATCTTAAAGATTGTTTCTCCACTGCAAACTGGCTGCTGTCCCAAAATGTGTTTAAGAAGACCGCAAACTAACTACAATGTAATTAGAAATTGATGTAAACTAGATATAGCTGGCTCCCCGGCACCTGCCAGGGGGGATTCTCCCGCGGTAATTCCACCACCCCTCATTTGCCAGCAAAAATGTAAAACCCCTCTGCGCCCTAAAATCAACAAAGGCATGATTATATACGAGCTGTTGCAAAGTTAAGTGATCAATAACTCAATTTCGGTGGCGTGAAATGTTGCTGAACATTCAGAGCCATCTTGAAAAGATTAAAAAAGTTTCGACAGAATCCCGTCCAACAGCGCTAACTTGCGCAGGGAACAAGAGAGACGAGTCCCTGTCGGGGACGTTCCTTAAAATAACAAGCTCAGGCTTTTGTGTCCCGAATTAGCATCGGAACAGCGAAACAAAATAAACCAAAGCATAACATCTGATTAAAATAGATAAATAGGGCAACAATAGTTAGCGGTTCCGCCTCAAAAGCAAGAGGGTCTCCGGTTCGATTCAGACAAGGAGCCTTTCTTTGTGGAGTCGCCATCTTCTCCATGTGTCTGCATGGGTTTTCTCCAGGTTCAGTAGAGATGCAAAATTACTCAGGCGTGTGAAAGACAGGGGAATGGTTGTATGTCTTTATATGACGTTTGAATGCGTCCCTGTGATTGACCGGCTCCTGGTACAGGCTGAATCTGCCTCTCGCCCAATGACAGATGGGCTCCATCCCCACATGACCCTGTGTGCAAAAAGAGTCATATAGATGATGAATGAATGAATATATGAATGAAGGACTACTCAAGGCTTCAGTTCACAACACAGCAGCAGAAACTTAATGTCTGCCTCTATTTGGTTTTACAGTTGACCAAATATGAAGTGTATTAAGTCTCAAAAGAAATACCTGTGAACCTGCACAACTCAGTAATGGTATTTTCTTATCATCAATTTTTTTAGCTTTCATATCCCAGTGGAGCCAGAGACCGTCAGTCCGTCAGCAAAAGGAGACATGCACTCAGTCTCACTTTATATTTTAAACAACGTCAGTATTCCACTTTGCTTTTAAACAGACATACAAAGATAAAGAAAACCAAATAAATGTGGGAATGAGGTGCGGGAATATCTTGGCTCGCCACTGGACTCGAGAGATGGACAGACAGGGGACGGAGAGGTATTTTCGGCCAATGGGAAAATGGCAACGCGGTGAGTGATTGGATGTTGTAAACATGTCCAGGATTCTTTCTCGGTGGGCCATTCCTCAAATCTGAAGGCAGCAGACTAGTCTTGCTGTTGGCCCTTTTTTTTTTTTTTTTTGAAATATTTGTAAAATATTTTTCTAATCTCCTTCCTTTCATAACACATGCTGTAATGGTTTTGAAAACCCCTTGGAAGTGGAAAATGAAAAGCCATTTCTCTTCCTGGAGCCCATTCAAAGATTTATAGTTATGAAAGAATGTAAACCGATTCCAACGTGATTTGGGGGAAAACGATACTGACAGTTATGAGGTTGATTTTTTTTTTTTTTTTTTTGGAGTCGGGCCGTTAAGCCCGCCATCTGCTAGCGGGTGAAGGCGAATAACTCGCTGTTAATGCTTGAGCTTTGGATTTGGAGAAAACAGCCATCACATGAACACCAAATTGTTACTGCATTATTGTTTCGTTTTTATGCAATTTTTTTGGTTTTGATTTGGACGATGAAAATTTCGGAATGCTGGCTCCATTGTGCGAATTCACTTTCCTGGTTGGGCCTCAGCTCCGCCTCTTTGCACACTGTCATAACAGTCGAGGTGTGCTCCTGTGCCTTGGAAACTGTAGATAAATCCCAGAAGAACATTTCTCAAATAAACTTGAAAAAAAAAAAAAAGAAAAATATTCAATGTAATTTTCTAACCGCTGTGGAAGCGGTGAGAAGGTCAGGCAGCCCTTTACAGTCTAAGATGGTATTTGAGAGCTGAACAAGCTTGTTGCATGTCAGGGTGAACTGGACCGGAGGACAGAAAGACACACACACACACACACACACACACACACACACACACACACACACACACACACACTGATTTTGCAAATCACACTCAAGCATTCAAAGCATCGACTCCAACATTAACCCCTCACAGAGATCAATGAGGCTGGAGGACTGAGACGAGCCGCTTCCCTTCTCTCAAAAATCCAAACCGCGCCTCGGATCTCTGTCTGAGCGATTGATTCTCATGACATGAAAGGCTCGTCGGCTTCGTTCCTCGCCAACCCTCTGCTGATCTCATTCAGTCGCCGTTAGCTTGTCCACGACGCCGAATGTCAAGCTGAACTAACGCATGGTGATCCCGGCTATAGCTTGTCTCTTTTAATGCAGGTAGCAGTCAAAGAACACGCATTAGGCATGACTCGCGCGCTGGCCTGGATTTGTACCCGACGCGACGGGCGCTTCCATCGTAAAATCTCACTTTATCTCACTGCGCCATGTACCTCGCATAGATTTTAAGGCACACGTAGCTTCTGTGTTGCCTGACAAGGACAAATGGCTACTCTCCCGCCCTGTCATGTCTACATGGCGGTGGCGTGTCTGCGACGGAGCCTCAATGTGACTCAGTCCTTGGAATATCAGCAAAAACATTTCCCGGAAGATAGATGGCTTTGTTCGGCCCCTGAAATATGAAATTCTTCCTTTTGCAAATGTACTTGCGTCTGACGGAAGGAATCAGTAGAAACATCTGCGGGAAATGCCAAAGCAGGATAAATATGTCTCTCCCCGCATTCCTATATTGCCCCTTGTTATTATGCATTTCTTAAGTAAGCTTCCCTATGTGAGGGACTCTATCACACTGCATCATAATTTACGGCGATGGATTTTTCTTTTATTGCGTGTTATTACATGGGGTGGTGCAGTGTTTAACGCTACCGCCTCACAGGAAGAAGGTCCCTGGTCCAAATCCGACAGGAAGCTTTCTGTCTTGAGTCTCCAAATCTGCATCTACAACTACATCTGCATTGGATTCATTGGTTTTCTCCCCAGTTGTGCCGACGATTCAGGAAAAATAGTCTGTTTTACACTCCAACGTCATTGGACGGACACGATTTGCCATTTTGAACAGAAAGTAAAAGAAAAATACAAACTCTGCTTTTATTTTGGTTAGAATTAGAGATAGATACTAATGTTCATGCAGTCACGATGCTCGATGGTTCGTTCTATAAACGAGAAACGGGTTTTAATGTGTCAATATGCGATGCTGAAGGAATATTCTCCATTCATCATTTCCAGAACGTTTTGGGATGAAAATATGTTCACGAGTGAATGAATAGTTCTACAGTATGTCTATATGGCATATGAATGAAAGAGTGAATTATATTTCTTTATATGAGGCCCAGCGATTAATGGGCTCCCATTGGGTGAGCCCTGCCTCTCGCCCAGCGACCCTGGGGTCAGGGCTGGCCGTCTCAATAATGAATGAATGAATGTATGTTATTAGGTGTGAAACTGTTATCTCAAATAGATTAAATTCCTTTTCCGAAATCTTGACAACTCCTGAGTATAAAGCATTATGTTTAATCATTGCCTTGGGATGGAACAAAAAAATGTTTTATGAAGGGATCAGTTAAAATAACTTTACACACTTTTTAATTAAATGTCTAAAATAGTTTAATCAAAAGCGTTTTTTTTTTTTTAGTTTTTTTTTTTTAACCTTTTTACTCTACTAATCTTTCCACTTGCCAAATCAATAGTGCATTATTGCTAAATGAACAGTAGTCTGATTGATGATTTTAAGATTTAGGTCAGGTTAAACTATTCTGGTATTATTACGTTTTTTTATTTGTCCATATCAAATTAAGTCCAATGAAGACACATATTACTCTGTCAACCTGGGCTAAGATTCTGCTTTTAAATGATATTGAATGAAAATCCATGGATTCACTGTAAAACCCAGAATTTTATTTGCTCATCGTTCATAAAAAGTCGGGAATAACACATTTATTCATATGTTATAGCATTTCAAGTGCATTTACATTTAGACTGATTGAGTCTTACTGTTTTCTGGACTTTCAAAATGTCTGTCACATAATGAACTGGAAGAGTTGCGCACTGAAAAAATAATTTGCAGATTTTATTATGACATGCAAAAGCTTGATTCTGTGAGCTTCTCCTCCCGAACACATGGTAAAAACTTAGGCATCCTGAGGACAGGCGGTGGGGGGGGAACGGAGCCAACTCATTAGAAACAGCTTCAGATTTAGTTGGCTAAACCTCTTAGAGGTCTCTCAGAGAGGCAGGGAGAAGACACGCAAGCCTTAATGTCCCCAGGAAAATGTTTATCTGCATTATCCTAATTTTTTGGACTATGCTGCAAACAGCTGGTAGGACCTCTCTTCTTGGACTTACATGGCGGCACTTGCTCAACAATGTCATCCCCCCGAAACACATTTGTCAATTTGTTCAATTGAGTCCCGGGAAGAAATCGAAAACACACATCCATGCAGATTTTGCTGGCAGCCAAAAAGAAATTATTCAGAGTGAAACTTCAATGCCTCTTCTGGTGAGGCCTTGATTTCCTCGAGACTCGGGGTCACCAAGGAAAAAAAATAAGTCCAAGAAAAAGCAAAGGGGGTGCTGAGATTCCCGGGAGAAATAAGCAGACAAATAGCATCATGTGAAAACAATAATGCGATGAGCAGCTCATCGAGAGCTGGACGGGAATCCGAGCGACAATCACGTTTGATCGTCTTCACCACCGAATCAAAGGGGCGAACGCCACCCGAGTGACGTAACCTCGCTGGTTTGTGCCCACTTCTTTTGTATTCTCTGCACTAGAACTGTAGCCATCTTTTTTTTTTATCTTTTAATTTCATTTTTTTTAGCAGCTGTAACTGATTGATTAAGGCTCGTTTCAAACATTGTCAAATATCACTCCTTGCGTACTTCCCGAGCGTGCGTTATGTTGCCATGGCTGTTAAAATAATACATCAACCAGAGGGCCGTGCAGCGTTCAGAGTTCACTTCCAAGTTCCTCGTCCTGCATTCCAGTCTTGACAAAAAGGACACTTTCCTTGTCAAGCAGGTCTGGGCCGCATACTTCAAACTCATTTGCAAAAATCCACTATTTCGACCATGAGAACATGTGTTTTTTTTTTGTTTTTTGACATTTCTCATTGTAATAGTTATGCATCAGTCCTCCACCTCACCTGAGAAGCTTTTTTACAAGGTCAATAAAATACACCTTATACAGTACAGGCAGTGCCCATATATATATATATATACACAGTAGCCCAAATCCCAAACCTAATTAGAGGGCTATGCAAGACAGTGGTCTTATTTCTTTTTTAATACCCCGAAGCTGGCAGCAAAGTCAGCAAAAAAATAAAAAAATAAATGATCGGATGCACACACATACATACACAGCATGTTTACTACTTAGGATTGTTTTCTTTTATTAATTCTTTATGACTGATCAGTTGCTGTGATGTGATGAAGTAAAAAAATAAGATTTTTTTTTTCTACATTTTTTTCCCAGTTGTATTTTGAAATTCTCTATCAATGAGCATGAAGTAGCACAAAAATAGATTTTATTTTATGATAATCAAAAAATATCTGTTGAAAATGACCATGGATTAACTAAAAGAGCAGCTGAAATGATGACAAAATGAAAACATTGAAAAGATGGAATTTGAACAAATTTGTCTTTTGTAGGACACAAGGTTGTTTTTTCTTACTTGATTTGATATCATAAGATGTCAGCGCTATTATCCATTACATATGTGTAATAGTCACGTCCCGCCAAATTTGACAGCTCTCTGTCCAATTTTTTTTCTTTTTTTCCCTTCTCGTCAGCCTGTTCGCCATCTTTTCCTGTCATTCCTCCCGCCTTTCGTCGTCGGGCAGATCAGAGTGGAGTTCATTACACAGGAATCTCACAACTCCTCGCATCTCAAACACAAGACTGCAGTCGCGCTCTCTGGTTTGAATTACTGCGGACCGGCCTTATCCATACAACGCACATCGCACACAATTCAGATTTCGGGCACATTTCTACCCGGATTCAACACGCCGCTCCGTCTCCTGACTCACCCCTGCACAAATGTATCACTCCGTCTCTCGCGTTTGCTCTCTGCACGGCTGGGCCTAATTCCTGGGGAGAGTAATTTAGCCCTCACTCAAAATTTTCAGATCCAAGCACCGATCTGCGGATTTTACGTCTTTCATGGAGGGATAAGGCCCAGCATGCCGAATAAGCCTTGGAGATATTTCGTCGCTGAGGAAGAGGGATGGCGAGTTGGAGCCAGTTTTAGATCTCTCTTGCAGATTCCCTCCCTCTCTCACGCTTTCTGCCTGCATACCTAGAAACCCAAAGACTCACTGCCAGGCGTTTGACTTTGGGCTCGGCGGATCTTGACATTGGAAGTGCAATGGCAATCTCTGCCAATGAGAATTACGTTTTCATTAGGCATGCACAGCCCAGCCCAGCTGCCCCCTGGCAACTCTTCCTGAGGCTTTTATTATTGTTTTTGAAATGCTGGCCAGCAGCAATCCGTGTAAGGAGGCTCTTCAACGTGTGTGTGTGTGTGTGCACCGTATCTAAAAAGTGTTTGTGTGTCTGTCGTCTCCAATAAATTTCTTGCTACGGTTAATGCCTATTACTCCCCAATGAACCGTTTAATGAGCGCAGTTGAAAAGAGAAACATATTTACATCCTTACGCTCGAGAGCTCATGCCTCGCACATATGAGCGTCGGTCACATGTGCATTGGCACACATAAAAACACACACATCTCTGGTCTTTGTATGATAAAGCGTTGTACCAAGAGTCACAACTGCATCCGTCTTTCCCTGTTTATGACCTTTGCGGGTACTGAGCAATGGTCCAACCCCACCCCCAAACCCCCGAAACAGCCTATGCATCATAGGTTGGACCGCGGCCAGGCTGCCTCCGCTGCCGCATTTATTCCCGGGCAGTGGCCCCACGAAAAAAAATACCGATGACACAACGATGACAGCTAAGCGGCTGGGAAAAAACAAAGGAGACAGCTGGTGAGTGGATGAACGACGGGGAAAATTAGAAAGGAGAACGCGGGGAAGGGGCCGCATTAAGAGCATGTAAATAGAGGCGCTGATTCCAAATGGATTAATGAAGGTAAAAGTAAAGGGAGGCTGCGGGTTAAGTATCTGATTTGCGTTCTCTCGCATCTCCCTCGATTACACATCCGGAAAGAGCGCGGTCCATAACTTAGCGTGATTAGTTAGACAGTCGGCCTTCCCTTTTGGAGTCTGCCGACGCTTAATTCAGTTTTGCATGACCCACCATCCCGGGTGTGACAGCTGCAATGATAAATGTCTAATGTGATACACACTATGTATAATTTAATGTGATCTTCATTAAACAAGCTTGCGGCGTCACGTGCCTCCCATTTTAAAACTGCTATTGTTTGCCTTCCGCCCATCCAGGGAAATATCCACCGTTGAAAAACACGATTTAATAAAGTTGTCTCAGTTGTTTTTAAATATAACGCAAGCGCAGACGTCGCCCGCCGCAAGGGCTGCTGCGACGTTCGTCCGCGAGCTGTGAAACGAACTCGTCCGCGACAGAGATGACAAGACAGTTCGACGTGTAATTGTTTTTTATCGCATGCAGATGGTTGACAAATTAAAGGAAAAACATGAATCAGTGGAAAAAAAACCGAGCCAGCGCAGATGCTTCCAAAAAGATGTGCCACATGGTTCAATTAATCAAGTATCATCCAGTCATGCTCCGGAGCCCCGGATGAAAATGCTGAGCAGGCCCCGGTTGATCTCGATTTTAGACGACAGCAAGGGGGAAAGATCTAAGCGACTTTGAAATGGAGTTCATTGTCAGGGCACAGATGGCTGGAGCTTCAATGGCAAAGACGCGCAACTGGCTCAGAAGTCGCCGACGAATAATGACATCTGCATTTAGATCCGCTGGAAAGGACGACGGTACATATAGTCGGAAAAGAAAAAAAAACAAAACGTGTGGCCCTAATGCCGGTTCACTTGTGAAATATGTAAGGGAGCAGAACAGAAGATCTTTTCCCCAAGGTACAAAGAACGGCGGCATGTGATGTGATCATGCCATCAGCAACAACACACACCGGCTAATAACGTAGATATGGATCGGATAGAATAGCGTGTAGCATGGTGGATATCTGCATTACTGGAGCTTGGAAATCCATCACCAGGTTGTCCAAGTGGCTCTGGGCTCACGATACATATCTGAGATGACCATTGATCACTCACGGAGTAGCGCCGACTTGTTCAAATAACAAACAGGCGCGGCAGGACGATCAATTATTTATTTATTTGTTTATTTTAAACAATGGAAAAATGATGTGATGTGATGACATCACATGACAGGGTTTAGTTAAGAGTCAAAGCACTGGAAAGCCCACATTAGGGAACGGATCGGGCATTCGGTCGGTTCCAAAACGAACCGCGGTCCACAGTGGGAAGCGAACGTCTGAGACCAGTTTCCTTCGCCGTGACTCACAAAACCATGATTTGCTCTAGACATTAAAACATTTTTTTTGTTCTCCAGCCCAACCTCGCAGCTGCGGAGCCTCCTTCGAGTCCAATTTACAAATCCTGCTTCAGAACACGAACCCAAACCACGAAGTTCCCCCTGACCCGAACAAAGTGTTTTGTTTTGTTCTATTTGGTCCCTCGTCTTTACAAAAACACAACCGTGTAGGTCCGGAGCAAAGACAAGGAAGTGAGAGGCTACTACTGACCGATCATACCTTAGTTCGCCAGGAAACTGTACGATATATTTATTTATATTTAATGGCTGCCATTATTGCTGCTTTAAATTGTTAACTGACGGTAATGGCAAAGATATTAAGTCATATATTTCAACTCTTAGCTGAGAATCCAGTCACGCATCCCAAGTAAGTCACACACTGACTGACGCGGACGTAGGGATAAGAAAGGCACAGGAAGAACAGGCAACCACCTGGCAACAACACACTGAAATAATTGCTGTGATCCCCAAAGGCTAATTCTTAGCTCTGAAACTGACCAATACCAAACTCAACATCCATTATATGACGTCGGCGGGCCAACAACAATTAAAAGACAGCAGCCGCATTAACAAATTGCTGACATTTTTTTTTTTTAAGAGTTCCATTGAGATCAGTTCACGACCTTGACGTACAACTTGTCGGTTTTCACCTGATTTCCCCGGGAGCTTTTAATGACAAAGCCTCTTTGGTTTCAGATGGCGGAGACAGCCGTAACCCATTGTGGCACCCTGGAGACCCAATTTACATGGTTGACAAATTACAAATAAATACAAAAACATCAGAAATACAATATAAATACCCTTACCACAAATATTAAATCCTATAAATAAATGAATAATTCCATTAACAATGTTTTTTTGGAAATAATTTTAGGTATTGCTTTTCATTTAATCAAAGTAAAATTTACATGTTAAGATTTAATAGTAATAACTTTTAATATAATTATTTTGATAATTAATTTGTGGTGCCTCGCGGAGGCTACGGCGCCTTTAACATTTGCCTGTATTGCACTTTGTGGAGGCGCTCAAACAATCATAAGAAGAAAAAAAAACAAAAATGAAAATAGAGTAAAAAAATTAAAAAAAAACACATTAATGAATCAACTTTCTTTCAAATGTTGGGGGAAGCCGAGGAATCGATGTAACAATAAACAACATCACTGCACACATGTCCTAATATCTATTATTGCTGAACTGTGTGTTAAAACCTTATCAACAGGCAGGAGACAGGCGCGGGGGCTCTGTCAGCCCCTGGCTTAATCTTCCCGGAGCAGACCCAACAGGTCAGGGCTCCAATAATCTTGACAGACACACACACACACACACACACACACACACACAAACATACACTGCATGTGGACGCACATAAAATAAACATCAGTGCCACTGAAGCAGGCGGAATTATCTCATAAATAAAACAGCCAAGAATGCAAGTGTGCATTTGCGGTCACCATGTGTGTACACACTGTCAGGCCATTTTATTAGGTACACCTTTCTGGTACGGGGTGCGGGTTTAACTATTAATGACAAAGACATCGCCGGATACTCTGCTATCAACAAGTGTTCTATCAACATGACATGTTGATAGAATACTATCAACATGTACATGGCAAACACGCAACACGGGTCCTCCGCTATCAATGGGTACGCTATCAACGGGGCTTTTTTTCCGCGCCCGACTGCTGTTTTTCTTTCTCATACCAATCCTCCGCAATCCAGAGGGACGGTTATGGAAGAAAATCCCAGAAGATCAGTAGTTTCCCTCTGAACAGTCAAAACCGCCCCATCTGGCAATAACCAACATACCGTGTTAAAACTCACTTAAATCTAACTTACTATGATGATTTGTTTAAACTCGAGCAGATCCTCTTGACCATGAATACATGCCAAAATGCGTTCCGCTCTTGCTACATGATTGACTAATTAGATAGGGCAGTTGAAAAGGTAAACCTAATAAAGTGGCTGGTGAGTGGATGTGTGATTTTTATTTGCCAAAGAAAAGCCGTGTCTCATGGTCTCATATCATGGAGAGAAAACAAATATTAGTTCACGTGGAAAGCATTCAGCAGCCTGGCCATTATTACTTCAAACCCATTACAAGTAATATGTGCGTCAACTTCTCCTTTTTCTCTGTTATACTGTAGACAATTTTGTTGTTTTTTTTTTTTTTTTTTTAAGATTTCTAACAAAGTCATATACAAATAGATCTGTGGAAAACTAAAAAGCAGAAACCTGCCTGCACTGACTACATTCGTGCATCCACTTGACCCCTGAAACAAAGCTCTCGACGTGCCTGTTCTTTAAAAAACAAAAAGGATTTCACATGAGAGTCTATGAGAGAACTTGGGGCAATTACAGTATGAAAAACCAAAAACCACCAAAGCATCCAAATTATGGTCAATTGTTGTCAAATTTCTTAACATTCATTCATCTATTCAGTCAGGGTCGCAGGGCTCGAAGCCTATTCCAGCTGTCATTGGATGAGAGCAGGGGTACACTTTGGATCAGCTGCCATTAGATCGCAGGGTGTCAAATCCAACCGTTCACTCTTTCATTCACAAGTCTGGGCAATTGATAATGACCCTACTGCTTGACTTTGGACATTGGGAGATACAGACAGGGGAAGAATATGTCAACTCCACAAACAAAGGAGTGAACCAGGGACCCTAATGATGTGAGATAGAAGCACTAACCACTGTACTGTGTTGCTTCTGATAGCAACATGTGTGGAGGTGATTTTGCAGGATCTGACTTGGTTGTGGTCATCCTGGACACTGGGTGACAACAACATGGAAACCCATGGCGGACCTCATCCAGCCCCAGGGGCCCTGCTACTGAAGAGCTTTTTGACTATTTTGGCAACTTCAGCCCAGGAAATAAGCATGTCCGGCTCTGCTTCCTCATTAGAAGGCATTTCAATGGGGTTGAGGAGGTCTCGGCAGTATACCTGCCACCAATCTACAATGTCTTTAGTTGAGGTCAGCAGCACCCCACTCCCATTGTAAACAGTGTTGACAGAGCACTGCTTCCCCCTCCTGAGCCGCCGGATGGTGGACCAGAATCTCCTCGACACCCACCGCAAGTCGTTCTCCATGGTCTCCCCAAACTCCTTCCATGCACAGGTTTTTGCTCAGCAACCACCGAAGCTGCACGCCGCTTGGGCTGCCGATACCTGTCAGCTGCCTCCAGAGCCCAGATAGCACTCCTTCTTAGTTTGACAGCATCCCTCCCCCCCCTGGAGTCCACCAGCGGGTTCAAGGGTTGCTGCTGTCTGCCACCCCAACAATAGAAGCATAGACATGGCCCATTCTGACCCAATGTCACCCGCCTCCCTCAGGTAGCAATTGTTGTTCTGCCAGAGATGGGAGTTGAAAATCCCTCTGACAGAGCACTTTGCTAGATGTTGCAGATCCTCACATTACGTTTGGGTCTGCCAGGTCTGACCGGCATCCTCCCCCACCATCGGAGCCAGCTCACCACCAGGTGGTGATCAGTTGACAGCTCCACCCTTCTCTTCACACAAATGTCCTGGACATGCAGCCGCAAGTCCGATGATGAAACCACAAGGTCGATCAAAGAACTGTTGCCTCAGGTGTGTTGGTGCTACGTGCACATATGGACACCTTTATGCCTGAACATGGTGTTTGTTATGGACGATCTGTCACAACCACAGAAGTCCAATAACAAAACACCTCTTGGGTTCCCTCTTGGCCCTCCCAAGTCGCACTGTCGTTGCCCACGTGAGTGTTGAAGTCTCCCAGTCCTCCCACCTGAAGGCAGAGGGAGGCTACCTTCTCGTCCACCGGGTTGTACCCCAACTTGCAGGTGCCGAGACTGGGGGCAATCAATTAATATGCCCATACCTGTCCGGTGCCTCTCACCGGAGGCAACTCCAGAATAAATAAGAGCCCTCGGAGAAAGACCTGGTTCCAGACTCCATACTGTGCTTCAAGGGGAGTCCAACTATATCTAGTCATAATCTCTCATTCTCACTCTCCAGCTAGGGCTCCTTCCCCGCAAGAGAGGTGACAATCCATGTTCCAAGAGCCAGCTTCTGCAGCCGAGGATCGAACCACCAAGGTCCCCCCGCTCTGGCTACCTGTCAGCCTTGGGTGACCCCTCCAGGGGCATAAACCCCCAGCAACATAGCTCCCATGATCACCGGGGCACATAAACCCCTCCACCAAGGTAAGGTGGCAGCTCATGGAGGGTATATAAATATATATATATGTGTGCACACACACACACATACACACAGATATATATATCATTTTAATTGCTGGTAGATCATTTTGACTGGTCATTTTAAAAGTAGCTCGCAAGCCAAAAAAGTCTGGGTACCCATGCTGTAGATAATATCTCAGCATCACTGATTCTGCTACGATTGTACCTGCTCTTTGTGACATTGTGCTTTTAAAAGCGCTACAAATATGGCAGGTTTTAGTTCAAAGCTTTCCAGCTACTATTAAATTATTCATTAGATAAATACGAGAAAAAGGGGAAACTACGAGAATAAAGGCTATATGGTGTGTTCTGCCGGGGGAGAAGATTTCTATCGGGGAGGAAAAAAGGGGGATGCGGATATCTGGATGTTTTTTCTTTTTTTTTTCTTCTTTTCCCACTTGCTTACAATTAGCATCGCAAAGTCGAAAAGCAGATGATTTTGCCAAACTTCACCGTCTGATCCCAGTCACTCAGTGGCATTTGTTTGTGTCGCTGAATTCTCTCGCAGGGGAGCTCGGTCATGGCAAAAGAAGAGTAACCTGCAGCAACAGTAGTCACCCCAAAAAAAAACAAAAAACAAAAAAAAAAACAAGAAACGTCAGAATTCAGAGAAGAATGGATCCAATTTGGTCTGATTCTCTAAAATACATCCAGATCGACCCAGATACTCATCCTTTCGGGTCAGCTCGGGACGTTTCCACTTGTTATATTACCCACTGCTAAAGCTATTTACGAGCCCCCATGAGACTAAATACCGGGGATGTATTTCTATTTTACTGAGTGTGGAAACGTTGAGAGAAAATTGCCAAGTTTTGATGCTTAAAATGCCTCAAAATATTTTAGGTGTTTTCAGTGTTATCCAAGGTTGGGTGTGCATGGTGCGGTACTCATCAGGAAAAATCTGCAACAAAGGTAAAAACTTGGTGTAGTACTCCAAGTGCTGACCTCGAGTGCTCAAAGAGCAAACAAACAAATGAAGGAATCTATGGTGGTGGTGGGGTTTCAAAACCATATTTTTAGTTTTGGCATCATATGCTGTTTTTCAATGATAACATTTCTATACACGTCTGTTTATTGTGTCAAAGCTCAAAAACACTCATGAAGTCAATGCAAACCAGGTGTTTCATAAGTGTTAGTCATTCTTTTATTTTTTTTTTCCACTTTCATTTGAATGTTTTTGTCATCTAGAAAAAGAACCCTTTGATTTATCGGTGGCGCCTGATTGGATCCGACACAAGGCAAAGGGCATGAGTCCGTCTGGACTGAAAATACCGGCACATGAAAAGAAAGCCGCATCATTACCTGCCGTTGCAAGCGTCGAGCGCCGCGTCTATAACCTTGTCAAATGTTATTGCCGCGCTGCAGCGAGGTGCCGCTGAATGGATCTAGATTGTGTAAAAAAAAAAAAAAAAAAGCAGAACAGGTCGCCTGATAGGTGTGAATTCTGCAACTGTGAATGCAATCACAGCATTCCTGCTGGAACAGAAACCCTGGTTTCTAGGTGAACCGACTCTGGAGCGAGGGAAAAAAAATTACAGGAAGTCAGTCCAGACGAAAAGAGGAATATCTGAATTATACAGCTGCTTTTCCATGGTGGTCTAAAACCATGTGGGAAAACTGTAAGAGCGAGCCAGAGATTGTACACAACCACAACCACATCAAAATTTGAAGATTACAGACAGGGGCCGGGACTAAATCAATTTTATTTTGCTCTGAGTCCAGCCTCCGACATTCTGTGAGAAGACAAAAACACTGTTTTTAGTGATACACTACTTGTTGTGCAACTTGAGAAAAAAATCATTAAGTCATTCACTTATCCTGCTGTTAGGGTCGCAAGGAGGCTGGAACCTATCCAAGCTGTCATTAGACGAGAGGCAGAAATCACCGGTGACTTTGCCGGTGCCACAAATAGAGACACAAACACTAACAAGTCATTTAAAGATATGCAACCATTCGCTCGGTCCTTAAAATTCCAGATAGACACTCCCTCATTCACATGTCATATGCCATGTCTCGGGCAATTTATTTCCACCAATGAACATCCTGTATAGTTTTGGACCGAGGGAGGAAACTTTACACCCCCTGAGAAACCAGTAAAGACAGGGGAAGAACATGAAGCCTCTACATAGAAAGTTGAAATCGAACCGGGGACCTTTTTTTCCTGTGAGGCGGAACAGGCTAACCACTGCTGCCCTGAGTCAAGGGGGACAAAAATAAATCAATGCCTTTCGGTCCACGTTTCCACATTCAAGGAGCGCCTTAGGAGAGCTTTAACCGAAATGCAGGGAAACACAATCATATCTGTGTACAATTAAAGCGCCCCCCCACCACGCCGCGGTTTCCATTTTTTTTTTTTTTTTTTTTTCTCTTCTTTGTGTATCCGGACGGAGATAATAACATTAAGCGGGGTATGAGCGCTTACTGTTTTTGTTCTGGTGTACATTCGCGTCTTACCAGAGGCAAGGCAGCAGCGGCAGCTGTGTTTAATAGTGACCACGCCACCAAGGCCACAGCTGGACCCGAGCCATCGGTGCAAAGCTCTGCTGGTGGGAGGATATGAAAGGCGGGAGGGGGGGGGGTTGGTTTGGCTCGGCTGCCCCAGACTAGGGCAAACACAAGGTTTGAACCTACATCAATGAATCCCCCCCCCATTGTTCTAAAGTATGTTGATGTGGCTTTAAGGGTCTTTTCATGTTGAAAGTTCATGTTTAAGGGCTTTCTTGTCGGAAAAAAACTCCTTCCTGACTTTATTTTCTTGACCCCTCACTCGCTGCAAATATGCCTTTTGCTTGCATACAATAATCTACACGGGTGTTTTTGAAGGTCACGGTGCAGGAGTTTAGGTCCGGCGGACCGAAGTTTCTTACGTTTAAAAACAAAACCTTGTTTTTTCTGCGAGTAATAACAGGGAGCGTGGAATTTATGAGTTTTATGTTTGGTAACAATATTCCTGGTGGGCGAAAAGATGTTGTTGTTTTATAACTTTACTTTTCCCATATTCATTTCCTGGTTTTAATGCGGGCGTTTTCCAGGGTCGTTGATGTTTTGATCGCGGGCCCAAGGTCAAAACAGGGGTTCTATCTCGAGCGCCATAACGCACCTTTGATATTTGATTGACAGGTCATTAGGCTAATGAGGTTGCTCCAGTTGAAAGGGGATGATTTTGCAGAAGTTGATTTAGCAGCGCGGGGAGTATTTCGGCAGAAACTTCACCACGGCGGCTGATTCAGGACGTATTTCAAGGGGAGATGCAAAATGATTTATAATCAGCCTTTATTTCTTTTCCTAGATTAGCTCTGAACTGAAAGTGAGAACAGGTTTTAGGTATTTTACTCCTCATTTCTTTTGCAGAAAGGTACCCATGTCTAACCTTCAACACTACTGCTATTAAACATCTCATTTATGAACCTGAATTTTGATTTAGAGATTTTAGCCCATTAGGGCACTGACAATATGACTGGGTTAACTACTACTACATACTAACTACATTAGTTTACTAACTGGGTTTACTAACTACATTTAAAACCTCCATATTATAAGTGTGACCAAAATGTAACAAAAATCTGCAGCACCACTGTATTTTTTATTTATTTATTCTTTTTATTTATTTATTTTTTTTCATTTTTTTAATCTGTATAATGTTTGGACAGATTGTCTAAACATCTTTGTTTTGATCAATAAAACTTTAAGAGATGTACTCGACCGGGTCACCAAAATTGGAAGACAAAAAAACGGATGCAGTTATTACAAAGTAATAGCATATTAAGAAATAATGGAACAAATAATAAACATTCATTTCATTAGAAAAACAACTAGGTAAATTAAACAGATTCTATGGTAGTCAATCACTTTCTCAACTCTCAACACATTGAGTTGACTTTATGAAGCTGGAGTTGGCTCAAATTTTCAAATTAAAAGCTTTTTATGCAACAGTTATGGCTCATTGCAAGATAATGCAGATTGGTTATTAACATTTTATATTAAGCAAAATTAAATATGCGGGGGTTTTCAGTGTACGGCTTGGTGTCAATTCACCATCCCACCATCTGCATCCTCCTGCCTCGAATACACGAGGAGTTTTTTTTTCGCCCGAGGGCACTTAACCTGATTATTTTATTATTAGAAAAAACAGTTATGAAGGAGGCCTGTCAGTGCCAGTGTTAAAAATTTGGCGTTGTCCGACATGCCGTGAGCCAAATCCCTCCCTGTGCCGAAAAAGACCCACTGAACCGACGTATTATTCAAACAACCCGGGGAAAATCACAGTTAAAACGTTAAACGGTGAAAGAAAATTTATCGTCCGGGTCACGACGGCTTCACCTCCGGTGGGGGGGCTCGAGTGGGACCCCGACCGCTTCTGTCAACGGTCCTATTTTTGTGTGCTTTGAGGTACAAATCCGTTCTAAAACACACCCTGTTGGCTTGATAGCAGGTTGGATGAACGTGATGCATATTTATTAAAAGCGAACCCACAGGAAGCCCCCCTGGAATCACCGCCGTGTCTTTTTCCTTCCGAAAGTGAGGGTAGGACGCAACTCGGAATTTAGTGACGGCCCGCAAACAAAACATTGCGTGCGACGAGTTGTCGGGGATGAAAAAAAAAGGATAGGGAAAAACAGGGTAGGGAACGAGACAATGGAAAAAAAAAAAAAAAAACATCTTCGCTCAGGAGAGGGGTGTTTTGTATCTATGGGTGAATACATAAAGTTGGTTGAGCGTGAGAAAAAAGCCTTGCGGTGAATGCGGCGCGCACTAGGAAGCCGAGACAGACCTCAGGGCTTTCAGAAAGCTCTGAAATCAACGGAGGGTGGATAATCTACACACCAGGACTATTGTGGGAAAAGTGCCTCTGCCGTCTGTGTATTAGGTGATAGAGTGAGCCGTTCTCTATGGTCCATTTAGGGGAGCAAATGGACTTTGGGGTAGGTGGGCCATGGCAAACTGCAGAGACAATAGGGATTCTGCTTTATAACAAGGTAACTGTAAATATAATAGAGGCAGACGCTGAGTATGCATAAGTCATCGGGTGGAAATATCTGCAAATGCGAGCTAACACCAGCGCCTAGCATACGTGTAGGGTAATCCTACATATGTGTTTATGCGTTTTCAACTCAACACGGTGATGTCACAATGTACAACGAACCTTACTAAAAGATGGCTGGATGTACGTTTTTTTTTAAATATCATCATTACCATCATCGTCATGGGTGCGTGTCAGTTAATTCTTTCAAGAGCACGAGAAAAGATGTATTTTTTTTTTACTGGTTGATGAATGTATGTATGTGATTATGAGTCAAACCAATGTAAGGATTTAGATAGGGGTTAAAATTATGTTCTCGTTAGCAACATATGCGTTAACATGCGATTCAGGTTGCGTTGAAAGTGATGTGGAAATAGTGTATCAAATTACTTTCCCCCGGGGATAATTGTGTAGAGTACATTACTTTTTATAGACACAGGATGACACACAGAGACTTATAATGATTAGCTATAAATGGAAAGTGATTAAAAAGATCCAAGTACATATCTCAAACATGCATGCATACACCCACACACACAAACACACACACATACAATTATTTGGAAGGGTGGAAGGGGGTGTATTGATTTGACTAATTTCAATGTGCCGAGTTCCTATCAAACACCTGCCCCAGACACTAGCGCAGCTGTTTGTCTTGGCAGGAACATTGCAACCCTGCAACCCCATGTGACCTCTATCCATCATGACGCACACACACACAGACACACGAGCACTCACACACGCACGTACACACTGCAACATTCACATGAGAATTTCGCTCAGACTTTTGTTGATGTGTAAGATGAGCGGGGCGAGGCGGCCAACACGGGTCCCCACAGAGCGTGTTCATCATGAACACACAAAACGCTCCCAGACGGTCATGTGAAGTACATGTCATAATGCACACGGCGTATAACGAATACATGCGTATTGTGCACGCGTTCACGTGCATGGCCAGGTCGCTGCAGTGTCTCATCAATCCCTCATCGTGTAAATCACATAAACGGACGTGACGGCTCTGAATGACAGTGAGGAATGCGGCCCTCCGATGGGAGAGCAAAAGGCCCCGACTTAGATTAACGACATGTAGAGCGTGGCGCGCGCAGCATGTCAGACGTTCACTCGGCGTCCACTGTCACATGTACGGAAATCCATGTCTGCGTGCGCGAGTCGTCTATACGGGGAGATAACGGGATGACCTTTGATGGATTGCAGCCACCGGTGCAACATTGTGTGTGGGGTTCACATTCGTCCATTCATTTATTCATTATCTATAGGTTCATCTTAGTCTCATGGTCACGGGGGTCGTGAGAGCGTATCCCAATCGTTATTCAGCAAATCGGTCAAATATAGAGACATGCAACCATTCACTCTCATTCACGTCATGTAGAGACAGCAATGGCAGCTCCTCACAAAATTATCGGGGGGTTTACTTTTGCAATGATGACTAAGGAGACCTGCTGAATGGGGAAATTAACAGGTGACCAGACAATTGTCTCAATTTATGTTTGACCTGTCAAAATTGCAATACAGCAATACATCTTGAAACCAATAGGTGGCGAGATAAACACAAAGATACTCCCTCTAGCGACATAAGCTACAAGGACGGTACATGTAAGATTGTTCATGAGTTAAATTATCTGCATTGACAGTTGATTTACCATTCATTCAGAGAAGAATTGTCAATTTAACTCCACATATCTCTGAATATGAAGAGAGAGGCCTGTTAGACTCTTGGCCGTATTACGAAAGTACATATGCGCAAGCCTGAGCAGGTAATGTAATAACAAAACCACGCACAGCAGACCTTCCACATTAGAATTTAATGTGTTCTTTGACTCTGTTCGCAAATTGAAATGTTCACGAATTAACGTTTTCCATTTCAATCAATGTAAATTCCATTGGTCCATTCTTCAGTGCCAAAAACATATTAAACTCTTTTGAAACTTTTTTATGTTTTTTTTTGTGGCAAAAATACAGAAAGGATTTTAAGATAGCCTTTAATTATTGCTATGCTTCTGGTGTTCTTTTTCTTCTTGCCAGTGAGTTTGCTTGTTTGTTTGTTTGTTAGTACACGGAGGCTTGTTCACAGGTCAATTCAATGTTTGATCAGACACTGTTTGTGGGTCGATTTGTTCGTAATTCGGGATATTCATAAGCCGAGGTTCTGCTGTATGTGAATGCATGAACAGATTACGTAATGATGAAAGCGCCTATGTGCATGCAATCCAGGAAGCCATAGGGAATGCATTAAAGTGCCTGTTTTTTGAAGAAAAAAAAAAATCATACGAGAGTCCATGGGAGAACTCGGGGTGACTTCAACCTGACTGAAAACCCCAAAAAGGGGTGGATCCCCAGAGCAGCACTGTACACCGATTGGACATTACATTCAGAGGCAGCTACAATGGTCAAAACTGCTGTAACACAATGGAATTTGATTTTAAAAATTGCCTCCTTCGTCATGCTTTGGTGTTGCATCGCCAAAATTGTCCTTGTGAGCAAACCGTCCCTGAGAGACAGACAACTATTTACTATCACATTTGAATAATAAATAGACATACAACCATTCATTCACTTATTCATTCTTGCTGTGAAGCAGAAGTGATAACTACAGCGCATATAATAAATACCGTTTTATAATATAAAATACTTGGACTTTTCCAAAGAATGGTTATAAAAATCTTTAAATCAATCAAGGTCCCAAATGAATGATTTCTAAGGACATTTCCAAGACGAGGAGGTCGGACGGACCGGGATCGAAGCCAAACACTAATTTATTCCCGTCTGGGGATGTGCCGAGAGGAGGTCAGTCTTCATTGGGGTTATTGATTATCGTCGTAATGGAGTATTATACGAAAGATTAAAGTAAACAGATTGAAAAAAGAGAAAAAAAAAAATTCCTGCTCCAGGGCAGTGCCAAGGACTTGGACGGGAAACAAAGATAAAGACAGGGTCAGATAAAAAACAATTGCTGATCCTTTTGGCTTGTTTCACAATTAAGTTAGCTGTCTTCTAATTATAAGGTGTTTTTGTGGACTTTTAGGTCATTTCTTTAGTACCGGTAATTATTCAGCAAGTGTTTCGGATAAGTCAAGTGTTATCGTGGCTAATATCGTATCTCAATCCAGGCAGCGTGGTTCCTCCAGCCTCGACCGGTCCTTCCATCGTCCGAGAGGAATGTCTCTAAATGACTTATGAAAGAGCGTGAATGGTTTTACCAATGAGGTTAATCAGGTTTTCCACTAAAATAGCAACTAAAAATAGCAAGATAACACACTTATTCTTTCTCTCTTAACTGGTATCCAAGTGTCTACTAGCGAATGACGGCAATCAGCCTGGAAAAGCTGTATCTACAGTGGTCATGCGTTGTTCATATCGAGGTGAGGGCTTTTCCATTTCGGCAAAGCTCTCTTTGTGATAAGCGTGTACAGTAAACCGTCATTACCTAACAAAACGCCACTGAAGGTGACGCGTGCATGTGTGTATTATTGAGTGAAAAATACATAGAAAATGGGGGTATTTTACTCCCGGTTTGGTGGACCGGGCTCTGACTCTGAAGGGAACAAACAAGATAAATGCACCGCGGCTGAAAATCTATCTTTATTGCTTCCAGTGACGGCAGGCATCTAAATTCTGGCGATGACAGCTCGGGGATTTTGTACTGTTATCACCAACATCCTCTCGTATCGAATGTGCAACGCTCGCTTCAATCGTCAACTTTTTTTTTTTTTTTTTTAACAGCGGAACATCTGATGATTCGGGGTCTGATGCAATGAACTTGTAAAATCAAACTCAGATTTTTTTTTTTTTTTTTTTCTTCAGGGAGGGTTATTAATATGGTGGCTGTTTCATCCATTCATTATCTATACAACTTATCTTGCAGACAAACTACCATTCATTCTTTCTTTCACAAAGCAACTTGCGACCTCCAACCATTCACTCTCTCATTAATATAGTGTGAAAATACATACAACCACTCATTCTTTCATTCAAACGCCATAAAGAGACATTAAGTCTGTTTTAAAAAAAGTCACATTGAGACGTGCAACCATTCACTCTGTCATTAACACGGTATATAGAGGCATACAGCCATCCAATCCTTCATTCATGTCATATAAAGACAAAAAAAAAATCATTCACTCTATCATTAACATGGTTTATAGAAACATAACAATTCACTCTGTCAGATGTCATTTAATAATAATGTATATTAATTATGAATTTAATAAAGTCAAAGCAAAGAGGAGCTGCGACTGTGGCAGCAGGGAGAACAGCGGGCCGATTCCCGGCCCCTCCGGTCTGCGTATCGGAGGAAGTCTCCTTGGGCAAGATTTGCTCCTGATGGGCTAGTCGGTGCTTTGAATGCAATCTGTATCTAAAAAGAAATCTTCTGGATCAATAAAGTATCTATCTGTGAGCCAATTTAATAAAGAATGTTGTAGTTATTAATATGGTAGTACCATATTTATACCACAGTATAACCTCTTTGAACTCTTTTTCAGATTGCGATGCATAGTCTACTAGTTAAAGGTGCATCTAAAGAAGGTCCTCAACAGGAACCGTGAAGTTGAATCTGGCTGGGTGAGGGAAGATACCGAGTGGGTGGGTGTCTCATCTCCCTGACAATTACGGCTAAAATCTGTGCCCCATCTGCGCCTCGCGAGCACCCCCGCAGAGTCCCGACTCCCACGACGGGAACCGATGGCTTGGAATATTAAAATTTGAGAGAGAAAAAAGGAAAAAGAGGTGCCCTAATGTCTATCTCACGGTGCACGTTAATTTCTTTTGCATCTACTTCACACAGATGTACGTTCACTGGCACGAATCTCCTTGCAGCAAACTTGCTATGGACCCTTAATTGATGGGATTCATTTTCTGGCTTATTGCACATCACCCTCCACCTGCTGGGAGCCCGTTACCTCGTTTGAGTCTTTTTGTTATCCCATCTTCTTCCCTTTTCGAGAAGATGATTATTTTTTCCCAAAATGATGATTTCATAAACCGGCAGCCTCGGGTTTGAGGACACTATTGTTCAACAGGCACAATGAAATGGCGGATTCATACAGTGAAGAAGTGAAAAGGCGGCACTCTCTGCTACCATTTTTAAACCCACAAGAAACAATTTCGCACTTTATGGCATCCGCTCGAGTCTTTGGCATCGCAGGACTCGAGAGACCCATGAGCAGCGGCCTTGAAGTCGGAGTCTAGTTGGGAGTAGTTTTATAATTTTGCCAAGTTTAGAGACATTAAAAGTCCTACAGATTTCCAGGTCTGTTATAGTGTGTTGGATACCTAGAGAACAATATGCCGGTAATGTTATCCCAGTGATGCTCATCAACATTGCCAAAGTATTATAACACTACTTAACATTTCAGACCAAAGCATATAAAGGAAAATGGTCCATCCCAAGGCATCTATTGGTTTCCAACAATGGGACAAATGAATTTCCATGATCGCTCGTGCATGGTTAGTGCAATATAATGACGCATTTCTTACAGCATATTACAGGTATTTGTCTACAGGAATTAAAAAAAGGTCCATGTGTACATCTAATTGGAAAAAATAGAATATTATCAGCCCTATTAAATAACATGAAGCTTTCTCTTCTGACAGACAACTTCCAAAAAATCCATTGCTAGTCTCCCATGGGGAAAAAAAAAATTCCATTTTTTTTTTTTTTGGTTTGTTTTTGTAGACAGACATTATGTATGTATTTTACTAGCATATTGGAAATGGAAACCTAGATCTGACCAAGAGAGAAAACTGGAGATGGACGTGGAGATGCATTCTAATAGCTTCTATATCTTCCTCCACACAGGTACAAGCACTGGTGGAGAACCAATGCTGTCCAATTTCATCGTGTTAAAGCTTCACCATGATCTATGCTAACGCCAGAGAATCTGGAGGATTGATAACTTTCTCCTCTGCACTGGGAAGCTAGAAACCGAACCTCTAACTAGCTCGCGTCGCACGATAGATGATAACTAAATTAGTGAGAACACATTTGGAATTTTAAATTCATTATTATATCAATTATTATGACACATTTTAACATTCAAAGCAAATACATAAGCAGGAATTCTTTCCTGATAATTCTGACTTTGACTGGTGATGTAGAAACATGACAAGGCTCGGATTCATAAAAATTGCCTCCGCTGTTTGATCTGAGTTTAGCCTTTTATTTTTTTTACATCGCACAAATTGCACATGAATTAAACTTCACTTTGCTTTCTTTTTCTTTTTTTATTTTTGTCATTCCCTTTCTTGCACTGATGTGGGACAGTACTCCCAATTTGAATACGCAATAAATGTCAAGAGATATAACTTAAAATCCAGATGAGGTCCCTGGTTCAATTCCGACAGGAACCCATTCTTTGTGCAGTCATTATGTATTTCAAGTTCATGTGTGTGTTTTCTCCAAGTTCTCTGGTTTCTTCCCACAGTTCAAAAACAGTCAGGAGTTTCATCAGCGACCCTAAACTGCCTGGATGTGTCAATGAGTGAGTGAATGTTTATTTGTCCTTTTATGTGACCGTGTGATTGACTGCTGACCTGTACAAGCTGTACCCCCCTATTGGCAACTGACCCCCTTGAACCTGATTGTAGGATAAACTATATAGCTCATGAGCAACTAAGTAAAACTCAAGTAATTTTTTTTTGTATGGGAAAAGCACAGGTTAAAAATGGATCAATTAATGCCTTGACCATGATTTGTTAGAAGCAGTCATTTCCCTTGTGTTATTGCATTCACACACTCACACCGATGGCGGCAGAGCCATCGGGAGCAGCTGGGATGTTCAATGTCTCGCACGAGGCCAGCTCGGCGTGCAGCCTGGAGGAGCCGAGAATCAAACCTTCAACCTCTGAGCGACACCTGTTTTAACAACTGAGGCACGGGCGCCCCGAGATGCTGCAATACAACATATGACATATTTCCACCAGCCTAATAAGGGTTCTTTATGTCCATGATATTCATACTCCGTGAGAAACTCAAGTGCAGAACTCAGGGGAGATTCTCGTAGACCCCACCCACATGTCACACATACTAGGCGCTGTAGGAATCTGCGACTAACGTCAACGATATAGTGACAGCAAGGTGCCAATGGCAGCCGGTGAAACAGTCATGTTAGTCATTTCATGGTGTAGTGAGGATCAAGCCACCAAAACAAGGTGTCTTTGTTTGCACACCGCATTTGGCGCTAAAGTAAGTGTCACCATCTTCTGAGACCGACGCTTTTTGCGACGCACAACATTCAGGCCAACTCTTTCCAAGAATTACTGACCATTCGCGTGTCTTTTTCTTCCTTGTCCTGGAATAACTATGCCTACCAAATTCCTGACCAACCACGCAATAGCTTTCTGAGACCCTGCAAGAAAAATGCTCTGCCCAGATGATGTGTCAAGAAAAGGCTGCGAGAACACAATGACGTCAATTTGTTCCAGCAGCCAACAAAAGTACTCTCTTTTTGCAGGGTTTGCAGAGAATTTAATAGTTCTGACACCTATCTGGACCAAAAGTCAACGGGAAAAAAACCCAGAGAAACGGGAATACCAGGGAAAAAAAAAAAAATCGGCATTGCCCTTTAAAGCTATTTGCCGCTCTGTGTTTTGGTAATGATTGCGCCAGGTGGTGTTTTGACAACTCACAGCCTTTGCCAACAAAGTGCAGAATCTGTCTGGAGGGGCGATGTAGGCTTTGACTTCGGCAGGCAGCAGGCGACGCCCTGCCTAACCCCCGGCAACCATCCCTGGCACTACTGGGCGAGATTTTCCCGGCAGTCACGTGAACCAGGGGAAAAAAATGTACCCCAAATGGGCAAAGCTGTTTTGGAGGGACAGGTTAAGATAAGGACAAGTATGAATAAGATGTTAAGTGGCAACACAGTGCCCGCATGCCATAATGTAGTATAATCTATGTAAAGTAGCTGCAGGTGTATCATGGAGGTGAAGTGCTGAAAGTGACGGCGGAGTAGACGGGAAAGGAGAAAACGTATACAGGGAGCCGCCGCAAGGTGCGCACATATGGGTTATGTGTTTCTGCGATAAGAGGCGGGGAAATACTGTATGTTGTGAAGAATAAATGTATTCAAGGTCACATCCTGCGGATTTGCTAAGGGGGCTATGGGGTGGGAGGGCGATCAGCATTCAAGGGTATCTGCCGCCACGGTCCGTAGAGACGCCCGGTCAGCAATGGCGGGGGTTTGGTGATAGGAGATGTTAAGTAGAAAAAGGGACGTAAAAAACGGGGGGGGCAAAGGTTATGGGTACACGTGTCAAAGGCTGTGGAAGATTGCACATCAAAACTATTTCAATGTACGGCCTTGTTTGCGTGTTCTTGTTACATCGGGATCTCGAAACCGATTAGATAATTTTTTTCTATTACTATTATTCCTGCGGCTCAGCTGTACAGCAGCGGGCGGAGCGAGCTGCCCGATGCAACCTCAATCTGACGGATAAGGAGAGGCGGCCCGGGAAAACACGAATGAAAACGCGAGATAGCAGATAGCTACCATTTGCGTGGTGGCGAGGGGGGAAAAAATGGGGCGATGGAAGAGGAGATAAGACGAAAAATGGGTAAATATTTTAGATATATTCGGGGGATTCATATAAGTGGCGGCATGGAAACATTTGATTGAGTGGGTGGTGTTGAAATCGCCCATTTCAACAGCATAAGCAAGTGTGTTCATTCTGGTTCAAGTGTGTTGACGTAGACAAACAGAGAGAAACAGAGAGAGAACAAATTCACCTTGAACAGGTCTGTGAACCCTCTGAACAAAGGCATCAAAAGAGCAAAACGCCAGTTTCGGTCCAGGAGAGGCCTTTGGTGGAGAAATAATGAGAATGTTACACCGACAGAGACAAACACAACAAAAGTAGAGCGAGAGTGAAGGAGAAAGAGCGGCACAAAAAGTCAAGCTGTCTTTCAAACGGATGAGCACCTCAGCATTTTAGAGCCGGGTCTCCAGCTGTCACAAATGCCGTAAAGTGCACGAAAACAGAAAGGCAGACGGGTGCGGTGGCGAGGCGCCATCCATACAGACGGCAGGATAAAGGTCACAAAATGATCTGTCATTGGCATAATTGCATCCGGCAAAGCCGGGTGTCCAGCAGCGGGGGCGCATCTCAGATTACTTTTCACACTTCATTCTTTCCCTGATAGAAAGGTAATCCTGAAGCCACTAAGTTGCCGCTCACGAATGAAATAGGTGGCCGAGGAGGAAGCCACAGGGAGAGCGGCGTGTAGGTGGAGCAATAATGACACTGGCAGGACCAAACTAGAAATGGAATGTGACCTCGAGAGCGGCCAAAGGGCAGCCGTGATCGCCCCTAAGTTGCCGGGCTAAGTTTTGCAATACGATCACTTCGATAGCCTATAGGCTCATTTGTGCTTACATTGCATCATGTAAATAGGTATATCCATTCCAAATGTCAAGGCCCAGACATACCCACGTGCTTTACGTTGCCATGGCTGTCGACCAGTACATCCACCAGAGGGAGGTGCAGAGTTCACTTCCAAGTTCCAATAATCAAAAATAAGCCATTGATCTGCGACACTACGAGGAGGGACAAGGAAAAAGAAGCATTTCCTTTTTGTGCTCATATAACATCATCTTCTTTTCCTTTCAGCTGACCCCTATAGGAGTCGCCACTGAGAATCAACGTCCTCCATCTATCCGTGTTCTCTGTATCTTCTTCTCTCGTACCAATTACCTTCACATCCTCTTTCCCTCCATCCATAAATCTCCTCTTCCTCCAGTCCTCCTGCCTGGCAATTCCAACCTCAGCATCCTTCTACCAATATACTAACTATCCCTCCTCTGTCCATGTCCAAATTATTTCAGTCTCATCTTATCTCCAGACCATCTGACATGTGCTGTCCCTCTGATGGACTCACTCTTGATCCTATTTATCTCCCTCACTCCCAAAAAGAACATCTCAACATCTTCATCTCTGCTACCTCCAGCTCTGCCTTCTGTCTTCCCTTCAGTGCTACTGTTTCTTAACCAGACAACATGGCTGATCTCACCCTCTTCTGCACCTTTCCTTTCATTCTGGCTGATACTTTTTTAATCGCACATTACCCCTGACTAGATTCTCCACCCATTCCAACCTCCTTGAACATGTTTCTTCACCTCTTTTCCACACTCTCCATTGCTCTGGACTGTTGAACATGCGTACCCTCTAGTCTCATTCACACACATGAATTTGTCTTGCTGCAACTAACCTCGATTCCTCTCCTTTCTGGAGATTACCGTCACCTCTTGAGAATTTCTTCCACCTACTCCCTGCTCTCACTACAGATCACAAGGTCGTCTGCAAACATCATGCTCAATGGAGATTGCAGTCTAACCTCATCTGCCAGCCTGTCTATCACCACTGCAAACAAGAAGGGGCTCAGAGCTCAACCCTGTTGGAGACCCAACTCCACCTTGCCACTGTCTCACAACTTGCATACATGTCCTGCACCAGTCGAACATACTTGCTGGTCACACCAGACTTCCTCATATAGTGCCATAGTTCCTCTCTCTACATCTGTCAAATGCTTTTTCTAGGTCTACAAAGCCACAATGCTTCTCTGTACTTCTCTACTAGCATTCTTAAAGCTAACACAGCATCTGTAGTACTCCTTCTAGGCATGAAACCATACTGTTGTTTACAAATGCTGATTTCTACTCTTTCGCATTACTTCATTGTATGGCACATCAACTTCATCCCTCTATAGTTTCAGCAGTTCTGCTCATCTCCCTCATTCTCAAGAATGGGCACCATCACATCCCATTGAATAATATAAACAGAAGCTCTACTGTCCCCTCTCCTTGACATTTCCATACCTCCACAGGTATATCATTGGGACCAACTGTGTTTTCAGTCTTCACCCTCTTCAATGCCCTCCTCACTAAACCTTCTTTCATTTCTCTCATTCATCAGCCCTTCAAAAGTACTCTTTCAATCTTCCCATCACCCATCTGGCACCTGTCAATACATTTCCCTCTCTATCCCCAATCACCCGAACCTGCTGCATGTCCTTCCTATCTCTAGCTCTGTTTTGCATAAGTCAACCTGCATAAGCCAACCTGCATAAGTCATTATGTCCTTCATTCCTGTCCAACCAAGCGTATAAGTCATCACACAAGTCATTTATTTGGCCATTGCCACTTCTACCTTCACCTTGCACTTCAAGGTCCCCCTTTACTCCTGTCTGCTCTCTTCAGTCCCCTCAGTGTCCCACATTTTCTTTGCTAACCTCTTTCCCAGCATATACCCCTGGACTTCCTGGTTCCACTATCAAGTCTCAGCAGATACCACACCAAGTACTCTCCTACCTGTCTCCCTAATCACACTAGCAGTAGTTGCCCAGTCATCTGAGAGCTCTCCCAGAAGACCCGGAGCCTTTCTCAACTCATTAATGAAAACCATACAACACTCCTCCCTTCACAGATTCCACCACTTTGTCCTCTGCTCTGCCTATGTCCCTTTCATTTTTCTTGTCACCAGGTACATCCTACAAACCACTATCCGATGCTGTCTGACTACACTCTCACCTCCCACTATTCTTATCGAAATCTTCTTCTTGTGGCAACTGGACTTGAATTTCGTCAATTGAAGACGTTTCACTCCTCTTCAGTTCTAAACTGGAGACGCCTCTCAGATTGTGACAAGAATTCACCAAGACCTGGATGACTAAGAACCTCCACAGACATCACCTTCCACTACTCTGCAGTCAAAGAGCTCCTTCAGATTACATCATCTATTAAAGATGTATTACCCACAGTCATTTTCACCCTTTTAACAGAGTCTACCACCATCTGTACCCTATGTTCATATCCTGGGTACCAAACCTGCCTATCACCTCCTCATCACCTCTATATCCTGCACCAACATGTCCACTGAAGTCTGCACCAATTACCACTCTCTCACCTCTGGGGATGTTCTGCATCCCTTCATCATTCTCACTCCAGAATTTTTCTTTTTCCTCTAACTCACATCCCACTTATGGGACATAGCCACTAACAAAATTAAGCATCACACCTTCAATTTCTATCTCAGACTCAATCCAGTCTGACTCTTTTTAAACCTCCCAGATAGTCCACACTCCTCCCTCAAGATAACTGCTCCATTTCTCTTCCATGATACTACAACTTAAAACCTGTCCTTAATCGTATAATCTTGCTACCTTTCCACCCAGGCTCCTGGACACACAGTAGATCAACCTTCCATCTCCATATTATGTCAACCCATTCTCTAGCTTTTCCTGTCATCACCCCAATATTCAAGGTCCCTACTCGAAGACTCCAAGACTTTCCTCTTCTCTATCTGCTTTTAAACACACCTTACTCCGCTCTTTCTTCGACCCACAGTAGCCCAATTTCCACTGGTACCCTGTAGGTTATTGGCTATTATTGATGGATCCACTATGAATATAGGTTTGATTCACGTATTTGGTTTTGGCATAAGTTTTACGCCAGATGCTCTTTCTGGCACAACCCAGTGCATATATCCAGGCTTGAGACCTGCTCAAAATTATCCTGGTTTGTGCCCCCCCGAGGCAACATTTTTTTTTTTAATATCATATATAAGCCCGAATTCATCATATTAAATAAATTGTAAAAAGTGTATGACTGTGATTTTGTCAAGCATGGAAGAGCAACACAATTAATGCAGAAGAGTGATAGTAGCCGCATGATAGATGCTGACTGAAAAACAACGTACATGAAAACTGGGAAAGTGAAGAAATAGCTAAAGTTTTATAAATCTATAAATCAGAGGCAGATGATGCCAAAGTAATTTAAAACTGGGGAATAATTTGAATGAATAATATAATAAACAGACAGAGCAAAGAGCTACTAATTAAACTGCAGGGGATTTTTTTTCTTTTTTTACAGGCTGGAAATAGAAACACTGGCATCATTAAATGTTTTATTGTGCAGCTCGAGACGACTGAATCAAAGGACGCCAGACGAACGCAGCCTGCTCCGGTCAACAAATTGACCTCTGGATGATGTTTTGAGAATTTTAATCAATGTTTTAGTCCAAGCCAATGGGAATAGTGATATTATGGCTTTTATATCGAATGTTCAACCTGAAAACTTGGCAACTCAGATTCTTATCAAGTCCTAAATGAGAAGAAAGTGTTTGGGAAGGAGGGACTAAATGAGCCCCCCAATGCCAACGCATACGTCCCTGTAACAACCGCGCTAATACTACAACGTGTACGGATCACATGAAATGTAAAGTTGCAAAGAAAACAAACGTGATGGGTAAGACAGCGCTCGGTTAAGGCGTTGCCAAGTGTTAAGTGTGGTTCACAACTGATGCTTCCGGGCTTGATCCGGGTCACGGAAAGATACAGGTCATATTTGCGCCCAGAGATAAGCAGACCAAAGAGAATTGAACCATTAGGGACAACCATTGGGATGAGTATTGACTTCTGTCACCCGATATTTAAAATACATAAGCTTTCATGAAAAATGGGTGAACTGAATGTACATGACAGGGAATAATGACGGGCGCAAAATCCATAGTGATCCAAAGTGTGAATGTGGCTTTATCGATGTGATGGCAGGAAAACACGTTTGAACGACAGCCCCGTCAGAATCCATGCGTTGCGTTGCTTTCAGATGCACTCACACTGAATAGATTGCGAAAAATATGGCGCCCAAGCCAAAGTGGACGGACCCGAAATGAGGTCACGTGGAATCGATGAAACTGGCAAGTGGACAAGAAGAAAAGAAAAGTCCAGCACCTTAAAAAAAAGTTCATGTCCTGCCTCACACACACATGCTCCTTCTTTTTTATATCCTTTCTTATAAATCCCCAGCCTCTCTCTCAACCCTCTTTGGCCGGTCGCTGGTTCCCATTCGCTGTCCGCAATCAGCTGCCTGACACACTGTTTTTCCGGTCGCAGGGCTCAATACAACTGCACTTTCCATTCTTCCCGGCTTGTTGTCACGGCTTCTCCCTGTTGCCACTTGTTTGTGCCGCAAGCTTTCCCCTCATTGTGGATGAGTGGCATGTCCACCTTCCTCATTACTGTCAGCCTCACAGCGGGAGAGTCGCCAGGCTCCCGGCCGTTTGTTCTGATGAGTGTTGCTGCACCATGTATTCATTGTTTCTGCAAATAACCCTGGTCTTTATTTTATTTTATTGTTACTTCCATCAAACGCACTAAACCCAACTGACAACTGTCACAGTCAATGCTCCCTCACCACCACCACCCCCGCCCGCCCTATTGAACATGAAGAGTTGCTAAAAAGAGGTGATTGCAATAAGAGGTTTTGTCAAAGGGGACAATGATGGACAAGAACATTGGGTTTTTTCAGCCTTCTGATTTTAAATGGTTATTTGAATTTAAATGTCCACTCGCTATGAAGTTCTGGTTCACATGAAAACCTTGGGTGACTGGCAGGGTTGGAGCGGTCATCCGTAGTTCTATATTGCTAGTTTGATTCCTAGCATTCATAGCCTGACAAAGTGTTGTTGAGCAAGGCACTGCTCCTCCGTAGCGCTCAGTAGCTGCATTCTGCTCATGGTTCATCCATGATGGGTTAAATGCAGTTGCGGATTTTCGCCGCTGTGCTCTATGCATAACTAAATGTGACAATAAAGGTCTTTCTTCTTTTGTGCAGTTTTCACAATGTTCCTTATCTTATGACTTATAGTATCATTATCGTTTTGTTATATTTGTCCTTCTCTTCTTTCATTTATTAAAAATGTATATCTCTAAACCGTGCTCTTTGAGCTACCTGCTGTATGGACCCTTCATCAATTTGTAGTTTAAAATGTACATTGTACATCAAATGTATTTTTACGGATTTGCATCCATCTCAAGCTGGACTGCATTTCCCAGTTGGTCATGAATAATGTAGCATAGATGCTATCAACACTGCTGACCTGTTTTGCTCGGAACCGCTCTGCTCTAAAGACAGACTTATTGCCAAATGTATTTATTGCAAATGCATTTATTTAGAAATAAACCTGCATTCGCATGTGAACACAGGACTTTATAGTCCATAACTGTACGCAAGTGCTTGCGCAGTGGAATTTTCAACTTTATTTCATTTTTCTTTGACTGGTTTGTGCATACTGAAATATAGATTTTAAAAAAATGTATGTGTGACATAGACTAAAAAATGCATTTCCAATTCTGCGCCAGCAACACGCGATATGTTCTTGAATAAATGTGTTTAAATAACCATAAGCCAATGTAGAGTTAATCTGCAGCATATTACACGAGTCCTGGTTGGCTTGTATCTTTAGGCGAAATATAATTAAGCCACCCAATGTGTTCACAGTGGCGGCGGCAGGGCGGAGACATGACGAACAGATAGAGGCCATATTTTTGCCCCAAGGCCCCCGTAGGTGTTGCTTCTACCAGGACATTTTAATGTGTGTTATAAACTTACAGGGTAAATACTAAAATGATATTTTGAAAAATGTATATTGCTCAGTGGATGTAATTTGGGGAAATTGAAAAAGCTTCAAAAGTATCTAAAAATCTTCTGAAGATGTGAAGCAAATAAGAAAAAAAAATTATCATATTAAAGTAAATTAAGAATAAGAAGAACTTTATTTATCCCGAAGGAAATTGTTGTGCCAGAGTTTCAAGTAAGACATAGTAATAATAGATAATAGTAGGAAGGAGGGAGAATAACAAATACAAATTAAAATATAAAGTGTCAAAGTCAAGGCATTAATAGAAATAATAAATTAATAGAAATATTAATTCAAATGTATAATATCCGTCTAATATTACCCATCTGGTATGTATAATTTTTTAATCGATTTGTTATTTTAACAAGCATTTGTTGAGTGCCACATGACCTAGAGGCTCCACAGAGCAGCACATGGTCTTAACCTGCGCCTGGATACCAAGAGTCTAACACACTCAGACATACAAACACAGCAACACACACACACCAAATTTAAAGTTTGGCAACACATTAATATTTAGAGAACATGTGTTATAGGGAAAGGGTGGGGGAGGAATGAAAGAAAAAAAAGGAGAAGGTCCACATCTGTGACTGCAGACAAGAGGAAGCCGTTTTGAAGTCGACGTGGTGCTTTTTCTCCAATGACTCAGATTAAACACCGACGCCGGTGCCGAGCAGCACATTCATCACCTCAATGATACTTTTAGTGGCTGCTCCCCCCTGCTCGGGCGGAAATTAACAGCACCCTTGTGCCCCGTGCGTGCACATATACGCGTGCACGTGTTACAACATGCTCAATCACTCGTACACATTTGCATGCACAGAAATGCCGGCCAAACACAAAAACAAGCAGGTGTTCGTGCTACATACGACCCCATAGCAACCGGGCAACTTTTTTTTTTTTTTCCCAACGTAAAGTGTGGCCTCTTTAACTTGTGATTAATCCACCAGAAGAGTTTCAGACTTCCAGAAATGATGCCGTTGAAAAATTATGATGAATCATTCAGTTAACAGGTTGATTATGATTTAAATGACACTCAGCGCTTGTTAGAAAATTGTTATGCAGGAGTTTATAACCTACACTGAAGAGAAGGATCATCCAAGATTATATACATATATACACACACATTACATACATTTTTTTTTCCCTTTTTTTCAATAATTGACAACACCCCTGTTGTTACATGTTGCACAGGCTTTATCTATAAATCATATCATGTGTAGAAGGCTTTCAAAACCTGAAACTTATTATTTAGCACACAACGTAATTATGTGGTTGTCAAACTAAGATTAGTGAGCTTCTTAAACGCTGTTCTACAAAGCTCACGCAGCTCCATGTGTGACATTTAGAACTGATTACTTCCAGGCAGTTTTGGACCGGAGGGTTGCAGACATGCTGTGACCTCTTTAAGTTAGGAGGATGAAGAAAGCAAGTAAATAAATAAATGAAAGAAATTAACATGAAAAAAAAGGAACCATTTTTAACATGCCCCTCAGTAAAATGCGATATTGTTTAGTCTGATTAATTTTCTTCTCTAACATGCCTAAGCACGACTTCAGAAAGCCTCAAATTCAATCAATGGAAAAAAAAAAAAATCAAATCAAATCTGCCCATTACATTCAAAGGCTTTATTAACTCGAAAAATACATTCTGGATATTAAGAAAATATGATCTCATTTTCTCCCAAAAAATTAAATACAAATGTTGCTTTGTGCCCCAACAATCAGTACTCTTGGTTTATATAAGGTATTCATGTTGTCACATATTACTCTATTACGAGATAGTAACACAACAGGATATCAATAATAATAAACTTTATACTGTATCTGATCATCTCAACCCCACCTGCTCCTGCCTCCCCTACGCTCCAGGGAAGAAGTTAAAAGCCTCCTCCTCCTCTTATGTAAAGCCCAAAATGCCAAATCTCAAAGGTATTTTAAACCTACTACCAAGTCTGAAATCTGGGCTCCTACTTGTGGCCCCTGGAGTCTCCAACAGCTGAACAAGGGGCCGGGCCAATCAGTTCCCGAGCATCCTCGATGGGGGAAGACCCCCTCTTTTTGTTTAAGAATATGTTAAAAACCTTTCTTTTTGAGAAATCTTGCTGCCTACATAGGTTTAACCTGCCGACTGATATCCCACCATGCACTTCTCTCATTCACCACGTATCTTCTCCTGAGTCTTTCAGCTCCGTCATGTCGGGTGATTTACTGCAGCGGTCATGCCAGACATCCACCATTATTTCTTTTAAGACTGTCAAAGCTATTAATGTATGATTTTAGCTATTATCATGTAACTGTCAGCATGACGGTTAGTAGCAAGAGATCATTTCAGCGTCAGTCTTTGTGACACTTACGCTTTCTCCCTTTGCGGACGGTCGAAACAGAAGGCCGCCCCACATCGAGCTGGGATCTGTCCAAGGTTCCCAGCGTTCCCAGTGGAGTTGTCTCAAGAGATGAGTCTGCAACACAAAAAGGTTTAGATGGTGTAATTTGATCAGAGTGGCTCTAACCTCGTAGGATAAACACGCAATAAAAGACATTTTGGCATCCGGATGAACGTAAATCCATCCAATTTGGGATCTAATTAAGTGGGACTTATACAGAACATGGGAAAGTCAGCTTTAAGGGACAGAGAAATGACCGGGGGCATCAACGTCTCTGCAGTCTCAGGAGACCACTAGATCCAATAAGGATGGAAATAAGAGGGGTCTCTTACTTCAGGACAGAAGCGCATCATCGGAATAGACGCTGATATTCACGCGCTAACAAACACTCAGACGGCATCGGCTCAGATCGCATGGTGCATTAAAACAAAGAAACCAGTGATGATTGGTTAATCCAGCATTGCTGAATATTGTCTCTATTTTGTAACAACTTGGCCCGCTTTGAATATTTGACAGTGATGATTGATAATGACGATTACTATTATCATCATCAATATTATTGTTATTGCTATGGTTGTTGTTTCTATACAACAATGCCAGACATATTGATAATATAAATAATAATAAAAGCTATTATTTTGATTATTATGATGATTAGTAGCAGTATTATTGTTTTTGTTATTATTGCTGCTGTTATACAAATTATGTTTGACATAGGGTTTCAATAATAACTATGATGATGCTGGTTAAAAAATTCTGATCACAAAAAAAATTAAAAGCTTTCCATAACACAATAATAACTCAAGCGCCAAGAAACCAATGCAATTTCAGCTTTGATTGAAAGAATCATCAGAGGAGGCTTGTCTGACATCCAGAGGCAGGGACGTTCGATAATGTTGATGCACGATAAGGAAAGGTCCTCTTGCCAACAGCCTCTTTTTCAAAACCTTGAGGTCATACAGAAGGCCAGGACCTCGGGAGCAGAACGGTGACCTTCTTGGCACATAAGATTTCCAAACTCCGATAATTAAGCTGGTCCAACGCCACTTTTTTAAAAGCGAGGAGCAACACCTAAAAGTCTGCTCTCACCTGAACAAGAGGCCAGTGGAGCGAGGCCAGTACCTGAGTAATGTTCAAATGTACCCTCTCTGGTCAGAACATGCACTACTGCATTCTGAACAATTTGCAGGCTCTGTTACAATAATCCAATTGCACTGCCCAAATGCATGGACTCCTCCATGGCAAGACAGGTTTGATATTTTTCGATGTTTACTAAGGTGGAAGAAAGTGAATCTGTTTAATATGAAGGTCAAAAGGAAGCCTTGTTAACACGCCAAGGGTTTTTAACTCTCTTACTACAGTGGATAGCACTGTTATCCAAAGACAGAGTGAAATTGATGAAGAAATGATTCAGCACTGCTGGTCCAATAATCATCATCTCAGTCTTGGCCAAGCTCAGGAGACAGAAATGCTGATAACCAGCTCCTAACAGCCAAACAGGCACTGTGTTTAAATGAGTCCAGTCCATTTATCTGCAGCGGAATGTACAGCTGCAGATCATCTGCAGGTAAATGTTGATTTTCAATGAATGCAGAATCTTGCCCACTATTGCCATGTATAATGAAATAATGAAAACAGCAGCGGACCCCGAACAAAACCCAGTGAAACACCTCACTTCACCGCACTTTGGCAAAGAGAATGTGTTGCTAGACAAATAGGTATGAATTTAACCACTGCAGGTCTTTCCAGCAACAGACGAACAGACCACTGGACTGCCCACCGGACACAGTTAAGTTCAGTGAAAATAAAACCTTGAGTCCAAGGTGCGGTAACTTAAACTAAGAATCCAAAAGACACTGCTTCTTAGTACTGCTGATTTTTTTTGTTTCAAATTTTTAAATTGTAAAAATGGTAAGGAGTGTATGTGCGATGTAATACTGCAGAATCACCAAGCAGGAGAAAACAATGTACATCCAAAACACTAATAACATGATAGAGTTAGCATGCAGCGATATCACACACACACGACTGCCATCCCTGAAAGTACTATAAAATATCACCTCATTATTATTATTCAATTTTTTCCTCTAAGACACAAAGTTGTTCTTGTCAAAATGTACCGAAATACTGTCAGTTTACGATAGTAATAATAAATATAGTAAAAGTAAAAACTGTGTTGTGATTTAGTGTGATATAAATGAAATCTGACGTGGTTCGACCTCTTTATTGTACATTTTAAATACCCATTGAAATTGTGAAAAGCAGGCAAAGCGAAGCCTCAATGACAAAATGAAGCACAATGAGTGTAATTACAATATCATTAAATTATACACTGCATAATACCTATCCCTGATCCTTGTCAGGGATTGAAACCGTAATTTTAATCACAGATTTGTCAACAAAAAAATAGAAAAAAAAAAAAAAAAAAGGAGGAAAATAATTCACCACCATAGGGGGTAAAAGCACGGCTTGTTACTTCTGTTCTAAACAGGTGAGGCTGCAAACGCGATAAGAACGATCCGACGATCATAAAAGTGTAATAATGTGGCCAGTTCTGTGCGGACAAAGATATACACAAGTCACGTCGGGCCACAAAACAAATTAGTCTCTGTCAGAATCCCTTCAGATGTCTTCCTGTGCGTTCCCAGATTTAAAGGGGGGTTGGGGTGGGTGGGGGTAAAGGCCCCATGCGATACAAAGTCAGAGAGCCATATCAGGAGGTCATCTGTGCTTCAAAAGAAGATATATTAAATTCATTCATCTCAGTCGGTGGGAGTGCCAGCGCTGTGATAGAGAGATCTCTCCCTCTCATCCTCCCTGCCCGGCTCGCCGCCTTCGCCGCCATTGTCTGAGAAAATATCTCCTGTAATAGAGCCAATGATGAAATAAAGACAGAAAGGTGTGTGTGCGCCTAACTGTATTTGCATGTCCTGCATGGATAGGCTTGCTAAGAAAAGTGAAAATCCACCGCGATGGAAGTCTTCCGGTAGAGAGGAAATGGAAGAAGAGGGTGATTAAAAAAGAAAGGTTGAAAAGGAGTGAGACATTGATGGAGGAACCGGTGGAGAAGGAGAAAAGCAAGCGAGAGGCCACGGCGAGGACAAAGAAGAGGGAGGCCAGGCTGCAGCCAACCGCATATTCATCATGTGTCACCGCACCATTCTCGTACATCCAGCGTCACACACACACACACACGCATAGAAACAAACCATATCAGCTAACGCCCCTGCGGATTACATAAACTAAGCAAACTGTGCAGCGGGTGTCGCTGCGTGCGCACCGACACATGCGCAGCACAGGCCCGATACGAACATATGCGATGTAGCTGTAGAGGAAACGTCCAGGGAAGCAGGGTTTCATAGGTTATCGAAAACCCATCTCCATGATATTGTCAATATCACAACCAAACTAGTGTGGTTTTCATATAGGGGAGCCACACAGTGCAGCTGGGTGGCATGTATGTCATCTGAGAGGAACAAGCCAGTCTACCTTGCATCGGACCTAGAGAAGGTATTTGATCGGGTTTAACATGAACTATGAAAATCGTCATTCAAGCTGGTGTCAACCAGGTATCGGCTCTCTCCCCTCTACTGATCATACTGTCCATAGATACCATCCTAGTGGATATCCAGTTGACACCCCAATGGACATTGTTCTATTCGGACAACTTTATCTTGGCCAAGCAGGAGAGCCGCAGTCTTCAAGATCTAATTAAATAACAGAGCAATGGGGCTAGCACAATATGGGCTGCCCCAAAGATGGAATACATGCAATGTGGAGTTCAGAGAGATGGGCTCCCTGGTTTACACCAATGGCTACAACCCCAAGCCGCACAGGTTGATGATGGTAGCCTTTCTGAAATAGAAGCAGGTCGTCAGAGGCCTCTGTGACTGGAAAATATTTCCATCCATCGTCTGATGCTTATCCTGCTCTCAAGGTCACGGGGGATGCTGGAGCCTATCCCAGCTTGAACCAGGGGACAGGTGGGGTACACTCTGGACCGGTTGCCAGTCAATCACAGGGCCACATATACAGACAGACAACCATTCACTCAGTCGGGGTAATTTTCCCAATTTTTTCCTGATTGACCCGCTGCATGTTTTTGGAAGAAACCGGAGGAATCCCAAGCAGAAAGGTCTCCTTGTCGGAATCAAACCAGGGTCCCTTGTGCGGAGAGGCCAAAGCACAGTGGTTAGCGCTGCCGACTTGTCCACTTATAATTTAAAAAATGGATGTGTTGTCTGATGCATGTAGCAGGTGTGAAAGCTGCCCCAGACCAGCTAAAGGTCTGGGGCAGCTTAAAAAAAAAAAAAAAAGCTCTTTTTTTTTTTTGAAGTGTTTACAAAGGAGGCCTGTTTGCTCAGCCTAGATACCTGCCCAGAGTGGCCACCACAGCAACTCACAGGGAGTACATTCTGGGCTTCTGGCCCCTGACTTCACACAGCCACCCACTGACCCCAAAACAGAGGAAACACAGAAACTCTCTTCTTTATTTTACTTTTATTTTTTAACATTTCAATTCAACTCAGGAGCTCAGGACTGACAGTAAACCCTGCAGTCAGTCTTTTTCCAATAATGTTTGCTCCCCCCCCCCCTTTTTGTTTTCAATGCCGCCATAACGAAACAAAATAACAGCAGTCATCATTTCTACACGCTATAAAGGTCGGGCTCTTGTCTTTTTGTATGAATATGGTTTCCAATGGAAACAAACGGCAAAGAGGGGTGAGCTTGTCAGGTGCGCCAAACTCCATTCATGGCAGTTTTATAAATCTGATGAAAAAGAATGTGTTGTTCTCTGTCTGGTTATGTGTGTATAACCAGACAGCAATGGGCATGTGTCAAACCTGATATAAAATATGGTTTATCAAGGAAAACTGCTGTCCATCAATAATCATCCCCATTTAGATATACACACACACACAATATATATTTATCTCAGACAAGAATCAAAGTGTTGTCGTTGTCCCAGGGTTACTCTCTTTGCTGAGCAGAGAGAAGAAAAGCATCTGTATGATGAAATTATCAATTTGCGCAGGGGAGAATGCAGACTCAACGCCAAGCAATATGTTCTCACAATATGTTTATCAGCATTTTTGGTTTATTTTAGTTATGTGAAACAGCTGCTTTGAACAGGCGCTAATGGCATAGCATCAGAAAACACCAACAATGAAAACTCATTATCAAATTGTATGCAGACGCAAACACCGCAAAGCAAAAATATAGAAGTAAAACTTGTTCCCCTTTCAACTTACTGATCTTTATGGCATCTCGGTGGGACCTGCAGAGGTCCGACGGCCGCAGAGATAAAAACACACCTGACGCCATGAGACGCTGCATGATGGATCCACTCCCCTCGCTCTTTCTCTCTGTTGTCCCCAAGATTTGCAGAGAGCGCCATCGATCAACGCTGGCTTGTGTTCATGAATCGACATTCACGAGCAGCCCTGATGGTGGGTGTGTTGAGGGCGCCCTTTTTTTTTTCTATTTAAGTTGGAACCCAATTCAGAGGGGGGAGGAGTGTAAGAGTAAGCCAAGTGAGGATTTGATGAGAGTGCCAGAGGGCGGTCAGACAACTGGTTTATTACCTGATTAAGGACAGGTGTGTGTGTGTGTGTGTGTGTGTGTGTGTGGACCAAAAGCTGTTGTTGGCCTGCAGAACAACATTCCCGGAGCAGAAATGACAAACACACCCCCTGATCAAGACACCACTTGATCCAATTTAGGCCCATATTAAACACCCACTCATCGCACATACACACACACTCACACTCACGCACAATTTAAGTGTTTTTGGGGGGCGAGGGTGGGGGGGTGATACGGATGATCGACTAATTGATAAATAATTTTCTTTTTGAACATTATCCATTAATTTTATTCTGGCTAATTTTGAATGAGAGGTTTTCAAATCATTTTTTTTTTTAAATTAATTTTCTTTTTTTTTTTTAACACATTTTTAGGCCATGTCAGGAACATCAGGAAAATTAAATTTTTTATACGTATAGCATATCCATATAACTTGCATTATGGAGTCCAGGGGTTATCAGACGTTCTTCATCCCAGCGTGATCTCATTCTAATTCAGCTCCTCTCCATATCTCCTCCCGGTCTATCCAGACCACTCTTTCCTTCGGTGTGCGACCCCCTCTCGCCATTCAGTCTCACTTCCAAAGGCTTCCCGCTGCTGAGCCAATCACAGCGTGTTATCAAGTTGAACACCGGGACCGGCCCATGGTGGTCACCTGAAGCGTCCCGCTGTTTAGGATGGGATGTCGGAACAGCATAGAGCTTGTCCGTGGCAAATGTTAACGAAATGCGAAATCGATGGAGTGAGACCAGAACTGCCCCAGCGGTCTGTCCTGGCCTTGCCAGGCAATTTCCTTTAAGTCAATTTCCATAGAAAATAGAAAATATGACAAATATTGTTCAGGGCTGGATCTTGTCTTAGTTGCTTGGTGCCACTCGGCTGGATCCTCTGGTCTGTCGCACAAAGACAAGTGAAAACCCAGTCCAGACCATAATAGTCAGTGGAAACTGTATACATAAGAGCCATTTCGGCAATCTGACTCGGTATTCTTCCAGAGATTACAGAAGAGTTCCTTAACGGCTCCGTAGCCTAAAGAAACAGTCAGTTAAAATGTCACTTCTTAAGAAATACCCACTCACATCAAATAGATCTGCTTAACGGCAATTACAGCCCGTTCTGCCATTCTAAAGTGTCTCGGTGTCACTTTGCTGCACTTAATACTGCGTGGGAAGTGACCAATTTATAACCACAGAAACATGTGAAGTATTATGGGAGTCAAAACTACACAGGACGTAAAATGCCAGAGCATTTTCTTTTCTTTATTTGCCACGTGCACAGTAGCATTCCCTGGCTGAGACATTATTTGCTGGCATGTTTAGAGACGGTGGGAGACTTTGTTGCATCTCGTTCCATGCCGCTTCAGAAATCACCTCAGATAAGCCCTTTTTAACAGCTAGCAAATACAAAAAAAATGTTTAAGGCCTGAGTTTAGTGAAAACACACCCCTCTGGTTCAATGGCCCACAGTATATCCTCTCAAAGACATCTCCACTGGGGCAGTTTGCATTGGTTCAGGGGCTCAGAGAACCTCTGTTTAGTTGTATTTATGAAGTTTGTCGGAGGATTTGTGGATTTCCTCTATTGTTTACTTTATATTCACACAAAAAAAAATCATGAATCCTAATATCTCGCTGTATGATAACATACAAAATGGGCAAATCATTGCTGCGACTCCCATTACTGTCAAAAATGAACAGAGAAATATGAGGTGAAAACAGCCAAAAGGACAGATGCAACTTTTGTTATCATTAAAATTAATGGGAAATGTCAGCTTTAAAGATACAGGTGTAAACTTGAAAATTGAAAATAAAATTATGATGTTTTATTATTATTATTATTGATGTTGTCGTTGTTATTTTTAATGTTGTTAATAACATTAGTTATTATTCTTACTAGTATATAGTACTACTAGTACCACTAATATAAATCACTCCCCAATTTTTTTCCAATTAACCTACTAATGTTTTTGGACTGTGAGAGGAAACCAGAGAACCTGGAGGAAACCCATGCAGACATGGGGAGAACCTGCAAATTCCACACTGAAAGGCCTATTTGTGGGAATTAAACCAGGGCCCTTCATCTTTTGAGGCCAAAACTCTAACCACTGTGCTACTGTGCCACCCACTATAACTATATTTCATGATATATTATATTATATTATATTATATTATATTATATTATATTATATTATATTATATTATACTATATTATATTATATTATATTATATTATATTATATTATATTATATTTCAAGGAGCAGTGTCTTTTTGGGAGAATTTTAAAAATCTTTGCAAATTTTGTTTGGTCAAATACAGAAAATATTTTTTTATATATACACACACACACACACACACATACTCTGCTTGCAGCGCAATCATCTGCCTCCTTTTCCCCTCTCCAGTCCACTTCTTTAATTTATTTGCAGACCGGAATCAAACTCCTCTTCAACATTTATTTATTTTGCCAGGGTTTGCTTTGTTGTATAAAGTAAAGCGAATGGCAAATTGGGGAGGGTGAGTTCGTGCAACCCAAAGGGTATCGCACACACACACACACACACACAAACGGCAGTTTGTATGGAGCCTTCAAACCACAGTAACACACCCTTTCCTCTTGCTGACTTCTCTCCCTCCATCCTCAATTCCCCATCCCGCCGTTCGGCCCCCTCTTGCTGCCCCGTGACTGAACTCGGTCTGCGACCGGGCTGCGATATTGACTTTGCGGGTGAAGGGCTCACTGGTGTGATATCTGAAGGGGAGGAAAACAGATCAACGTCTCTGTACTTAACACCCTCCCTCGCTCACCGAGCCGCCGATGAAGGATGAACTGACTGGAGATAGCTGTGACGGCAACTCATTTATTTTTTAAAAGGTAGCTATCTTTGTCCAGGAGCCTCCTGAGTTCAAGGTCTCTTAGAGAGTTCATAAATTAAAAACTGATTTCAAGGAGAGGAAAAAAATAAAAAAAGAAGACGCAAAGGGGACGCATTCTTTCGTCCTGATGTTTAGAGATAATGTGTTTTGCACGCTTGGGGATTTATTTTCATGTCAGTCAGGTATTCCCTTGGTCAGTTTTTAGAGTTAACTAGCTGAACATCACTCGGGGAGGATTCTTAGCAATATCTATTTTGAGATTTAAGACTTTGAGTTGAGGGTACACAGTGAGGGTTGGACTCCACCAGGGCTGCACTTCCTCCCAGAATCTGTTCATAACCTTTGTGGACAGAACTTTTGGGCGCAGAGGGGATCCTATTTGATAACCTGAGGTTCGGATCTCCGCATTTCTTTGCAGATAAGGTGGTTCTGTTTGCTTCATCTGTGACCGTGATCACCATCTCTCACTGGAGCGCTTTGCAGCTGAATGTGAAGCGGCCGGGTTGAAAGTCAGCCGATGCCTTGGTCCTCGACTGGAAAAGGGTGGATTTCTCTCTGCGGGTCGGAGATGAGATCCTGCCCCAAGAGTTATTGATCTGGGTCCCAACCTCACCTATGATCACGAACTGTGAGTGTTGACCGAAATAACCAGATCAGGGATACAAGGGACCTAAACACATTGCTCCGCAAACTATAGATAGGTGGGGAAGCTTTATCAAGAGGAGCAGGATGAGGGCATCAGAATGGGCTTCTCTGCTAACGCTAACGCCACCTGCAACCCAACCCTGAGCAAGTAGTAGAAGATGGATGGATGGATGGATGGATGGATGGATGGATGGATGGATGGATGGATGGATGGATGGATGGATGGATGGATGGATGGATGGATGGATGGATGGACTTTACGTTGCCAATATCAGGTTTCATTTCCTGGAAGAGGAAAAAGGATAAATACTAATTTACAGGATGAACAATTCAGGTTAATTAAAAAATGGCATGAAGGCAATGGTAAGTATGAGGTTACACACACCACCCCACATACACACATACTTCCCCCACCCCCTCACAGGCAGAGGAACCGTCACACACACACACACACACACACACAAAGGAAGCCGGTCCTCCTCCCGGCTGCCTCGTCTCAACGGCCCGCAGCCCTAAATCAGACACCATTCCTAAGAGCACGTCTGCCCTGCAAACGCTCACCGGGCTCGTTCCCCAGCAACGTCCAGCGACTGCTCAACCTGGAATTTTCAAAACTATGCTGCATACCCCCCCCTCGCACACACACACACACACACACACACACACACACACACACACACACACACACACACACACACACACACACACACACACACACACACACACACACACACACACACACAGTCACTTGCTGCCATTACCTTGGTACAATCAATCTTTGTCTCACTGTCTACCTCAGAGCATTATTCATCTCTTACTGCTCGGCCCGAAATTATTAAAATATTGCCTGCGCATGCCTCTCCAGGATCTGCCCTGAGGGACGGGGTGAGCAGAGGGGGGGTTCCCAGACACCCTTGACCCACGGGGGCTGATCTTGGAAACAATCCCACCTCGAAAACTGTGGTCATGTCATCAAAAGCGAAAGATCATTGTTCCAGTTTGTGGTGACTGTCGACCCCTATAAACAACTACAAACCGTTAAAGCGAAAGAAGGAGTGGATTGAAAAATCAGCAGGAGATAAAGACGCAATGCAGATGCAAATCTGATGAACTGTCCCGGCGTTGAGAGCTCAGCGCCGACCACTTCAGCTCCACCATATCTGTTCCAGGCATCCATTGTTTAGTATAATTATATGCTGCAAATGCGACGCAACCACAAATTACAGCCTCGGAAATCGGCGTGAAATAAATCAGCATCTCTGAAAACGGACTTGGTGAACCAAAACATGGAGGTTCTCGAAGAACTTTTGTGTTAAATTCAGACGAAATCGTAAGTCAATAATGGATGGATGGATGGATGGATGGATGGATGGATGGATGGATAGATAGATAGATAGATAGATAGATGGATAGATGGATAGATGATAGATGGATAGATGGATAGATAGATAGATAGATAGATAGATAGATAGATAGATAGATAGATAGATAGATAGATAGATAGATAGATAGATAGATAGATAGATAGATAGATAGATAGATGCTGATCACTGGAGCTCTGCATCTAAAAGCAAAGGAGAACCAGAATTTGAATTTTGAATGTACAATACATAGCCCAGTTCAGAGAGGATAGAAAAATCTGAAAGAAAAAACACTTGGGTGCCATTTGTAAAGACAACTCGGACATATGAAACTACAATGCTACATGCCGGCTTGCTGACTACGGGGAGTGCGACAGCCTTCATGGTGTATTTATTAGGGCTATTGAAATAAAAAATCCAAAGTGTGCAGAGTTATTTTTGTATTTTTGGAGGCAGAGGTGGAGACAGAAAAAGGTGCCCCGCAAAGCGGCACGGCAGTGGCGGGGCTTGAAATGAATTCCCTGAGAGATAGCCATTGATCCGTTCGTCCCATTACCTGTGATCCCGGTGTGAGCAGCTTAAGCTAGACGGACAGAATAGAAAGTTGTCTGGTCGTGGCCGGGAGGCGTTTTGAATGGCCCCCCCTTTCTGCAACCAACCCCCAACCCAGCCCCCCACTGTCCTCATTTGGCCCCACCCAAACGCCGGCCATCGATCAGGAACTAAGCGCCGTCTTTAATTGGTTGGACGGGGTCGATTGCCCTAGCAGACAGCAAGAAGCCCCGAGGAGTATCGCCAAGGAAGTTCGCGTGTGTGTATGTGTGCTCGTAGGTGTGTGTGTGTGTGTTCATGTGTGTGTGTGCACCAGCCAATGAAATCACCGGAAGCCCTTCAAACTCTCTCTCTGAGGGCAATCATTGTAATGAAGTGAAAATCTGCTGGTCACAAAACAACTCACCCACTGATTAACTGAAGGAAACAAATAACTCAGAGGTCTGTGTCTCCGCCCCGCCCGCCCGCTCGCTCCGCTGACCCCACATTTTCTCATGTTTTACTGCGAGTATTCTGAGATTTGGCTCAGTTTTTTTTGTCTTGTGTTTTAGACCAAGACTTGAAATTAACTCATGCGTCCAAGTGAGAGAGAAGGGAATTTTGCATTGGCCGCTCGCTGTCTCCGGTCATTATACAGCACCGCTTTATTGCACTTTGAAACCGCAGGAATCTGTTGTTACTGGATACAGGTGAATTAAACCCAAATATGCAGACAAATAATAATAGTACCAGTATTGAAGAGGCAGTTCTGTAATTACAAAAAAAATAAAAAAAAGCTCAGATGCTGCAGAAAAGAGGCGAAATGTCTCGCACGGCAAAGCGGTATATGTGTCCTATTTAGTGGACTGGTGTTACTGTTTCATAGGAACGTTTTGGGATATCAGATATTAGCCAAACCCTGAGGTCCACCGGGGGATGGAGTAAAGGCTTTTTTAAAAAAAAAAAAAAAAAAAAAAAAAAAATCTTTACATTTTGACTGCAGAACACATTAAATATTGTTTTCCTAGTTTCCATGCACCTTTTAAGATTCTCTAAGGTAAAACCCTTTTTAAGTGAGAAAACCCATAAAGTTAAGAGAAGCTCTGAGTCACACAGTGATGTGAACTATAGCAGCTGGAATCTGCTTTTTGTGAGACACTGTATGAATAATAGGATAAACAAGGTTTTTAACATTCTTTTAGAAGACATCATTCACTGTCATTGACACATCTGGGCAATTAAGAGGCTCCAATAAACCTCCTGCATGCTTTTAGACTGTGAGAAGAAACTGAAGAACCCAGAGGAAACCAATGGAGACAATGGGGAACGAATGCAAACTCAATGGAGAAAGGCTCACAGTCAGATTTGAACCAGGGACCTTCTTGCTGTGAGGCAGAAGCGCTAAATTATCTGAAAATAATCAACTAATGAATTATAATAATACTTCAAACGCATGAGGAGGTTTCTGCATGTTGCTAAAGTTGTCTGGGCTGATTTGAGGCCCTGCTCACCTCGTGGACCCGACATGCATAAGTGCTGGATAATCGACTGCGAGAAAATTACAGCTGGGAGTAAACTGAAGCGTTTAAACCCAATCATAATGGCAATTTAAATATCACAATGCCCCGTGATGGTCGGCACGAGACCAGGCCAAGGACAGTCAGCACACGTTGATTCTGACTGGAGATTTAAATCTGTCCTCACACACACACACACACACACACACACGCCATGTTGACCGGGAGGGGAGGCTTGTCTCGTCAGCATGAAGCATTTCTCTGTTTTCTTTTGCACTTCTGGAAAAGTGTGATATCACAAAGTCGATCACCTCGACATTTCCTGAGCTTTAAAAAACAACAGAGATTTTATAATTTATTCCACCGGGAAGCAATTATTATGTCAACGGGAAACTATTACGGCACAGCGAATGTAACATTCGGGGGTTTTCATTTTAAATAAAGTCGACTGAATGCCCAGTCGACAGCAACTATTTATCTCTCGTCTCATTTAAAAACTGTTCATTTTAATCAATTGACATTTAGATGAGAATTCTTTTTATATAGAATAAAGATTGCATTTGTGGCTATTCTAAAATGTCTACGAGGTAGCGGTGGTTTGTGCGATGCTTTGAATGTATTTGAAAAGCGATATTTGAAAAATAAGTTTGACAGACAGAATGAAAGTTTTTCCCTGTCAGTTGTCATTTTCCTTTTTATGAAATCCTCCAAAGGCCCGTTCTAAATTGAACATAAATCAAACTGAGTCCTAGTTGTAGTAAAATCCCAACAATAATAAGTACAGCTATCCCACGACTAAATTATCTGTTGCATTTTTTTAAGGATGTTGACTTCATCATTTTATCCTTGTTTGGAGGCTGTCCTTGTCTTGCATGACAATCCTATTGATCCGTATGCAGACATGTAAATTCTTACTAAAACAATAATAATAATGATATCATAAAAATAATGATAAGAAGAAGAAACAAAATAAAACTTTCAATAGAAAAATTAAGATAAAAGTTGGATTGTATTTTGAGTGTTCCAGTTTATGCCTCTAGGTGTTAACTAGAATAAAGGTGACATTTCCAATTAATCTAAATGATGGCAAAAACTGTGTTCTTATCTCTTTTATAACTTTTAGAAAATTTATCTTCATATTTCTGTGAGACGCAGCAGTTGTCCATTTTTTAAATGAAGGTATTAGGATGCTTTCTGTAAATCTAAAGTAAACAATAGAGGAAATCCCCAAATCCTCCAATATACATCATAAATACAACTTTACGGAAGTTCTTTGGGCCCCTGAAGAAATGTAAACTATCCTCCATGGTGATGCTCTCAATAGATATATATTTCCCATATATATCAACAGATGAGAAACCCAAACCGCCATCCATCCACCCATTATATTATATTATATTATATTATATTATATTATATTATATTATAGTGTCGCCCACCAACCCCAGTATATTTCATAAATAGTACTGATAAACATCAGCTCGATCTTCTATGACGCAGATGCTATTTCTGTTTCTGTTTGGTTATAAACCTGATGTCAAAACAAACAAAAACAATGATTATAATAATTATAATCATACATCTTATTTGTGAGTGCCTTTTTTAACCCAAGTAATCTTACTCTACGTGGAAATAAAAGATGAAAAAAATAAAAAAGATTAAAAAAAAAGGATTTGAAGGAATCAACATTAGACAGAGTAGGCAATTTTGAACAGATGGCTTTTGAATTTTGACTTAAACTAGGGGAGAGAGTCAGCATTTCTGATGTCTGTGGGAGTGAGTTCCTGTGAGGGGAGAAGAGCGACTCAGTGCTCTGAATCCTACAGCAGTAGGGCGGCCAGACGGGAACAACAAGTCGTGTCACGGATGGAGACCCGAGAGAGTGGAAGAGAGCTGCAATATGAAGTAGGTGGGATAGTAAAAATTTTTAATCCTCGATTCTACAGACAACCAGGGGAGCTGTTGAAAGACTGGGGTGACGCGTTCTCTGTGGGGGTTTGGAGTTATGATCCGAGCTGCAGAATTCAGGAGCCTCTGGAATTTGTGGAGGCATTTGTTTGTGAGACTGAAACAAGCAGCGTTGCAGTAATCGTTCTGGGAGGTCACAAGGCAAAGGTTCCAAGTGATACTGTTGATATGGGACTGGAAAGATAATGTACCATCTCGGATGTCCTGAAGACTCCTAATCTAAGTGGAGGGAAGGGTGGAGGAGTTTTCGATATTGATGTATAAACTGAGATTTGTAAATGATGGAGGATATGCCAAGAAGAACGGTTTTATTGCAGTTGAGTTTGAAAACATTGCAGGAAAAACACGATTTGTTCTCCATGAGGAATTCAGAGAGGGAAGATAGCGCTGGGTGTCATGTGCATAACAATGACAGTTGAGGGTCTGTTTACAGAAAATGCAGCCAAGAGGAAGCATGTAATAATAAACAGAAGGTCACAGTGTCACGATTTAGGATGTGTGCGGAACCAAGAGCAACACAAGACAGCGCGCTAACAGAGTTGAAAAAAATAAGTTTACTTTGGGTCCAGCAGCAAGTGAACAGTTACTTGAAGTCAGATGAGGGTAGGAAACTCGAGGCAAGGTTAATTCCAGGCAGTAATGTGCAAGCGAGGCAGGAGAGGCTGTTCCTCTCTTGCCAAAGAAAAAAAATGTAAAATGAAAAAAAGAATTAAATGGTTATATTTATCAGTGATTTGCAACTATAAAGGTATTTTTCCTTTAACGTAACTAGTTTTAGATTCAAAATCACTGTTTTTTTAACATTTACTGTTCAAATACTGAGAAGAGATGTATGGTGAGGCCCCGATCTGTTGAGCCTCAATGTAGATTGCGCATGACTGCTGATACACTCTGCAAGAAGACTCTATTGTTGTCTCTCTGTATGTCGTTATTAAAATGCTGAAACACTTTTGCTAGGAACTACATTTCCAATGCACAGTGTTTTATTGTCAACAACTGTATGTTGTCTTGCTAGTTTCTTGTGCTGAAAGATCGTAAGACGGCTGCAAAGAGCCACTAAGTGAGGCACACGGTTCTCCTGCCTCATAGTAGGCATGCCTCACCAGCCATGAACCTCACTGCATGACACTAGTTCCAGGACGCCAGGCGTGACAGCGTGGCGTCCGCTCTCAAGGCAGGGGACTCAAGAAGGGCTCGGCCGGTAACTTGAGGCCAGGCAGGAAAACTCAGGCTCAGGGTGGATGACGGCAAAGTGAGCATGAGAGAGAACGTACACGGAGAGAGGCAAAGAGGACCCAGGGAACCTGAAGGGGTCGGCAAAAAGCGACGATGCTCTGGAAAAGGGGGACGGCAAAAGGGCCCCCCCACCATACAGACTCAGAACAACAGACACAAGACATGAGACGAGTAGCAGTGTGGTAACCAGCGATGTAGAGGCTATGGCTAGTTGCCGGTAATAGGTGGCAGCCGTGCATCCTGCATCGAGAACAATTATGCGTCCCATGACAAACTCAGCTGTGTGTGGTTGCAGAACCATGACATCCAGAACTGACTGACAAGCCCAGCAGATGCTGTTTAAGTATTTGCCTGGATTAAATCTTATTGTGTACATTGAGGATACATTTTGTGTAAAACTAGAATTATACGGGAAATGTTAGCATGTAAGTATTTCCAGTAGCACATATTATTATTGAAATTATTTATTCATCGAGATATGAGCAACATTTAAATGGTATCAGATTTTGATCAATTTTTAAGGTTTAGTTCAAAATTAAAACCAAATTTGGTGTTGAAAACCAGAAACCAAAAGTAAATATTAAGGGAAAGAGTCAAATTTTGAGGATTTTAACATTATTAAGTGTTGAATATGTGATCAGCATGTATTATTATGTTGAGTGTGTGTGTTCTCCCCTCAAAGCAAACAAATCCATCAGAGATATGTTTGTAATACCCAATTCTTCCACATGGTGCTCCAAAATCAAAGATATAAAATAGTGTCCTATTCACCTTTCTTTACAGAGGGCTAATACAAAGACAAAACAACTGGGGTGTTTGCTGTAGCAACCAACACGGTGATTAGCGCTTCTGCCTCTCAACAAGCAGATGCCTGGTTCAATTCCCTCAGGAGGTCTTTCCCCCATGCCTGTGTGGGTTTCCTGTGGTTTCTCCAGTTTCCTCCCACAGTCCAAATGCATGCAGGATGTTCATTGAGGTTCGCTGACTAAATTGAATGAATGAGGGAATGAAAAGTTGCATGTCTCTATATTTGTGGCCCCTTGATTGACTAGCGACCGGTCTGGTTAAGCCATGCCTCTTGCCCAATGACAGCCAAGATAGGCTAAAGCCCCCGCTATCCTGAGTCCAGGATAAATGGTATAGATAATGAATTGACAAATATCAATATTTTTTGGTTTTGATTTTTTTCTTAACCCTTTGTTTGAATTATTGCATATAGAACTAGAGCCTTTCGGATGAGAGGTGAAACATCTTCCAATGAAGAAAATCAAGTCTTGTTGAGAAAATTTTCAAGAATTAACCATAACCTGGATGACTGAGAACCTCCATGGATATATTTTGAGATACTTTAATCACCTGATACAAACGCTTATCAATACAAATTATCCAGCGGGGGGCAACTCATGCTGATTATGCATGATCAAATTAGTTATGAATCAGTTAGTTATAAAATAAAACTGATCTGCTCATTGAATGAATATGTGAGGGCGTGAAAACAAAAAGACTCTCTGATCCAACTTAACTTTTATATGGAATAACTGCACAGGTTGTGTGAAAAAGATAGATAATGGATAATTGGATAATGCGTCTCCATATCAGACTCTTTTTTTTTTTTTTTCCTTTCATTTAATCCCACCTATTATGAGGTGAATCTGACAAACGGCCAGTCATGCAGGCTCCATTTTTCTTCCGGGCAGCGCGTGATGCGATCGCTCAGGTGTTTCTAGCCGGATCTCTGGAAGCCCTTGAAGATCTCCTCCATAGAGACGCTCTGGGAGCACAATGGCAGAAAACAAACACTGTCTCACACACTTGTCACAAATAATGAGCTTCGGGGGACCGAGTTAGAGACATTGAGATTTACATTTATTTCACGCTCAAGCGCTGAGCTATAATCAAATAATACCCGGGATACAGGATAGTCGTACAGTACAGAGTCATTAGCTACACAAAGGCGAGAGGAAGTGATGTATTAGCATCTTCATCATTTGCACTGGTGATGCACCACAAAAAAGGCCGGGAGTGTTAATCGGACACAAAACCACTTCCCTTTTGTTATTGAAATGGTTTAGTAAATGTAATAAATAAAAAATAAAAAAAATGAGTCCTTTCAGAAACTAATTCATAATCTATTTCAACTCAGTTTCAAATATTTAAAAACTCTGTCTCTGTGTCAGGCGACTTTAAATGGCTGCTGAAAATACTCTTTCAGAACTCTGTCTTATTGTTTGATTATTGATTTCACTTTCACTCCTGTTTTTCTTCTCTTTATTTCTTTATTTTTTCCCATTGACTTGTGCAATAGCGCACTGTTGCCTTAACGCTTATTGACGTTAGTAATATATTGATGGATGTATTTAATTAAATAATTTTCTTAATTAAGTGCAAGAAAAACGTATTATGCTTTGGTGCGATTGACAGGCTGCAAAACTTTAATGCATGAAGAGTGACAGATGAAATTTTAAGCGGTAATATAATTTGATTGGCGGTTCTTGAAAGCACCCGCCATGTAAATGAAGTTTATTCCTATTATTATAATGGGACAGTCAAATTGAAACAACCTAATCATTTCTACAGCAAGGCTTTCGCAGAGGTGAAACATTGTTGGAAATCCACAGCTGTTGGAAACTAACGGCTGAGACTGAGGAATATAAGCATACTAAAAAAGGGGATTTTGATTATCTGATCAATAATCAACTATTACGGTGAAATATTTAGTGTAGCGTTTGTTATTAAATCAATATCTCCGGTTAAATGGTACTATATAAGGGAAAATATAAATGTTTTTATTCCTTTTGAATCGATTTTCCTGACATCAATGGGGCAAATTCACATTTTTGTTCCCCTTGATAAGGCTATGTCATGTAATTGGTGTCTATGTTCATTGCGCCAAATGGAAATCCGATCACAGCGGACGTTGTTTAGTTATCATTGTCCTCTGATTAATTTAAAGAAAATAAATCAGTCTCTATTGCACAGCTGAAACACTTTGCGGTTTCTTTTCAGAAACTAGTCAATTTCTTTGTGAATTCAAACAACACAGGAACTAGCACCTCAGTTCCTTGAACCATTTTAGCCTCTACTCTTAGGCAAGGTCTTTACCATTACAAAGGAACTCATGTGACTTAGGTGCTTGGTGATTGGTGGAACTCATAAGCCTCGTCCCATTACACAATACATCTTGTGTACCTTGGAGTAACATTTTTCAAGAACATTGTGGTCATTGGTCAGCTGTTTTCTTGCGACTTGGGCTGATATTGGACAGAACCAACGAAATTGGGCCGACAAAGAGGTCCGGGCTCTTCTGGCAGGTTAGAATACAAAGGAGCTTCCAGTGTCTGCAGCAAAACATTAAAATTTTTCCAAAATCAGTATGGACTTGGCTAACAGCGGGGATTTTCACACTATAAAAATCCAGGGAGGAAATATAAACACTTAAACCCATTTGATGGTCATAGTTCCTGCCATTCCTGCAACTTTGCTCTATATGTTGTTCACGTCGTCTTCCTCTTCTTGTTTATATCTGGTGCGATGGTTTTTGTGTGGTATTTAAAGAGATCCCTGGTTACCACAACATTATGTCCTATTTGTACTAGCTTTATAAAAGCAATAATAAGAGTGATTGAAAACATATTGTAGTTTGTATAAAACTGTAAAAGAACTTTTCACTCCAGGGTAGTGATGTCTGGGTAGTGATGTCACAGGGTTGACTTGTGTTCGGTCCCGTTAATTGTTACTTATGGTGCAAAAATATTCCCATTTCCCCTTTGTAACTGAGAGAGACGAGAGCAAGGAGGACAACACTGAAGACAGAAGTCCAAAAGAGCTTCAAAATGAAGACAAATAAAGACGCCAAGAGGACAGAGTTGGCAAAAGTCGCTGTTGTGCGTACGGCAACTCAGTTTCTATGCTGGCAGAGAGAAAGAGTATCTGTTGTAAGTAGCTCCACTTTTTTTCATTGGCCTCTCACTGTAAACTTACAGCCTGCTGTGCTGACTGAACGGGGGACTCGTCGTCGGTTTCCTCCATGGTTGTGCCGGTGTCCGGTCTTTCATCATCAGATGCTACTTCTGCTGTAGTTGGTTGTTGACATCTTTGCAGGAGAACATCCAGCATCTCGTGCCTGTGGCGTTTATTCCAGCGGGTTGCGCTCGTTTCCCGAGGACCACTTGTATGCTTGGAAAAGAAAACCGAGGGCACATAGTTTAGCTTTAGTCTGCATTTAAAACTAGCAGCACCCGTCAGTTCTTTCAGCAGCTTAGGTCGGCTAAATGCGTCAAATGTATCCGGAGAGAAGTGTTGAGAACACAGCTGCCATCCGCAAGCAATTTCCCACCCCTTTCTTGTCTTCTTGTCCCTTGGAAAACTATGTTGACTAATATCAGTACTTTTGTTTCCCTTGGACTGGAAACTGAACCCAAAAGCAGCACAATGTTGTATTATTACCATGTATACCGCACTGTACCCAACAAAAGTTAACAATCGTGGAATGCCAAAGTTAACATGAGGAACCTCTATATGTCAACAACACAGCATGCATCGCACTAGTAAAACAATGGCCACACTCCTGGGTTACAATAAATTGCTATTTTTAAAGAAACAGCAATTCTTGCTTTTTTAACAACACGTTCTGGTATGAGACAAACAGCAAAGCATATTTATGCCTATTAGTCCTCCCAGTCAGGGTTCTCTTTAAGGTACATGTTAAATCTGTTTGCATCTTACAACCGTCGTCCCTTGTGTTCTGCATGAATGCAAAAGTAAAAACTTCCCCTCGAGCCCTGGAGGAGGCTAGTTCCTGGATCTAAATTAGAGCTGTTCAGCTCTTAGAACTGGGTTCTTAGAACTTTTTTTCCCATTCCAGAGTGGCTAAATCTAACAGTGACTAAAACCGGTGATTAGGAAAAGGCTTTGCTCACCACAAGAAGTTAATTTCCACATTAAAAAAAAAAAGACATAAACTGTAATCAGATTGAAATGAAATGTAAAGTCTGGAACGCTGTGATGTGTTTCACCCTTCAGCCACATTCAGGCCACGACAGGTCGGATCTGGGCCCTCATCTCCTGTGTATTCCTTTTAATTCGCAGCGCAAATGGAAATTTCATAAAAGTAGTCATAAAAAATGAAAGGGATCATTCCCTGACAGCTTGGCTCTGATACCTTTTGACTTTCACACCAGAGGTCACATATGGCGCAGACATAAATTGACAGATCTTAAACTTGCTTTACACTCCGGGCCCGGCCGTGTCACACTTCGCCTCGACTGAATATGCGATCACATTCATGAGCTTAAAGCTCCCACATTGAAGCGGTTAGTGCCATATATCCCCCGCGGGGTCAGTCTCACCACCAGATGTGAGCCGAGCCCGGCTGCGGCGGGCACATCTGTATCTGTTCACAAAAAAAAAATGAAATTTATACATACGCACACGCACAGGTGTGGCTCTATAACACTAAGGAATATGGATAAGGCTTAAAGCGATTCAAGCAGGAGAATATTTCATAAAAAACTCTCATTTGATGTGCTAGGTGTCAGTCAGGCCCAAACACACACAGAGGTAGGAGGGTTAAAAATGATGAGGAAGCGAGGCAAGGTAAGGAGGGGGTGTAATTATTGAGGATGATGTGTATAGAGGCCTGAGCGGGATGACAACCCCCCCATTCATTTTTCTGATCACTGGTTTAATCCCAACAGAGCCGCAGCGGCCACAGAGCCGCTCCGTCTGCCTGCACACACACTCGGGGCATACACAATGCATCCAGGTGTGTGTACCTCCATGTCAGTACATCACTTTTTTCTTTTTTTTTCTTTTTTTTGCCAGCATGGAGTGTGTGGGAGCACTCGGCAGACGGGAAAATGTGTTAAAATGCAGCCTTTAATGGAGGAGCCGGGAGAGAGGGGAGCGAAACACAGGAAATTAAACTGATATGTAAATGACGGAAATTCTCATTTGAGCTGAAGGTTGAGGGCTAGAGCATTAACCAGCTTATGAGTTAATAATGGGTTTTTTGCCACCGTTCTCTCTCCTTTCTTTCTCTGAGAAAAGAAAGAAAGAGAAAATAAAAGATGGGGAATGAGAGAGGGGAAATAATGGCACACATGTCACCGGACCTCGGCCGTGTTTCTTCTTCTTTTCCTGCCAGATTTTCCCTTCAGGGGTCGCCACGGCGAATCAACCTTCTCCATCTAACCCTATTCCCTGTATCCTCCTCTCCCACACCAACTAACTTCATATCCTCTCTCACTCCGTCCATAAATCTTCTCTTTGGTCTTCCTCGAGACATCCTGCCTGGCAGCTCCAATTCCAGCATCCGTCTACCAATATATTCACTATCCCTCCTCTGTCCATGACCCAACCATCTCAGTCTGGCTTCTCCGACCTTCTCTCCAAAATATCGAACATGGCCTGTCCCTCTGATAGACTCATTCCTGATCCTATCCATCCTGGTCACTCCCGAGGAGAACCTTAACATCTTCATCTCTGCGACCTCCAGCTCTGTCTCCCGTCTTTTTCTCATTGTCGCTGTTTCTAGACCATACAGCATCACTGGTCTCACCGCTGTCTTTTTTCTTTTCTTTCATTCTGGCTGATAGCATATTGCATAGTAAAGGCTGTGCAAGAAATAAAATAAATAAAAATCATTCCAAATCTCATTTGAAATATCCTGATACACATACACACAAATATACTTTATCCCCTTTTTGTGGGTAATAGCTGTATATTTTTTTATTTATTATTTCAGCTAATTTAGTCCAAATTTTTAAGCCATTCTGGCCTCATGTTTGAATAATTTTATACTGATTATTTCATTTATTTGTTCATTTATTTTGTATTTAATCATTTGGTGTTTGTTTATTCTATTATTCTTTGTTAATTTTTTTGTCCCACTGACACACCCTCTCTCCCCCCCAGCACTGTGGTGGATTACAGATTTCCAGCCCCAAAACATTGCTGCCGACACAGCAGGATGGCGCTGAAACCATGAGGAGGAAAAGAAGGCTTCACTACTCACAAAACTGCGTGTTGGTGTAGCCAGTCAAAATTAATGTGAGGCAGGACGTACAGTACCATGGGGGTGGGCAGGTGAACAACATGTTGATTTAACAACAGGAAACATGTTTATTTACCTGTTTTAACACTCTATATTCTTTCAAAAATAATCTAAATGCGTGGTTGTGCTCCGGCAGCATCAAAAGCAGCTGTCTTGTATTTCTTAAATCTGGAAATGCCCAACAGAACATTGGCTTTATCAACTCAATGCGAGATTACAATGTAAATGGTCTCCAAAGAAATAAAAATGGATGCATTAGGGGATGCAGTCCAGTTTATTTCTGTGATAAAAATTCGGTGGACACAGGTCTATCAGTTGTGACTCAAAGAAAACAATTGCATTTTGCAACAGTTAAAGGAGAAGATGCTCACTCGACCGTGATGGTATTTAAACCAATTCGGCTCCCACTGGGCTTGGTAGGGACTTCTTCTTAGTTATGGTCAATTGAGACACCAGAGGAGTAAACACACATGCGCGCACTAATACACACAGACTTGAAGCTAATCACTTGCGATCAGATCATGGTAAATGGCCTCCATTTATGTAGCACTTTCTCACCTTTTTACTCCAGATTGCAGTCAACCCATTCACAGACAAACACACTCACACACAAATGGTGGTGCAGACCAGGACACTGGGCCCAACTTGGGCTTCAAAGTCTTGCCGAAAAGGACACTACGGCATGCTGGGAACCGAGTCATCGACCTTCCAGTTGGAGTGATGCCCACTGAGCCACAGTCACCCAAATGGGGTATTGGCATGATTTTGGAGGGTGTGCCTGACCAAAACAGAAGGACACAAGGCATTTATTGGACAAGGGAGACAGGAACCCTCAGGAACTAGGTGCCTGTGAGGAGAGGCAAGGCAAGACAAAGAATGCAGGGATAAGGAACTAGAAAGGGACAACCAACAATCTGGAACTGAAGGGCTGACAGCAGGCTCCTCTTATCCTCTGCCTGATGAGCTGCAGGTGTGCTCTGCCCCCAGCTGATATCCAAATCAGGTTCTCTAGTGAAGAACAGAGGTGAAGGGAAAAGCACATAGAGCCCTTGCCCCAGATCCCAACATCACCCCCCTCAACGGGCACCACCTGTGAGCCCAGAGAAACAAGACGGAAGGGAAGACCTCTAATCTGATATGAGGGACTGATCAAAGATGAGGGAGCGAAGCCTCCAAGAGCGGTCCTCAGGGAACTAGCCCTCCAAATCCACAAGGAGTTGCCACCCCCAAATGAAATCGACAATCCGTCTGACGGAGTACCCAGGGTGCCCCCAACATGAAAAACATGTTTCACCAGCAGCTGAGCAGCTTGAAAAGCTGTGGGGAATGAGGTGACATGCCTTGGAATACTGGTCCAGTGATGTAATAGATGTCAATAGTTGACCAGAGTCTCTTCAGAATGGTTAGAGGTTGAAGGAGTTGGGCCGACTGATACCTGGATGGGCAGAAAATCTGGCAGAGTCGGCCCAGAGGATGAGACAAGAGCAGACCGAAGTGGGGATATATGTCTTGGCAGGTGGACCAGTGCCAGGGTCTGGTTCTGTCTGGAGCGCCTGGTTGATGACATCTTCAATAACCAAAGAGAGAGCCCCAATGGTGCAGTTAGGCGGCAGGATGGAAGCTGGGGTCTTGTCAGTGTCATTTGGGGATAACTGACAGGAATGAGCATCAGGCTTGGTGGTTTCGGCACCTGGACGATATGAGATGAGAGGTTGAACCAGGAAAAGAAGAGACCAACAGGATTAAAATGAGTTGAGACATTTGGCTGACTGTCGGTAAGATAGGTTTTTGTGATCTGTCCAGACTAGCACCGGATGCTCGCCACTCCTCCAAAGCAAGATTGATGGAGTTCCCAATTCCCCACTTTGTAGTTTCTCTTGGCTGGGGACAACCTGCGGGAGTAAAAGGCACAAGGGTGAAGTTTTCCCATCAGAGTCTAGAGCATTGTCTCAACTGTCTAGAGCAAATTGTTTGTGGGGATCGGGCTGGGCAAGGACAAGTGCTTGGGAGAACCTCCTCTTCAGGTCCAGAAAGGCTAAGCCGGCTCTGTGAGAATGTGGTCTTGGTGGAGGTGAGCGCAGTCAGTGGGGAAACAGTTTGACTGTAATTCCGTTTGAAGCGGCAGTAGACGTTAGAAAAACCTAAGAACATCAGGGCTGCTTACATTTTCGCTGGGTCGGTGCGAAGCTGTCCGCCCTCTATGATGTAACCGATGACTTGTGGAACTCACATTTCTCGGCTTTTATGTAGTGATGATTTTCCAAGAGACATTGAAGGACAAGGTGGACATGTTTCAGCTAGGGTACTGGAATAAATAAGAATATCATCCTGGTAGACGAATACAAAGATTGTTCAGGAAGTCGGAGTACAGTTTACTAGGGCTTGAAAATGTGGCTGGGGCATTGTGAAGTCTGAAAGGCATGACTAAGTATTCAAAATGTCAAATGGGGGTCTCCCTGGCAGATCCAAACAAGATAGTAGGTGTTGCGGAGGTCGAGCTTGGAAAAAAACGTGGCTCCCTGAGCGGGTTCGAAGGCTGATGAAAGTAAGGGTAAGGGTTACTTAGTCTTGATGGTGATCTGATTCAGTCCTCTGTAATCAATACAAAGCCAGAGTGAGCCTTCTTCCTTATTAACGAAAAAAAAAACCCTGCCCCCAGGGGAGATGATGAGTGGTGGATAATACCTGCAGTGAGTGATTCGTGAATGTATCTTTCAATGGCTTCCCTCTCAAGACGGGAAAGATAAAAATCCCAGCTTGAAGGTAGCGGAGCCCCAGGGAGAAGATTTATTGCACAGTCATATGGTTGGTGAGGAGAAAGAGAGAGCCTTGTGTTTGTTAAAGACTTGGCTGGACTCATGATATTTTTCAGGGGACAAGTCAACCGGGTCAGCTTCTTTGGGGTTAGCGGGAAGCAGACTCGGTGGGATGGCACTCTGTAGGCAGTGGGATAGGCAGTTATAAGACAAGGATTTGATTCTGCGGACAAACCAGTTAATATGCAGATGTACTTGCTGGAACCAGTTGAAGCCAAAGACGATAAGTGAGTGCGACATAGGGAAGATGTAGAAGGATATTTGTTCATGGTGGTTTCCGGAAAATATCAATTCTAAGGGCTTGGTTAAGCGGGTGATCCAGGGTAAGGCTCTACCATTCAGTTCAGAGACGTTCAATGGCAGGGGCAGAGGTATGGTTTTCTATCTTTGACTTTAGGACCAGAGAGTGGTCAATCAGGGTCTGCTTGCAACCGGAGTTGACGAGTGCATTGAAGCCCAAATAATTGGCGTAAAAAAAAAAAAAGTCGCAGGGAGTGCAAGTCGCAGAGAGTGCAAGTCGATGAGCGGCACCTGTTCTGGGATGGGCCACAAGACCACTTCTCTCTTCAGCCAGATGGGGCAGGAGGCTATGAAGTGGCCAGAGGATCTGCAGTAAAGGCACTGGTTGGATAGAAAACTGCGCCGACGTTCCTCCAGAGACAGTTGGGCCTGACAAACCTGCATCGGTTTGGGACCCGGAGTGGCGAATCTGAGTCTTGGACTGAGGGGGGCGGTGGAGAAGGGAGTCCTGGCACGTTGTGAGGGCCTGGGAGACTGGCAGAGCAGTGGAGACCTCTGTGGGAGGAGAAAGAAATGGATTAGGCTGAAGACTCAAAAGTAGCCAAGTAAGCTGATCCAAGCGCTGGTTAGTGCTCTCTTGTTGAAGACAGAGACCTAAGAACAGTGTCATGAGCATGGATGAGAGAACTCTGTTCAGACAGGGCTGTCCTGAGAGCGTCCACTGGGTCAGAATGTCCAGATTGTTCCGTTATGATTTTTGGAGAGTGCATCTGACCCAAACACAAGGACACTCAGGAGGTAAGATGTCTTAAGGAGTTTACATGAAGGGAGATTGATGGAGAGCTGTGTTGGGTCCGGGTTGTTTCCGGGATTGCGTCATGGGGGGGTCTAAGGAACAAAGAGCTTGCAAGAAGAGGCGTTGATTCTCAGGAACTAGGGACTAGCAAGGAGAGGCGTTGACTTCTGGGACTAGGTACTTTTGAGGAAAAGCAAGACAAAGAATACAGGGATAAGGAACTAGCAAGGGACAACCAACAATCTGGCAGTGAAGAGCTGGCAGCCGGCTCCACTTATCCTCCACCTGGTGAGGCCTGGTCAGCCGCAGGAGTGCACTGCCCCCAGCTGACATCCAAATCAGGTTCTCGAGAGAACAGAGGTGAAGGGAAAAGCACACGGAGCCCTAGCCCCGGATCCCAACAGGTATTATTATTAACATTAATAATAATTTATATTACATTATTTATCTTATCAATAATAAAAATAATGATGTATTTAATTGTTAATAATATTACAGTTACTGCAAATAATAATAATGACAAAAGCAATAATAATCATGATAACAGTAATGATGATTTATTGATTTTTTTTTTGTTATTATTACTGTAATTTGGGTATTCTGTCGGTTATCATTTTTTTCAATTGATTTCTTGATTTGAGGCTTATTTTTCCTTCTGAAGAGATTTTTTTACCCCACTTATTAAGTAGAATCTTGAACATTAACCCCCTCCCTGACTATAATGGGACTCCTCTTCCTTGAAGAAGATGTGTATTAAGAAGACGGCCCTGACTTTTAAAAGAGCATCATCTGGACTTCTTCTTGCCCCCCACATCGCCACCCCACCCCCAGCCAACTCTCCTTCTATGTCTCCCCTGATAAAAAAGCAGCCAGATGGCGGTGAATATATCTCAGATGGACATGGAAGAGACAGAGGCTGTCGGACAGCTTGTAATAGCGGTGTAGTTGCGTATAAGCGAGGAGTAACAACACAAAGACAACATCAGCCGCAGCTACGGAGAGACCAGCGGCAAATGATCAGCGCAGCTATTATCAACCAAGAGGGTTATCATTTTCTCTCTACTGTCTTTGGCATTAGCTGGAATGAAACAGCCCAGTCAAAAGTCCTTGCCCCGCAGCCTTGGGTGATTGGAAAATGATATTAAACCAGACATTGTGTTCCCTGGCACAAAAAAAGGAGAAAAAGGGATGGAAACACACACACACACACACACACACACACACACACACACACATGCACACACATAGAAAGCTTCAACAAATGAAGGAAATGGCTGAGGCCCTGCAGGAGAGAGACGGGGCAGCGGCACGTCATACACACATTTTAGAATACGATTGCATCTCAGAAGCAGATGTGCGAACACACACACACACGTCCGCGCGCACGCAACACAACAGGACACGCTGAGTGCATGAATTACGCACATAAAAAGAGGATGACAACCACACATGCTACCATGACACAAATGGACTCTGATTAGAAAGTATTAGCCAAAAAACATCAGACACAAATGGAAACCACATCAGTAATCTGGTTCTTCTCCAGATGAGGAGAGGGCCCTGTTGCCTGATGGAATCCTTTTTTTCTGCAGAAAATAAACAAGGCATTTTCCATCTCTATTATTTCATAGAGCCGGAGGGTGGGAGTGGGTAGCCTCCCTACCATGAGAAAAAGATGGAAAACAAAGCGAGCGGAGGTGCAGGAAAGGATGAGGACATTTGAGCGGCATGATGAGCGCGCGGACAGATTTTCGAGCTCCACTCCAGCCAATGAAAACACCACGATGATGCTGAGGAAGCAGGTTGGTCAAAATAAATAGATGAATATGATCTGGCCGCAATAACACACACACATATGGTGGTCCAAGTTCTAGGGCGATGAATATTTATGACTTTAAAAAGAAGATATGTTTCATATCGAAGCGGTGGTTAGTGCAGCAGCCTCGCAGCAAGGAGGTTCCTGGATGGAATCCAGCGGCCCTCAGGGAAATGCCTGTGTGGAGTTTGCATGTTCTCCCCTGCTGCCTGTATACCCCCCCCCCCCCCTCACACACACACACACACACACACACACACGCCACCCCCTGGCTGAAAACATGCAGCTGGTTAAACCCAAGTCTCTCAATTGGGGATGACTGAATGTCTCAATATGCAGCCCTGTGATTGACAGGTGATCCTTTCAGGTAAAACCCTGCCTCCCAAACAACAACAGCTGGGATAGGCTCCAGCTGTCACACTCTGAATAAGCCCTCTTAGAGAACAGTTATTTCATATAAACTCAAATGAGTGTATGGTGGCGCCGTGGCACTGTGTTTAGCGCTTCCGCCTCACTGTCGCCATTATTCGATTCTGACAAGGTGCGTTTCGGTCCACGTGCAGCAGATTATCGGAGACCCTAAACCGCAATGTTTTGAGACTGGTTGTGTCTTTTTATGATGTCTTAGTAAGAAGGTGGTTGTATGTTTTTATATGATGTTTGAGTGAGAGAGTGAATGGTTGTTTGTATAGATCAGAGCGAGGCAAACTACGGCCCATGGGCCACCTCCGGCCCGTTGGTCTTATTAATCCAGCCCGCAAATGATTGGTACAGAATTCATATTTGATGTGAATGATTGGATCAATGAATGCGGGAGCTCAAAAACGAGATTATTTCATTTTTGGAGCTACTTGGGAACACGAGAATTTTCCTGATCTGACTGACAGATTGGCTTCATGATTTAGCCTTTACTGTGGAAATACTGACACAAATGAATGAACTGGACTTGACGCTACAAGGGAAAAAAACGGTTTGTGCATGAAATGCAAGCAAACATTATAGCCTTCAAAACCTTCAAAGCAAATGTCAGACAAGTCTGATATGTACTGTTAACAAATGCGTTTTTTTTTTTTTTTTAAGTATCATATCTTGTGGTGACACGGCCCATCTGTCAAATTTTTAAAGACTGTGCAGCCCTGAGCCAAAAAGTTTGCCTACCTCTGGTCTAGATGAGGTGTTAATGAGCGAGTTTGTCTCTATATGCTCTATAAGTAAGAGAGTGAAAGGTTGTATGTCTCCATATGTGGCCTTGTGATTCAATGATAACTAGTGTATAGAGTGTATAAGGATCCACATAAAGAGAAGCGTGCATTTACTTTTTAATTTTACATAAGCGGTTCTCTACTCGGTTTTCTTTATCTATTCCAAAGAGCAACGACAGTCAACCATACCATTACGTTTGATAGACAGTCCAAAGCCTACGGTTTAATACGCTCCATATCTCAGGAAGAAAGAACGAAAACAAACTCAGATCTCAGTTTTCATGAATTTACCCCTATGAATGAATCGGTTTGGCAAACTTCACACGTTTATTACAGCTACTTTTCCCCTCTGTTTTGTAAAAGCCTTAAAAAGGAAATCATATATTTCCAGGTGGCATCCTGTTACGTTTACATGAATTCCATGCATCTTCTTATTTATTTGAGGTTCTCTTCTCATTTTACTTGATTTTTTTTTCACATTTACTGCCAATTTTTAGGATAATATTCCCAGACAGAAACCCTAAAATGGTCTCAATTTCCAGAGAGCTTTCACACCAAAGCACTTTCCACCAGATTGAAGTCATCCATTCACACACAGATAGCGGCACAACTGCCTTGCAAGGATGGCTAGGCCATCAGGAGCAACTTTAATCTCTTGCCTTAGGACACTTGTGGAATTATAGCGAGGGAATTGAGCCACCAACCCTCTGACTGGTACACCTGTTTACACATACACCCCAATTGTTTCGGATGTCACATTTTAAATCACTTAAGTATTGCAATTGTTGCATGATGGAATGGCATGTAGGCACAGTGGCAAGCGCAAGAGCAGAGCTAGAGGATCAATGTGTCTCTAAATGACATGTGGATGAAGGACTGAATGGTCGCGTGTTTATATATGAGGTGTGAATGACAGTGAATAGCTATGACTGTCGAGGAGTGAATGGTTGTTTGTCTCGGTATGACGTTTGAATGACAGAGTGAATGATTGTCTGTCTATCTGTAGCCCAGTGACTGTGACCTCTGGACCAGTGACAGTCACCACTGTCTTGCACATGTTTTCTTTCATTCTGGCTGATAGTCTTCAATTGCTTTGTACTCCTGATGCTTCTCTCCATTCATTCCAACCTGTGTAGACCAGTTTCTTTACCTCTTTTCCACAGTCTCCATTGCTCTGGACGGTTTACTAAGTACTCCAACTTCTTCATCTCCACTCCCTGTAGCCTCACACTTCCATCCCGGTACCTCTCATTCTCACATAAATATTCTGTCTTGTTGTAAATAGCCTTCATTCCTCTCCTTTCCTGAGCATACCTCCACCTCTAGATTTTCCTCAATCTGTTCCCTGCTCTCACTACAGATCATAGTGTCATCTGCAAACATCATGGTCCATGGAGATTGCTGTGTAACCTCATCTGCCAGCCTGTCCATCGCCACTGCAAACCAGAAGGGGCTCAGAGCTGATCCCTGATGAAGTCCCAACTCTACCTCCACCTTGAATTTCTCTGTTACACCCACAGCACACCTCACCACTATCTCACAGCTGGCATACAAATCCTGCACCAGTCTAAGCTACTTCTCCGCTACTTCAGACTTCCTCATACAATACCAGAGTCCTCTCTTGGCACCCTGCTGTATGCTTTTTCTAGGTCAACAAAAACACAATGCAGCTCCCTCTCGCCTTTTCTGTACTTCTCTATTTGAATACTCAAAGCAAATACTGCATCTGTAGTACTCTTTCCAGGCATGAAGTCATACTGCTGCTCACAAATGCTGACTTCTGCTCTGGGTCTAGTTTCCACAACTCTTTCCCATAACTTCACTGTATGGCTCATCAACTTTATTCCTCTATAGTTACCATAATTCTGCACATCCCCCTTTTTCTTAAAAATGGGCACCATCACATCTTCTCCATTTCTCGGGCATCTTATCACTCTCTAAGATTCTGTTTAATAATCAAGCCAGCAACTCAACCGCTGCCTCTCCTAGACACTTCCGTACCTCCGCAGGTATATCATCGGGACCGACTGCCTTTCCACTCTTCATCCTCCTCAATGTTTTCCACACTTCACTTTTACTAATCTCTGCTGACTTAATCACCTCTTCTACCATACCCTCCCTTTAAGTTTTTTTTTTTTATTTTCCTCACTCATAAGCTCTTCAAAGTACTCTCTCCATCTTCCCATCACTCTTCTAGCATCTGTCAATACATGTTCCTCTTTATCCTTAATCACTTGGACCTCCTGTACATCCTGTCCATCTCTATCTTTGTTTTACAAACCTGTATGAATCATTCTCTCCCTTCTCACTGTCCAACCGAGAATACAAGTCATCACCCTTTGTTTTGCCATTGCTTCCTATATCTGTATCCTTACGCTGTATCTCCCTGTACTCCTGTCTGTTCTCTTGAGTCCCCTCTGTCAGACTTCTTCTTTGCTAACCACTCTCTGTATATTCTTCCTCATTCCATCACCAAGTCTCCTTATCTACTTTCCCTCCAGATGACAAGTACTCTCCTACCTGTCTCTCTGACCACATTAGCTGTAGTTGTCCAGTTATCAGGAAGCTCTCCCTGACCATCCAGAATCCTTTTCAACACTGCCCTGAAAAGCATACATCACTCCTCCCTTTTCAGCTTCCACCACTTTGTCTCCTGTTCTGCCTTTGTCCTCTTGATCTTCCTTGTCACAAGAGTCATCCTACAAACCACCACCCTATGCTGTCTGGCTACACTCTCACCTACCACTACTTAGCAGTCATTGATCTCTCTTCAGATGACCTCATCTATACAGGGTGTAGTCCACCTGCATACTCCTACCCCAATTGCAAATTACCCTATGTTCCTGTCTTTTCTGGAAAACAATTATTCTCTACAGTTATTTCCATCCTTTTTGCAAAGTCAACCACCATCTGTCCCTTTAGGTTCCTATCCTGTATACCAAACCTGCCCATCACTTCTTCATCACCTCTATCAGCCAGCACCAACATGTCCGCTGAAGTCTGTGCCAATTCCCACTCTCATCTCTGGGTATATTCTGCATCACTTCATCTAACTCATTCCAGAACTTCTCATAGTAACTCACAACACTGAGCATCACACCATCAATTTCCAGCCTACATGACATTCTTTTCACCTCCAGAACATTCCTAACAAACTCAATGCACAATGTAAAAACTCCTCCTTCAAGAACCCCACAATAGCCCAATTTCCAGTGGTACCCTGCAGGTTATTGGCACCAATGGCGGTCGTTGTTAACCCGGGCCTCGACCGATCTAGTATGAGATTCTTAGGTTCAATTTACATGTTTGGTTTTGGCACAAGTTTTATGCCGGATGCCCTTCCTGTTGCAACCCACTCCATTTTATTTAGGCTTGGGACCGACTTGGGGAGACACTGGCCTGTGCCTCCCTGAGGCTGGCTCAGAGAGAGACTGGCCCGTGCCGTCCTAAGGCTGCAAATTTTTATATGTATTCTTTTTTTTCTTTTCCATGGACTTTTTTTTACCGACTGACATCACTCCTGCACATTAGATAGGAGCCGGTAATGGGACTGTCTGCAACAGGCGCAGACAGAACTGAACTCCTCACTTCTCGCTTCCGGGACCGAGCGACATTCCCATCCCTCCCGGGGCTGTTTAACTTTTTCGGAACTCGCACTTCAGTGATCTAAAAAACCATTATAGATCATTGGTGAGGACATCAGAGGGACAGCGACTCTGCCCAGCGGCACGGAGTCTTCCTAGTACATCTGCAACATCAGGTGGGGGAGTAAAAAATAAACAAGCGGGTATAACGTCTCAGGACAGCGGAGAAAATATTCTCGCAGAAAAAAAAACAAAAAAACAGACGAGCCAGTGTGAAAATCTGACGCGAGAGAGAGAGAAATGAAACCAGACGCTGTATATGATACAGGATCCATGGCCGGTGCACCACTGAGAATATCTGCTTTACTTTAAAAACATTTCATCCCGCTTTATGAAATTCTCCAACATAAGCCTCCCTAAACCACTGCGGAGGGAGTCCTTGGAGCGGGTTAAAGGTGCTCTCAGTGCTACAAAAGGTTTGAAGGCACATCAGCGGCTTTGAAAGCAGCATCGCCCCTAATAGTGTTCGGGCTGTCAGATCACCGCAGCTCCTTCCACACCGTGAAAATAATTACACCAAATGTTTTGTTTGAGCCGGCGCGCCTTGATGTATTATCAAAGGAATATAAGAGCCAGAAAGAGAGAGAGGGGGGAGCAGGGGTAGGGAAGAAGGCGAGGAAGATGCTGAAATGGAGGGACACATAAAAAGGATGAGAGGAAGAGGAGTCTTGGAACAGGGCAGCAAATGACTGTGACAATGAGGGTTCAGAGCATAATTGTTTGAGGTTAAACATCTTTACTTTGCAGTGCGAAACTGTCAGCCCAAATGAAAACAGTTACTGGGGCCTTTATTCTGTAAATTCCAGGGTTTCGCCGAACCCCAGATCTCTGACCGTGCCAAAAATAACATTCAAAAACGAGCAGAGGATGCGTCCAACAGTCCAATTCAAGATGGCGTTGAGTTATGTTCAGACGCGTATACTCCGGAGTATGTGTTCATTCCAGCAAAAATGATCCAAAAAGTCTGACTTTATGTTCTATCCGTTTGGTTTCTGCCCCCCCCCCAAAATCCCATTTTTCTTTTAAGTAATACATACAGGCTTGTTGTTATTCTTGCTGCTACGGCATCGCTTTGCTGTGCTCCATCTTACTATATAACAGAGAGGAAACTGTCATTTCAGCAATAAGTCATGGAGTGTTTCATTCCACATCCAAAAGAGCTTTTGGGCAGAGTCGGCCTTAACTGTGTAAAATTGATTGTTTAGCTGGCTAAGCCACCTTTGAGATAGAAAGCAGAGTGAATAAAGCCTCCCTGGATGTGTGTGTGTGTGTGTGTGTATTTTAATATTATTCATCATAATATTGCTTTATGAGGTTTTAAAGTAGCAAACGTACATGAGCGTCCGTGTGAGGATGTGAGACCTTTGAGAAGTGATTCAATGCAAAGATTTGATGGCCGACTGTAAAAAAAGATAAAAAAGAATCCTTGGCGGAAAGGGGGGTTCAAACTAAAACCAGTGCAAGGGTGTTTAGCTCTGCGATGACACAGCAAAGGGGAACGTCGATACCACCAGGGTTCAGTGTCCCTTAGATTTATGGGCCTCTTATTAAGACAAGGATCAGGGGTCCTACAGTACCCCCACAGTCTGATTTGTTTCAACCTACCATAAGACCATTGGAACACCGGGCCGAACCTGAACTGAAGGCTAATGAACACACCAACAATATTATATCCCATCCAGGTTCTCTAGCTATCTCAGATGTGACTTGCTTAAGCTGAGTTTATTATGCGCAGCTCGCCGGCCCTAAACCCCGCAGCCCAATCTGATCTGCTCTGGATATAAACATTTGTTTTACATCAACATCCTCCAGTGAGATACGCTTCTAAAGACCTAATAAAGGTGCTAAATATCTTCACCCATCTTTCGTAATGCATTAAGGGTCCATTTAAATTTCTGTCAAAAACAAACTCAGACCACAGGGTTAACAGGGTTAATATTCACAGTCAGACAGGTCTCGTGACATTTTCGAAACTAGGAATGCTGGGTGAGGGGGGGGTGTTAGGAGCATCCAAGCTTAAGAGCATCTTAAAGGGACAGTTAACAGAAAATCCTACCCTTTGATTCCTTTGACATTTCAAAATGTTTTCTGCAAATCCCTGTGTACAAATCGTGAAAAAGTACTTCATCCAAATGAAAAGAATAGCTCTGTCGGAGGAAGGCACAGTCAATCAGTGTTTGGCACCCTAACACGAGGAAGGTCCCCGGTTCAATTCCGACTGGGGACATTCCTATGTGTAGTTTGCATGTTCCCCCTGTGTCTGCACAGGTTTCCTCCAGGTTCTCAGGTTTCCTCCCACAGTCCAAAAACATGAAGAAGGTTCAGACATATGAATGAGAGAGCAAATAGTTGTAAGTCTCTATATGACATATAAATGAAAGGGTGAGTGATTGTTTGTTTCTTCATGTTTTATGAAAGAAGGAATGAATGGTTATTTGTCTTTACCTTACATCTCGACAAATGATACTTGGCTAGGATCAGGGAGCCTTGTGACCCAGAGTGCAGGATAAGCATTATAAATAAGGAATGAATGAATCAATAATTAATAATGATGATGAGAATAAACATCAGACAGACCTACTATGATGCCGGTGCTGAAACCACAAATTGCCCACATATGTGAATGAGCGAGTGAATGGTTGTTTGCCTCTATATGCGGTTTTGTGGTCAGTTCAGGGTGAACCCAACCTCTGGTCCAATGACAGCTAAGATAGATAGTGAATGAATACTTTCAGAGGCCTGTATTCCACAGGTATTCAGAGTCAACTGGTGAGACTGCGCACGGCCGATTCCACCTCCTTTGATAGGACTACTAGCACATCATTGGTAAAAAGCAACAGGGCTACAAACAGACAACAAAACGAGGCTTCTGGTTTGAAAACCTTGCTCCAGCACATTAAAATTCTGCAATACAGAGTAAAAATTAGCCAGAAATCATTTGGATGGAGACAAACTTCGATACACTCTATACAGAATCTTCTATTGCTGCCGAACACTGACCAATGAGGGTGTTTTGTTGTCAATGCCGGTGGGTAAAGCGTTAAAAACGCCAATTTGTATTTCAGATAAGATATTTTCGAGGCCAGTCAGAATGAAATCCATAATGAAACCTCATCATGAAAGATTCGCTGCATAATGCGAAAAAAGGACAGCTGTGATTAATCGTGTTTACCTCTGGCTGTCACGGTTCACGGAACCGCAGACTTTCTGTACCGAGATTGGCTTGAAAAACCTGGAAAGCCGCGTGACGCTTTCGATCTGTTTGACCTCTGGCTCCTGCAGCTGCCGGTTGTTGTGCCCAACAGCTTGGCACAGCAGCTCCTCCAGAAGGAAACCAGATGTGTCCCTCATCCTACCAATTCCTGGGCTTTTGGGAAACCCTTGATCTAAGGTGAAGGGGAAGAAAGACAAAGATAAAAGAAGGACACGTAAGACCCGAGGAGCTGAAAGGACGGGCTGAAATGGGGTAAGGAGACAGGAGGTTAGGGTTAAATTGAAAAGCAAAAAGCAAAAAGCAAAGTTATTGAAAAGGAAGAGCGGAACACAATGTGAAAAATGTGGACAGGTGAAGCGGACGAGCCCAGCGTCTCATTAAGTAATAAAAGAAAAAAAAAACTCCAAAGAGTCGAGTCAGGAAGCAGATGCCATAGCTTCAATGGCATTTTGAACAGAGAATCACAAATCAAAAGAAAAGTCTTAGTGACCTTTTAGACAGAATCCCCCAGGGAGATGACTGAAGAGACAAAGGCACCCACGTAAACACATGCACAGAAAGCCCTCCTTAGGCTCAGTCAATGGAGACAGCGCCGGCGTCTTGTCCTTGCCGGCCTCCTCGGGGCTGTGCTGTAGGCCTTCCGCAGGGACTCAACCTCCTCTCGCGGGGCGATCTGTTTGAAAATGTGTAAAAAAACCATCACGGTCCCTCACTGGCACAGGGTGAGACTCTAGTCGTATATATCATCTCGGGAGAGCACAGCTTGCCAAAGTGGTGAGAGCAGGCACTGTGCGAGGACGAGGACAGCATGAAAGAGTTACAGGGTGAGAGTAAGATGCTTGTTTTGGTTTGCTGTGTCTACAACAGGATTAAAAATAAAAAAGGCCATGAGCGTATTCATTCACGCATTATCAGTACCGCTTATACCACACTCAGGGTCACGGACGGATTGGAGCCGAACCCCATTGCAGAGGCGGGGTTCACCAAGGACAGGGTTGCTCGTCGATGACATGGCCCCATTTAGTGACATACAACCATTTATTATCTCATTCAACCATTCACTCTCTCCTTCACACATTACATCAGGCACTCCATTTGGCACTCAAATATTCCCCATGGGAATCAATAAAGTGTTATCCATCTTACCTTATATTCGATGTGCGGCCATTCACTCTGTCGTTGTTTGTCTCTGTATGACGTATGATACGTGAATGAGAAAGTGAATATGAGAATGGAGGTTGTCTGTCTGTGTGTGAGTGGACCATTCACTCTCATTCACATGTCTGGGCAATTTTGAATTTCCACTGAACCTCTTGCATGAATTTTGGACTGTCGGAGGAAACTAGAGAACATTTGAGCCTTGAAGCAGAAGCACTAACCATCACCCCACTGTATCGCCCCTTATAAGACATACATGATAGAATATGCATGTCACCCTTTGCACAAAGATAAATGGGATTTTTTTCAGAAACGTTCAGCAGAAACCTTCAACTGCACTGATTCTTTCAGCAGTGATGGACATATGAGAGCAAGGAGGACTTCTCTATATTGAAAGGCAGAGGCACCCGTATAGAAATAATTATACAACAGCAACATCTGATTAAATTGTTATAAATAAACATCAGGTATGAACCGGTGTGTTTTTGTGATTCGGTAGTGTTAGTTGTTTTGAAATCTGTTCCTTTCCTGCTAAGATAATTGTGAAACGCCCACACATAAAATATTGCAAGCACTTATAAGGAAGCAGCGGCATGGACTACATCATCAAATCAACTCAAAATAGAATTGCTTGACCAACTTGATGTTGTTAAGCACAACATGTTAGCAACAGATGGAAAATCAATGGCCTTCGATCTGTGGTTTGATCACATGACTGATTGCAGCTTCTCGTCTTGACGCCTGTTCGTTATTGTAGCCGTAACGTCAGTTGCGTTTCAGGTTTGATCAAAATGCGCCCATCCCTTTATGTGGGGCCAACAGCAGGGCCAATTAGACCCGGGTCGACGTGCCAAAACTCGCTGGAGTCACAGAACGAGCTGCGAAGCATCCATCTCCACACGCCACGGCAATAATGTGACAGCTTTACTGAATCAGCTGCTGGGGTACACGCTGGGCTTCGGTGGTTTGTTGGCGTTCGCTTTTTGGTAAATATATAGCAAGTGTAGAGCGTTAGCCAGAATTACAGGGAGGGTGTACAAGACAGTGGTGAGACCACAGATGCTTTCTGGTTTAGAGACATTGGGATTGATGCAAAGATGAAAATGTTGAGGTACTCTTTAGAAGTGAAAAGGATGGATAGGCTCAGGAAGTAGTCCATCAGAGGAACAGCACATGTTAGATGTTTTGGAGATAAAGACAGACTGAGATGGTTTGGTCATGGACAGTAGAAGGATGATGAAGATCTTGTTTGAAGGGTTGTGAGGGTGGAACAACCAGGCAGGAGGTCTAGAAGAAGACCAGAGAGGAGATTTATGGATGGAGTGAAAGAGGACATGAAGTTAGTTGGTGTGAGAGAAGACGATACTGAAAATAGGGTTAGATGGAGGAAATTGGTTCCCCGCTGAAAGAAAATGAAAAAGAAAAAGAAGAGCCTTGTATCCTCCACCACGCCAACCATCTGGATGGACGCCATGTTGAAGCTCAAAGCATCATTATACATATACATACACACACACACACACACGCATATATATATTATATATATACATACATACATACATATATATATCGACCAATTGTGTCACCTGACTCTTGCGAAATGGATGTTTTGTTCTACTGGCAGTCTGCCGTCAACAATGAACATTGAGCGAGTCAGCATTCGCTCAATAATGAAAGATTTAAGTTGAAGTGATTTTTTGGAGGCAATAACAGCAAACATTGGACAGGGAGCTGTTGTCATTCCTGCTGACAGCAGCCCTTTGGAGAATTCAGAAGAGCAGAGCTTCATAAGTGCTGATGCTCCGCTGAGCCAGTCGGCAACCGATGCCTCTCAAATTTGGATCCAAGTTACGTGACGGTGAACCAGAACGCCGACGTGAGTGGAGAGACCGGCATTTCCTGTCGGATCTGGAGCGTGTGATTGTATCAACAACATGAATTATGACAACGTAAACATCTGCAATAACTCAATAGGTTGCCTGGAACCAATCTTACAAAACCATATCATCTCCAACACAGAGCATGAGGTAACACATGTACTGGGATGTACAATTTATCTAAGTCCACGCACTTTCCCAGGAAAGTGTGTGTGTGTCTGCATATTTGGGATGACGTGATATTTGCTTGGATCACCAAAACGCATAACCAATTCAGAGTCTGTCAATCGTGTCCCTCTGGAGTATAGTTACATTTATGTTCATCGGGTTACTTCCTGTTTACGTTCGACCATTAGAACAGAATAGCTGAACCACCATCAAAATAACATTTAATTCCCAACGGCCACCACGCGCAGCCAACCATTAGCCTTTAAAAAGTGGAGCCGCACAAGACAAGGGAGAAAAACTGAAATAATGAGACAACTTACAAAACACAAATCTATGTTAGCGATAGTAAGTGGTGTTTACCAACTATTGGGTACTGTGTCCTTCCCACACCTGTTACTGCAGCGTGTTGTAGTTTGTGTAATTGAATGTGTATGTGCATACTTTCTGGGGTCAATTGATTGAATGGGCGAAGAAAAAAAGAAAAGCATTTGTGATACAACCTTGCTCCGAGGCAAATAAGTGCTTTGCATGATTACTACCACTCTGTCTGACATGGGAGTGAAATCTGTACACCCAGGAGCTATAATATTACCAGTCTTCTCTATTTACATATTTATGCTGTAAAAACCTCCTCATCTGCAGTCGCAATCTAAAGTCATCGTGTCAGTGTGACTTCGGTGTTCTTGAAGCCAGAAAGTTTAGAATAAAGTTTCCTGAACACAAAAAAAAGGAAAAAAATGTTTACATCCCAAAGGCCAAAATGGAGAGTCTAGGAATTTAAAACCTCGAAACGCCTTTGATTGTCGGCGTGCCGACTGAAAATGATATTGCAAAATGAGAATTTGCAGGGAGCCGAGGGAATGAAAGGGATTTCTGTCAGGATTATCCAATCTTTGCCTGATTATCCGGGGAAACATGGAGCTGCATCAGGTAGGGGAGGTTGTAATTGTGGGTGTGCAGTTTCTGTTTACCACCAGCACCGGTGCTCTCCTGCGCCGGGGTTCGGGTTTGTGTTGCCTCTTTGAAAAGCAGTGGCGTTGTACCCTGATTGAGATAATTAGCATGAGAATTGAACCATCACAACGCCCCACTACGCTGGATGATTACCCCCGGTGAGTCTCTCAGTTCAACTAGTGTTTTACCTTTTTTAGGCTTTGCAAACAAGACGGAACATGTATTTGGCTGCAATTTGACAGAAGAGGCACAGATTGTGGAGGCGCTTGTCATTCTGCGCGATGACAATGGGTAGCTGTAAGACTTCCATCCGCATAACACCTGCTCGAATAACACAATAACCTTTACGGCGATGCTCTTACGCCTTTGAAAATGAGCTGTCTCTTTGCGTACATGACAAGATGATGTGTGGGTACCTTAAGTGGAAATGATTAGAAGTGCTACTGTTGAAAGGACATCTTGGTTCAGCCTCAGTGGCATGAGGAGCTGCAATGAACACAAGGAGGGTGTGAAACAGAGCCCGATATTTAACTTTTCAAATTCAATTTTCAAAACAGTCATGTTTTTAGAAAGCCCTGATAAGAGAGTTCCAGGAGCACCTTTTATACACAGATTTACTTTTGTTGCCTAAGGCCCCAAGGCACACTTTTCCATGTCCTGCATAGTCCGACGGCTGCAGACCATCCAGCGTTTTTACTGCGTCCGTGTTGGCCCATCATGACAGGGCACAAGGTGTGTGCATTCGAAGCACACCCCAGAACTCCAGGTGGTGGTAATGTACTTCAGCTAAACAGAGTGAAGCTTTAGGACCAAGTAAGAAGAGAAACGGGGAATTACATGCAAATGAAAAAGCATTAACTCTGTTATTAGTAGCACCAGGAGCTGCTTGTTTACAGGCTATAGTCTGATGGAGGATGGCGAGGCAGCCACAGTGTCACTTCACGCCCAGGGGGCAGAAGAGACGTCAGAAGATTAAATGCGCGTACTTGCAGCGTAATTTTGTCAGTTACGTGGCAAAACCACTGCAAGTTAGTGACAGATTGTTGCAACTTCCAACTTAATGACGTCTGCCAGAAAAATCATGTGCGCCAACATAAAGCAAGGTTTGAAAGAATCTGTAAATGACCTGCGTTTGAAACTTCCTTGAGGCTGCGCTATGCAGACAAGCTGTTGAACGCTCTTTCTGGTGGCTACATCTGCAGTCCACATGGTAAATCCGTTTTGTATGGTTTTCAACATTGTTTGCGAGATGTGACTAAATTAACGTTTTCAGACAATGTAATGTTGATAGTGGACTCCTTTGTTATTCATTATCATTCATTCATTATCTGTAACTCCTGTCCTGCAATCAGGGAGTGCAACAACCTATCCCAGCCGTGGTCACAGTCACTGTCCCATTCAAACACCCCACTCTCATTCACACCTCATATAGATATACAACCATTCACTCTCTGATCCACATGCCTGTACATTTTTGGATGGTAGTAGGAAACCAGAGAGCCCAAACTTAACTCCTGCGGAGCCCATGCAAACTGCACACAGAAAGGCATCTAGTCAGAATTGAACCAGGGACAGACAACCTTTCACTGCCTCATCCACACATCATATCGAGACATACAACCATTCGCATCCTGGCAATTTAGTCTCCAATGTTTTTGGAGTTTGGGAGGAAACCCAGAGGAAACACTCAGCATGAAAACGTAAAATCCATGCAAAAAAGCCCCCCTATTCATATCAAACCAGGGACCCTCCTGGTGTGAGGGGGAGCACTAACTAATGCGCCACCATGCTGCCTCTATCTGGTTCTAGCAAAGGTAAATGTATCTGGGCTGTGACTTGTAGCACACATGCCTGACTTCCGCTTATAAAAGGAAGGGTTCAACGTTTCCTGACGGCGACAAGCACATTCAATGGGGGACTGACGGGTCAATAATGCTAATTTGGTGTCGTAGGTAGCGAGGGTTATCCTCTTCGCTGCTCTTCTTTATCCTTCCATCCCATAGTGAGTCACATTGGCGCTGAACTAGCTCACTCCATCCAGGAGGTTGACATGGTAGCGGTACATGTCCTTGATTCCCTCCTCCTCTGGGAGCTGAGAGCAACTAAGGGGGGCGGGGTGGGGTTTGGGGGTGGGGATTGCAAGCAGGCCATCCAGCTCTGTTGTGTGCGGGGGTCAACCAAACTGTGCTAAACTACATGGCTGCGTCAAAACGTCTCCTCTGCGATTACCGCCTCTGACACACGGATATCGTAGGCCAGCTGCTCCGCCACCTGCCTACGTGGAACGGTGAAGCGGAGGATAAATGAATCACAGCGACGGGGAGGAAAGGATGAGGTATGAGGCAGGGGCAACAGGGAGGGGAGGGGAGATTCTAAAGACAGGAAAAAAAGAGACGGCAGAGGAAAATGGATACATGAGATATTGGATGGGAGACAGGCAGAGACAAAGAGCAAGACCGTAATGGCAAATAAGAATTTTCCAGGCTTGGGCGTACATAGCAAGACCCCCTGAAATACATAATTAAATTGTGGCATTCAGTGATTCTCTTTTGTGATCTCTCAAAAGCAGGAAACCACAACAGCCACGAAATGAGAGACATTTTTATTAATTCCTGCAGGTCTCTTTAGATGCAGCTCACTCTGTATTCAGGGACATCATTATCAAAATCTACAAAAGCTCTTATCAGTTATAAAACTGCATAGCAGCGAGCCTGTGTGTGTGTGTGTGTGTGCGTGCACTTGACAAGGCTCGGCTGCAATCTCTGCTTTACATCTTTTGGCTTCTGAGGCGAATGGGCAGTCTAGCTTTTCTGCTGTGTTTCTGACATTTCTATTAAGGGTTGCATGAAGGCTAAACGGCTATGTGACACACTGGACAAAGCTGTGTAAAGAGCCTGAACAAAGGTGTTTGAGACACATGGGTTCCGGCCGACTGTCCAAGCACGGGCACTTGAAAACAACAACAAAAACACCACCCAAGCGTCATCTGGCTCAAAACAACATTCAGCCCTGTTGCTTTTAATGCCAAAATGTGTTTGGATGAGCCTCCTCATTGAATCGCCCCCCCTTTCCACTCACGATTTTCAATGTCAGAACCTTCATTAATGGACTCATCGGGGCACAAACTCTTTTCATTAAGGGACGTATAACACACGTCTCACTGGGGTTTTGTCGTTATCTGTTGCTGCAGCTACACTTGGTTGGTGGTGGTGCTGGGGGGGGGTTGCAAGGCTTTCGAGGCGCACCTGCTGGGGCACGGATGACTCCTCCCGCCGGGCTGTGATGGAGGTGCCCCTCAGTGGAATTGCACCACTCACTCTCCGCGTCCTTCATCCGCAAGTCCTTGGATGCACCAGGAATGATCCACAGAACTAATAACTTGTGCCGGGTGGGGAGAGTCCAAGGACGAGAGAGAGGAGAGAGAGAGGCTGCTAAGTGTTGTAATGTTTAACTGCGGCCCACCCCGGAGGAACGGCAGGAAGGAGGTTCGTGCAATTACACAAAATGACATGTATCCTCCAATTATACAAGAGGACATCATAATCTGAGTGTTCAAACTCCACTCCCTCACCAGCAACCTGAGCACAATGCATAAACAACCCCTTACCTCACATTACCACAATTCATGGATCTGGCAGGACGTCCTGAATGATACTAACGGACGGATGCAGTGCAACACATGTCAACGCGTGTGTGTGGGAACACGCACACGCACGGGACATGAAAACATGAGTACAGGTCAGCCCATGTAAATGGCAGCAGTGTGTTCCCAGGCAGAGGGCGGTAATTAATTCTATTAATTTAATTGAAGAGAGGACAGTGACTGTGCAGGTTCACTGAGCACAAACTAGCAAACTCAGCCGAGGCGGTGGGGGTGGGGGTTAAATATTCCACAGCTCCAGCACTATTCTTCCTCTTCTCCGGCATTTAATTTGCACCATTGTTGCCCGAGTGAAGAATCAGAGAAAAACTATTGATACAGCAATTTACACAGCGTCATATGCAATCCTTAGGACAGGAAAGAGAAAAATAGCTTGCTGGGTAAATAAGGAACAGAGAACCTGAGTAGGTGGCGGATCTGTTGATATAGAATTAGAGTGGATTGTAAAAAAAAAAAAAAAGACATCATTGCTTTTGTTATTATTGATGAAACAATTTAAGGGAAATAACATGGCCGGAAAAAGAAATGCTCGTCATTTACTTTAAATAAAATGGTAATAATTTAAGTATGAAATGTGGAAAATATTTGAAATGTGAAATAATGAAGTGTTTTTTTCCCCATAAAATATAAAAATCAATGAATTAAAAAAAAGGGTCAAAGGCCCAAAAGTGGTATTATGAGTCCGGTTATTTATTTTTTGAAGACATATAATCGCAAGTTTCAAGTGCTTCTCGATGTGACGCAGTGAAGGCATCACCACAGAGACACAGAGGAAGGATCACTACCATTACCAATTTTCCTTAATTTCCAACATAAAGCTTTTGCCTTTCTTATACAGTTTTAAAAACATAATGGCTACCCCTCCTTGATGTATACTGTCGCTTTCACGAATAATAACTAAAGATGTTTTTTTTCCCTGCTGCCAAGTGGGGCTTGACCTCACGATTCCCAGCTTTTCGGGTCAGTTCCAAAGAGGCTTTCAATGTTTCCTCAAACTTCTTTTTCATGCATGGTGCATTTGCTTGTTTCTCCATTTTTTTTTTTTTTTTGCAGCTCACTCAAAAAGAGACTCAGTGCGTTTTCAGCCCCACCGCCACCACCTGTTTGATCAAAGATTGCCGTTCCCATGTATTATCCTGGAGTGTCGAGCAGAAGAACATCATTGCTGAAGCCACTTTTGCAGTGCTCCGGGTGATCAGTTCGAATGCCATTTTGGCAGGAGACAACCGGAGATCGGTGATGGATAGATACCTCAGCTCAGCGGTAATCTCCTGAACGGCCTCGGGAGTCCTGGTTGGATTTCCTCGCCGGCCTACCTTCGATGCTTGCCTTTCACCTGAAGTGAATGGAGTTGGGAGATTACTTGAGATGAAACTTACAGATAGTTAGCCATTTAAAAAGGCTACGCTTGCTATTGTTGATTAGTGCCAATAGGACTACAAATTTACTCCAAATGGACGCCTCTTTAGACAATGTGTCATTCAAGAAATGTGCATCCGCCTGACAGCAAGAGGTTCCCTAGTTAGTTCAGTCCCATGTCAGCATGGGTTTCCTCCAGGTTCTCCGGTATCCTCCCACGACCCAAAAACATGCAGGAGGTTTATGCCCCTCTGGCATCCCTGATTTCAGTATAGATAATGAATGAATGAGTAATTTGGATTGTTTACATATAAATCAACACTTAAAATGCCGTGCCGTGCAGTGCATAGTCACGAATGCTTTGATTTGCACCAATCCACCCTTTGTTTTCACTATTAAAATCCATCATTATAATCTCAGCTCACTATTCTTCCTTTGTCTGTTATCTTGAGCGGTCATTAGTCCCGACGGAGCCCCGAACTTCCATGTTTGTGCAATTGTGGCAAGATTTTCTTTTGTATAAATGAAAATCCCAACTTCGGAGGAGACCATCACACATTTCCTTCGTCCTCCCACAGATAATCACATAATTGCACAATTTCGGGGAGAACCATGCAAGGTGATTATGTGGTGCTAGTCATTTTTAAAAGATTTGCCAGAGGAGGGGAAGGGGGAGGGGAATATTCAGGGCTTCAAACTGCGCTGGAAAGACGGTAGCAAGATGCATCTAAGCATTGAATCTAAATTTGTCAGTTAATAGGAGGATGTCCTCATTTGAATTTTAAAGTTTTCTTTCTTTGTTGATGAAGATTCAATTACTGCAAAATTTTGCCCAATTCGTAGGTCAGATTGCATTTCTCGGACCAGTGAGAAAAAAGAAAACATCCTGGGCTCCTGCTGCTGACCAATTGGAACTCTGAAGGCTCCGTCACTTTACATTGTCTAATTGCATCTCACTTTATGTGTTGAGGCTTTAAGAGACCTACATTATACAGCTTAACTCTGTCCTGGTAGGTCCTGTGGCAAACAGTTGCATGACATATGAATGAGACCGTCGGTGGTTGTGTCTCTGGATGACATGTGAATGATAGTAAATTGTTATCTTTCTTGTATGCTTCCACATGTGAATAAGAGCGTGAACGGTTGAATGTCTCTATGATGAGTGAATGAGAGTGAATTATTTTATGCTGCTACATGATGTGAGATGTGAATGAGAGTGAATGTTTGATTATCTCTATATGTGTCCCCATGATTGACTGGCAACGGCTCCAGGGTGAATCAACCCTTGCCTATGACAGTTTGGACCCCCCCAGCAACCCTGAATGCAGGATAAGCAATATAGATAATGAATGAATGAATATGTCTTCCTTCCCCAACCCCTTTGGAGGCACTAGAGTGGGCAGATAATGACTTATATTTCATTTCTGGGAGTATTAGTCTTTGAACAAATGAGGGGGAGTGACACATACTGTAATTATTTTTTCATCTTCAGATCTACAGTACAGCGAGCGCATTGTTTTAACACATGGAGTGGAGGGAGGGGTCGACCTAATGAGGCTATCGCCCCTGCAATCTGTCCGTGGGTGTGCGCGTCTGTGTGTGTGGCCTATTTTATATGATCAATGGGGCTTGTTGTTGTCCGACTGGCCCCTTGTTCAGACTAGCATCCCCCTCTCCTCATCCTCACTCATTTTTAACTTTGCAATACTGAAACGCAAGACTTACCTCTGCAGTCTGCCAGGTCACGGGTGTTGTTTACCTGCGGCTTGGACTAACTGCCAGAAAAGGTTACACGGTCTCGGCTGTCAGCCCACCTCCGTTTCAAAACACCACGGAAACAAAAAAGCCAAAGAGTCGCCCTGATGGAGACTTCCAGGTTGCTTTGTCTTCCTTCAGTCTTTGAGATCTTGGCCAGGGGGAGCTGAAACTTAAAATCCACATATCATCGAGGGCGCGATATCCAAATCACAGGAGAGAATAAATCAAGAAGTATCAGCATTCCCAGTTGCAAAACAACAACTATCACTATTTTTATCTCCAAGACACCACGGTGGCCAGTTGTGAGTGCCTCCAAGCAATGGCGAGCCTTTGGCTTCCATCTTCTAATCCAGGGATTGACAGCTGCTGCCTGTGGGGAGCAGGCGATGAATAATTTGTGGGCAGAAAGAGCTGCGGGCGGCCGGCGAATTCTTAGACAAAAGTAATAAAATGGCGAAGTCAACAGCTTCATGAACTATTTATCTTCGTGGAACCGATATGTCCTCTCTCAGTCTCTGTCTGTTCTGCTCCACTCCGGCCATCTCACTTGTCAGAGCCCACAGATGGGGCCGGGATTTTATTGAACCTTTGATTCAGTTTCAACCCCTCCCCCCCGCCGGAATTGTCACTTTTTTAAGGACTGTCTGCAATAAAGGAGCCTGGTTATTGGGAGAAAAGAGCTTAATGAAAAAAGAAGAAGAAACTTTCACAGGGAAGCTGGAGGAGAACGTGGCATCGTGTGATCGAACAACAGACCAAGCAATGGAGTTGACAATGATCAATAACATTAATATGGGGTGCCAGAGAACAGTCCGCTGCAGGCGCATTCACTATCCGTGGCTGAGAACAACAGCAGGCAACACCTTAAAACTTATGTACTCTTGTGTTATTCGACCTGTCACAAATCCAGAGGTTTGTCCACCTCGTAAGATCTCACTTTGGAAAATGGTGGACAACTTTTAAACACCCCATCATCAACAACAATGTCCCTAGAAGGGATGGAAGCAAACAAATGGTTGCCAGGTGATGCTCTCTGCAATTGTTTTGATAACCAGTCACCTGCACATACTCCAATAATACTTGAATCAATCGAATGATTTGTTGTTCCCTTTTTTTAACTGTACTACATCTTGCGAGAGGATTCTTGGGTGGAATTCTTGCTGGGATCACCAGGAGTTCACATTCCCATTCCTTTGGTGTCGGAAAACATTGTGGCCTCCTTTCCGATCTCTACTGCACACTTTACAAAATAAGAGTAGTTATTGAAGAAACAAACTTTCAAAATAAAGAGAAGTTGTTTAAACAAGCCGTTCTGAAGGGCAAACTAACACAAAACAAAGTTGATCTAATATGATTTTGTACTTCTGGGAAATAACGCAGATGAAAAAAATAAAAAATGAAAATCGGTCGATTAGCGAATCAAATGAGCCCATTTATATTGATCTCATATTACATCAAATAAAGAATCTGGCAAATCTACATCTTTTCTAAGATCTATGCTTATATGAAAGCTCTCAGCGGCATACTAAAAGCTTTAGAGGCAACTTCCGATGGTTTGGGAGTTCGATTTATTAGGAGTTACAGACGCACTATTATGAGCTCTCGCAAACTAGTGAACATTTATATGAAAAAAAAAAGGAAAGAGTAATTGGTGAGTGTGTGAGTGTGTGTGTGTGTGTGTGTGTATGTTCATTTTTCAGTCTCATGTCTTTCTGCTTGAGTTCCACATCGTGAGTCAAGAAATGCAAGTTTGAAAAAGCAAGCATATGAAACAGTTGTATTAGGATTTCTAAAAGATGTAACGCAACTGCAATGATGTCGATTAATGAAGATTTAGAGACTAATTTAGAGACTAATGTGATTATGATTAACATGAAATGATAATAAGCTAATAAATTAGCTATTTTGCGTTATGATCTCAGAAAGTGAATCAAGTCGACTCAAGTTATAGTGAAGGCAAAATTTTTCTTGGTACAAATTATAGTTTTTCCATTAGACCTTATTATCCATTAGATCTTATTTTGAAAAGCGTCTTGTTTCTGCCTTCGCCTTACTGCCACACTTAACTCTATCATCCTATTTCACACATCAGCTACCACAAGCTAGTGTAATGCAGACAAGCACCCATGTTGTGTTGTTGGTCCCGAGAAGCCAAAAGAGGTCCTCGCCCCTCGCCCTGACTCAATTCACCCCTTAAATACCCTGCAACCAATTAACAAGAGGCATGAGTAGGGCCCCATATCTTTTAACAACCTAGAGCAGGGGTGCTCAAACTTTTTCAGCATGCGAGCAACTTGTAAAATGACCAAGTCTAAATGATTTACCCACAACAAAAATGCAAAACATATATTTACAAATATATTGTGGATTCTTTATATGTACAATGTAAATTAATGTACCTTGCATAACCACATGAGCCAATATTGCACAAAACAAAATAATTATGTACATTTTTTGTCATTCACCCAAGTTCACTATGATGACTTGCACTGAATTGAATCAGCCGGGGAAGCACAGTCCCTCCATAGTCCCAAAATATGTTGTGTGAAAAGTGACTGCTGTCCAGACAACTGGGATTTTAGTTCCTTCACCTTTCTTTCTCGGCACGCTTTTCGGCAGGAAGACCATGTCGTATTTTACATGAACAGTCCGAAAATGCCGCTCCACAATACCCTTCTTTGGTATTGCGATGGTAAACTGGCATATGAAGTAAACACACTTCGAAAATGTCATCGGGAAAAAAAGGCCTGCTCCCATTTCGTAAGAAAATGATACGTTTTTTCATCTTACTTGGTCAAGCTCCCCCACTCATTTTATACCCTTTAAGTTCAAGAGAAAAATTGGAGGTAACTTGCTGACTAGCTTGTTAGTATTGCTGCCCGTTGCGCCGTTGTTTGTGCATGCGCAGTGACCTCAGTGTCAGAAAAAAAATCAAATGTCATCGGACTATCTGCCCTGTATATCAATCAAGTGACGGGATGGATGATGGCTGACGTTTATTTCTTTAATGTCATGCGATTTACCAGTATTACCTTTGCGATCGACTTATTGAGCACCCCTGGCCTAGAGTGTAGTTTGTACAAGTGAGGTGGTGCATCCTACTTTGTGTACCCCCCTCTCATGCAACTCTACAGCAAAAGATGGACTCTTAGATACGTTAATAAAAACCAATATGTAGCTAACATAGTAAAACAATATATTGATTATTTATTTAGTCCCCTTTTGTACAAGAAAATGAAAGCAACAATGTTTCAATATTTAGTATCTAGCACAACAACTTTGATATTTCAGCAGAGTTGGGGCAAAGAGGCGTGGCAGAAAATGACAGTCGCTTCCATAGAAAAACAAACAAAACAATATCCCTCTACATCAACAGAGTACTATAATATCCCTGTCAGTGACTTTAAATAAATTGAAAATATGTCAGTCCTTTCAAAATAAAATCAAAAAAATACGATACCGTCACATAGTAGCTCCATCAGGACCTGATAATGAAGAAGTTGGTTTGTTTGCAGGGATAGGCGCCGTCCTCAGGAGGATCGCCAGGCGATGACCGATGCGTCCCCCGGCCGACGAGTCACACTCCTGCCCTTGACGTCCCCACCCTCTCGCATACAGCTCTGCCGCCGCGGTCGTGACAGAAGCAGCTCGACGCGGAACTGTTGTACCTTAGCTTAACCATACCGCTTCACAACGCAGTTCACCCTTTCCCTCGTGTTGACAGGCGAGGAAACTGAACTCTCCATCCACCGGGTTAATTCATCCCTCAATAAGGCTGAGTCCGCACACCCACGGCTCCTAGCAAGACCGGGCTAAACTCGTGGAGCTAACGTTAGCATAGCGTTGCGGCGGCGGCCCCTCTTGCTCAAAACGGAGCCTGTTGTACCTCGAGCTTCAACAAACAGTCCGTGTTTAACTCACAAAAGTACCTGCTCTCTAACGCGTTTTCCACCGTGTTTTCAGGTACTTTTACGGAAAATACGGAAAATATTTTCTTTTTTTTCAGCTCTCTACTTCCTTTCTTTTCGCATTTTCCCTCCCGCCTTTCTGGGCGGGGCTACTTTCGGACAGTAGCACAACTGAACTCCACTCGGTGTTTACTGTGCGGAAAATCCCCCAGCAGGAAAACACTACACTTGAATCACAACCCATTTCTCTCTCCGTCACACTGGCCTTTGAATAAAAAAAGAGCCAGAAACATAAGTCGCTGGAGAGCTTTTTCGGGAAGAAACGAGCAAATGATGAGACCGCAGAAACGTCGCAGACTGCATTACGGTGAATTGATATTATAGGGCAAAATTATTGTAATTGCCTAATATAAGGTGTTATATTATTATTATTATTATCAATCATTCTATTCATTTTAAATGATTAACTGACGGTGTTCCCTGGTGCAAAAAAGGTTGGGGACCGCTTCATTAAAGAGTTTATGTTGAGTTTTGAAAAACATTTTTGATGAGTCAAATCCTCTGATGTGAAATTGGTCGGAAATTTTTAAAATATGCATGTTATATTACAATCAGTATCGCATCATGTACCTTTGTGTGTGTATGTGTGTGTGTGTCATTGTCCTGGAGTGAATAAGGTGTGAAGGTGTGTCAGCAGGGTGCAGGTGTTGAAATGAGCAGGATTGATGTGCTCACAGCGGATGGCCTGGGATCCATCGCCCGCTTGTGGGAAATGGCCCTGTGGAAGTTACTCGTACCTGCGGTATTTGTGCCCTTTACAACTTTTCGGCATGCCAGAGGCCACCGCAGAGAGCATATTGTCATCGCCTTACTTACCCATGACTGCACAGGAGCGCGCAAGCTTTACACAGAGTTGCTAAGCAGACCAGTGTGAAGGGCTAAATTAGGAACAAAACTGTAACGCACTTGCTGGAAGTGGACCGGCAGTCATCGCTCTTTGGCATTTTAAGAGGACAGATGTAGGACACATTTACATTCGGAGCTTGAAGAAAACGGCACTCGAGTTTTTCTGACTTCTTTTTTTTGTTTGTTTGTTTTTATCTAGCCTTGTATTGTGGGGGTCTTGTGTTTCCAGCGTGCATTTACACATCTAGTGCTCTCTGAAAAAAGTACAGGAGACACTAAACACTCTGTTTCGAGCAAAATTGCAAGCGAAGACTTCTTTCGCTCGTGTTTTGTTTCTTAATGATTTATGGCCAGAGTGCGGAGGAAGACATTTCACCCCTGCTTGTTTGAAGGACTTGTGGGTCTGCTGAATCACTTCCTTGTGTTGCCCCTCAAAGTCAATAACCAATGCTGGTTCGGGGCTTTGAATCCATGTATCCGTGCACCCTTGAGCATCAATGTCAGTCCAGGAGAGGTGAAAAAAAAAAACTGTCCTGGGGTGAACCAGCGCTGCTGTGAAGGATGGAGCTGTAGCAATTCTCACATATTATATATTAATAGCATGTCTGATTGATTGATCTCAACAAGGATCAGGTTTAGACATTGACAAATGTAGGCAAGCTAAAGTGAAATGAAAAACAAGGCCATAAATCTATATTTATTTTTCTATTTTATAAAAAAAAAAAAAAAGTCATATTAAAAGCCCACTATGAATTCCAGCGATAGAAGCCTTTTCATTAATTCAACTCATCCTTGATTCTGCAAAATATATATAGCAATGAAAATCAGTATGTTTTAATGTAAGTAACTGAAAAACACTGGGGTTACACTGAGGCAGAGTAATGTCAGTCAACTTTGTTTTCAACAGCATAAAGGTGTCATTGATCCCTGATGGTATTAAGAGATTAAAAGGTTCCCTGTCCTCACTGTGGTGTTGACAAGTGTTAGGACTCATGACATCATTAGCATAAAGCTGGCTCATCAATAAGCACTTGCTTGATCCATCAGTCTTCCTCAAATGTGGCCCTCGGGACTCAAACACCGCTGCCTGCCAGCTCAGCGAGAGGCAGCCTTGAAATGTCAGTCATCTGGCACGCACAGCGTAGACAGGCACACCTGTCCTGGTGGTTACCTTCGGACCAGGCGCTGTTGCTGCCTGGTTCCATTCCAGCCCTCTGTTGATGCTGCCGGTGTCAGGAAATGTTTGCCGCTTCCCGCTTTGCTTTTTGTTTGACTGTGTGTACAAACTCATGACTTTCTGCCACCTGAAAGAATGTCTTGTGTGGTATTGTCATTTATGTATTCTGTGTAGGGGTTGTATGGTTGTGTGTGTGTGTGTGTCTGTGTGCGACTGTGTCAAGTATAGCAGTGTCGGTGTCAGTCAGCATGAATCTATGGGATGTCAGTGTATGACAGCTTGCCTGGGTCTGATGTGATACTGCACCACAGAGCATGACAATGTCTTAACTGAGAAACCTGTGTGCCGACAGACGCTGAGGATTTCAGCTGGTGCTACAGTTCATCGTGCAGGGCCTCTCCCTCCGCCACGTCCAGGGCCCCTATCAGCAGCAGGGCTCCGGTGGCACTGTCTCGAACGAAGATGATAAACGGGTGATCGGCGTAGAAAAGCTTGGGTTTCTCGATGGTTTCTTCTTTTAGATCTGCGCTTCCCTTCCCGGCTGTGGCAGCCAGTTCCAGAGAGGCCCAGTGCAGCACGTCCCCCAGGTAAAGCTTCTCCTGGCTCTTGGCTGCCACCCCGGAAAAGTCAGCCACCTTCCGATCCCACACGTCGGTCAAGCCAAGAGCAGACAGCGCTTTCTGGGAGACACAAAATAGGAAATCGTTGACTGCTGTGTATAAGTTCTTCTGAAGTGGGAGCCTGTCCTGCACAGAGGCATTCTGAGAGAAGCTGCCAGGACACTGATCAATTATGCACGCGAGGAGACCAAACAACGAGTGGGAGGAAAAGCGCATTTTAAAATTTCATGATGCAGTGACATTCAGAAGTGGGAAAACACTGAATGACCTTTTCAGAGTCCGCAACATTAATAACGTAAAAATAAATATACCGTCCAAAGCCAGTGAATCAATAACTTTTATTCTGAACCAGTATTTTACCATAATGTTTCATTTGAGATGGGGAGCGGGCTGGCGGTTGTCCTTGTTTTGAACCAGCAGAACAAAGTGGGAGACAGGGGGGAAGAGGAGGCGGAAAAGAGGAAGCAGGGGATGAATAATTTAAAGAGTGATGCCCCGTGACCTCGGCACCTCCTTTGTTATGCCTCTGATATGAATTCTACAGAAAGTCGTCGTCATGACAGGTAGTTTATCCTCCGGTGGCAGAGGGCCACTCACTGTGACAGGATTCGCTAGGGGGCCAGATGAGAGCATGTGTGAGTGCGTGCAGATGCACCTCAGCTCATGGCTTGGAGGAAAGTCGCAGAGGATGAGGAGTGGTTGAAGATCATGTTTGCTGCCTTAAACTTTTTTTTTAACAGATTTCACACCTTTGAGACAGGAAATCTCTTTGTCAACTTTTGCAGGTTGAGATTCGGTGTGATCCACAAAACAAAACATTTAGAGAGCAATCAAATATTGTGTGTAGATTTTCAATCGGGTTTGATGTTAAACAAAACACTGAACTTGCCAAACATACCCACTGTCACTGTTCGGTTACAGAGGGGTTCAGAAGTCAGGGTTGCCATCGTTAGTAAAGACAAGGAAAACACAGTAGTTTAGAGGGACTGAGAGAGTCTTTTTGCTCTAACTCTGTTAACTAAGGCTGAACAAACCTCCTGAAACAGCAGTGGAAGAAGTTTGGCCAAATGGGCGAAGAGAACAGCACCAAGAAGGATTCAGAGTGGTTGGCTGGGCCAAGACAGCTGGTCATGATCAGTGTACACAGTGGCCTGGTGGTGGGCAGACACACAAAACCTACCCAGGGATGTCCAGGCTACGACTGTACATCTACTGCAACACAAACAACACGTTTGTGAACAAGAAGCTATTGGTTGCAGGTAGGGTCTGCAGTGTAGATAGTGAAGCATAGTATGAGACTTGTCACCACTACATGATGCACTTGGCTCAGCAGACATTAGGGGTCATGCTGGCAGTGGGCGGGCTTTGTTTGATACGATGCAACTGTGGTTTTGATTTGGCAGCCAAAAAAAGTCTACTCAGACTGCTGGTAACAGTGACTGATTGGGCATCTGGCGTGTTTAGTTCTGCGAGCTGTAAGCAAACATGTCAAGCCGTGCAAAAAGTCATGCACAAAACATTACAAATCCGCTAATGAATTGTGTAAGTAAAACTTACTTGCCATCCTAATCACAAATTAGTAGTCTGTCCTCTTATAAACGGTTATGAAATACAAGTTGAATCAAACACTGTGACAGTCAGAAATTGACTGTGTGTGTCATACAGACGTATGCTGTTGTTTTTATTTCATTTTCCTGATTATGTCATTTTATTTTCCTGATTATGTCATAATGAAATAGTTAAAACTCAGAGCTCCTTGGAATCTTATACTAGATTGGACAGTCAAAATAAAAATAAATAAAAGGATTGCAAATTTTTTTTTTACGTTTACATGGGTATGCATGCGGACATTAAACAGTATCATGTTTCCATATGCCACAAACATGAAACACATGTTATATGCAGTAGTCAATATCTGTCAGTACCATGCATGTACTTGTATCACACACACACACACACACACACACACACACACACACACACACACACACACACACACACACACACACACACACACACACACACACACACACACACACACACACAACCCTGCCTACCCTAATGCAATTCTATTGTCCCCATCCATTATTCCTCTGCATTTCTTCTACCCGATACTGCTACATCACTGTCTTCCTGTGCTGCTCTGCCACGTGCCTTGTGTCCCCATCCCTCATCTTCCCTCTGTCCTGCCTCTATTTTCCCCACTCTGTCTACTTCTAACTCAGTCTTTTTCCTTGCCGCCTCATCGTTCTCTTGCTTTGACAAGCCAGCTTGACACAGTGCAGGTTGCTCTCTCAACTGTGGTATCTCTATCAGTGATCATGCCGAGGTTTTTTACCTAGTGAGGAAACACACTTGCTGTTGTATTGGACAAATGGAACTTAGGAGACGAGAAAGGACTCATCTCACATGTCCATTCTTTCTTATTGCATCCCCTGGCACTTCTCTTGGTGTCCCTTGGCCAACAGTGACATCAGTTACAAGAGGAAGCTTATAAATAGTACCAATCCCCACATGGCCTCAACCTTCCCTCCAACTCCTGCTCAACTTGTCAAGGTAAAAGCACTTGATTATTTTAAGTCATCCAGTCTTTAAAAATTAAGGTACCCGGCGGCGGCATGCTGGGATGCAGACCAGGGAGACAGAGGATCCTCATGCACTGCAGAGGTGTGGCACTGCATTGTATAGAGTGAGAAACCTCTGGGAGGTGCTCTTTGCCTGCCCTTTCTCTCTGATGCATCGCCTGAATCTAAGATGGAACAGTACCGGGCAGACTGCTGATGCCTCGCACACGACATCAACGAGCTGTTTGTCTGTGAGTGAGAGCCACAGGCATTGTCAGCCAGTGGCATCCTTTTGTGTATATGTATGTGTGTGTGTGTGTGTGTGTGTGTGTGTGTCCATGTGTGTGGGGAGCTCAGTTGGCCGTCAGCGTTGCAGCCTAACCAGGCATAGCATCAACCCTGAGGCATGCACCACTCCACATCACATTATTTCAGCTCGATGGCTGAGCCCACTAAGTAGCTTCATTGGTGTCCTATGGGGTTTTTAAGGGGACATATCGTGGCAGTCAGGAGATGCTAAAGCTTTATCCGTAGGGAGTCATTGTCGTTGAGGTTAAAAGACAGAGCAGCCTTACCGATTGACAAAAGGAAAGAAAGGAAACAAATGGAAGAGCAGATATCAAAAAAGAACACATGTTTGTGGAGTAATTCGCAACCTAGCGGTGGATTCAGGTCTTTCTGTGTTGTTTTCATGTCCGAGAGCCTGCTTGATATAATTGGGTTTTTTTTTTCTCACCTCCTTGCAGTGAATAAAACCATCCAAGTAATTGTGTCAATAAATTTGCAGTGAACTCTATTGCTTGCGGGTCTATGTGAGTCATCTGTCCAGGATGTGCCAAACCCCTTGCTCAGAGTCAGCTGGGACTGCCTTTAGCACTTTAGCTATAACTACTGAATGAGCAGGAAAAAAAGATAGAGGACACTACTGAACACGGCATTTCATCTTGGCTTTTCGCTGCGAAGCTTGACAAGAGAATCTTCTAAATAGAGGATAATTGAAAAAATATATATACATTTCAAAGTTGGGATTCAGAAAAGACACGATTTTCCAGAGCCATCATCAGCCCTTGCCCTTGTGGTCATGCCAATATATGTCAGATCCAAAGCAGTTTTAACCACTGATTGACAGGTCTGTCTCTGGGGCCCAGCATGTCAAACAAGCAGGATATAGCGCTACAGCTGGCCAAGGTTTTATTGATTATGAATTGAAAGAAAAATCAATTGCTATGTAAATATTACGATTTTGGTTTTTGAGCCATTGTGAAAGGCATGCCTAATCACTTAAGTGCATTTGCAATCTTTTTGCGATAACTTAACAGTTCTCCAAAACTATTTACAGCACTGATTAGTTTCAGACCATGGAAAACAGCCCAACTGTCCCGGTAGAACAAACAACACCCTACCCATTACCACTAATATAACAGTCTACTGTCCAGACCCCATGGCCGCTAGTGTGTTATACACATTCACTGTGCAATGTGTTAATGGAAATATTTCCTTGCCTGTGTGTGTGCGAGGGAGTGAAATAGCGATAATCAATAGCAATTTTTGTAGCTTCTATATCTGCAGCACATTATTCTGCATATTCAGCAACAGTTCTGTATATGGCCAAAACAACTTCAATTCTATCTCAAACCCTGAATTTGTTTTACAAGTCATTCTGATTACAAAATATAAACTCACTGAGGCCAATTTAATTAATAATAAATCCTTTTATTTTACATTTTATGTAACATTGTAAAATATTTTTTTATGATTCATCTCTTACTCAAATGAATCAAACTGGATTTTGGATGAGCAGCTAAGTGTATGAATATTACTTGGCAAAATCTATAATTGTATTAATCCCCCCTGCTCCTCCAACTGCAGCTCAAGAGGTAAGTCATTTCAATATCTTACACCAAGATATACTGCAACTCATTATTACACAGTTATATTCACTTAGACACATCTTTTTTTTTTTCTTTTTTTTTTTATATAGCAAGTCAATCAGAATTATTCCATTGGATCCGTTCCCTTGACGCTCTTTTTCCCACCTCCTCGAAATAAGCACACATTTTCACTGTGATTTAATGATTTAAAGCTACCTGGACCCTTTTATGGGTAAAGACACAATCATTTCCAGCACACAAAAAAGGACAAGCTGGAAAATAGATCTACTGTGATTCATTCATTCATCATTATCTATACCGCTCATCCTGCACTCAGGGTTGCAGGGACTTGGAGCCTATCCCAGCTGCTTTTTGGCGAGAGGTAGGGTTTACCCTGGACTAGTCGCCAGTCAATGACAGGGCCACGTAGAGAAAAATAACCATTCAATCTCTTTCACACATCATATAGACATAAAACCATCAATATCTCATTCATATGTCTGGGCAATGAAGGGTCTCACATTGACCTGTGTGTTGTTGGACTGTGGGAGGAAACAGACTAAGACGCATGGAAAATGTACAAACTCAGCACAGAAAGGTCCTCTGTTGGAATTGAACCAGGAACGTTCTTGCTGTGGGGGGAGCGCTAACCACTGCTGCACCATGCTGCCCTGATATCAATCATCTGAGTAAGGCCACCGTCAGCCAACATAGATTTTTATTCAACTGAATTCAATTATTATCTTATTTGGCACGTATTTTGCCTTTAGGTCACAGAATACCTGTTGTCTGACCCCCAGGAGAGGAAAAAAAATCTATGCAAAAGATTTTTTTTTTTATTTTATTTTGAATAGAATAACTTTCCAACACAGTACACGGTAGCTGATAAAACTGTATTATTATATTGTCAACAGGTACAGCTGGAGAGTATGTGTCTGTAGTGAATGCTTCTATTCTAAACCATGAGGACATCCACCACAACAGCTTAATTTGGATATCATGCTTACATAGGCTCGTGAAACAACTCAACGTGAGGTAAACTACTAAGAACTCCAACAAAGATAGGCAATTGGCACATTTGCTGTGGTGTATCGACAAATCCTTCAGTAAAGGCAAACAAGGAAAGAAAAGGTGCATTTTATGCTTTAGACCCCAGATGTCTGACTGAAGCGCTGATCTTGAAAACATGTGCTGCTTTTCCTGGAAACAGTACAGCTGCACCGATTTACACAATTCTAAGCTAAATTGTGTTTTCCAAAATCTTACCAGGTAAGTATGATGGATAAAACTAACTAAGTTGTTTTGCTGCCTAATCTTACACCAAATGACCTTCATGGCCAGAAAAGAAATCATAAAGGAGGATAATATATTTGAAATCTTCAACAGTCCCCTCTGTCCTTTAAGATTCTGGGAGAAAATATAAATAAATGAATGAATGAATGAATAAATAAATTAATGAATGAATTGAACCAACCTGGCAGGATCAGTTGGGACACACAAAACATGAGCAATCAGCAACTTCACCATCACTCAAACGCACGGGTATAAAACTCTACCACCACTACTCCGGCACTGCAATGGCCTTCTGTTCCCCCTCGGCGTAACCGTCACATCCAAACGATCCTATTTTAGCCCTCCTCCCCCCAACATAAACAACTACAAACATGCCCTGCTTTTCAACACTGCCCTCAATATCGTGTGTGGGTGGCTTCAACCATGCAGTATGTGGCACTGGCATCATCACAGCTCCATTTCATGGATGCATCTGATGCTGGCTTTTAAAGAAACCTCTCTGTCTCGCTCACACCATCAACTCACTTGAGGCTTCAAAGCCTCTCCATCTCTTTATTGAGTTCAATAATACTCCTATTGGTATCTTATTTACATGAGCTTTTGAATGGTCAATATGCTGCATCTCTCCTTTACTTGCTCACGCATACAAATGAACTACTTTTTAGTGCACAAGGCCATTTAACTACAAATAGGATAGTGGGAAAAAAGCATTAGCTTTTAGTGAGATATTTAACTAATGGCCATGAAACACATCTGATGCTTTCAAATGATGCAAGCCTGTGATAGCAGTGTTAAAACTGCTGCCCCTCCACACTGTATAATGCGGCCTGTGCTCTTGTAAATATTTGATGGCCTTTTGACCTCATTAGCCATGATTGAGTGAGCTCTTCGGTGCACACTCATATGTCTTAGTCACTGACCGAAGATACAGCGAGAGAGGAGCTCAAGCATTAGAGCGTGTGTGTGTGTGTGTGTGTGTGTGTGTGTGTCTGTGAGACAGTTGTGGCCTGGTCAGCGATGGATCAGACAGAGTGAAAGAGCGATGACGGTGGTTATTCAGTGACCCCTGGGCCAGGCTTATTAAGAGGGTTCTCAGTCTCTAGCTACTGACTCCAATGGTGTCTGCCCTTCGCCACAGAAGAACTCCTCCCATACGGAGACCGAGCGAAAGAAAAGGCAAAACTGCTGGTATTTATAGTTCGTCATGACGGTTTTTACCTTGTCCCCAAGCTACCGTTGACCCTCTTTATCCTAATGCTCCACTGCCTACCGCATGTCACTCCTATTTAGGTCAGCATTGTCAAGGTGAGACAGTTAGCTGATACCATATTAGAGGGATGTGAGACCTACAGAAAAGAACAGCAGTTGTAGGACTGATATGTCAGAGGACTGAGCAAAACAGGGGAAAGGGTGCATTCAAATGCGGCAAATTTGTGCAACATCTCTCCGAAGAGCAGGATTCGGTTTGTTCTCATTTGCCTCAAACACAGAACACGAGTGTTAGGGTTGACACACGGGACAACTGGGATCCTCTGTTTGTCCAGATACTGCCCTCCATGCACTGACAGACAGAGTGGTAAACAGCATTAACGCACGGTGATGAGCAATTATTTGCCCGACCCAATTGGAAAAATGACCGTCAGAGAAGACATGGCAGGAAGTCACTGGCCAGAGGGTCTGGACAGAGGAAGGGAATAAGACTGATTTCTTTTTTTTCTTTTTTTCTTTTCATTTAGGCTCCATTCTTTGAATGCCTTTTATAATGATTTCTTGAATGCACTACTTTCCTTAGAGAGAAAACTTGAAAAAGAAGCCAAAACAGCCAAATTCTTATCCGTAAATAGGTAGCTTAATGAGATTATTGTCTAGCTTTTTTTTTCAAACCAAACTTTTTTTTTCTTTTTCTCTCCCATCAGGCAAACCCTCTTTAAAAGAGGATTTGTGCAACAGTATGTACTCTGCTCTATCCCTCGCAAAGTCGTAGCCGTGTCAAAAGGAGATGTTTCAAGCTTTAGTTCTAGATTACAGCCTCCTCCCCGGAGAGCCCTGACAACGTTAATGTCAAAAGCTTGTTCTTTCGGGCATGGCTAGCAGAATAACATGGCAGAGCAAGATGTTTGCTAAACTAGAAGGAGGGCAAAATGGATTTCATCAGTTCATGATGAGGTTACAATGTACATCTAAAGTGGACATGGTAATAGGTTCCAGTCAGTGTAGCCTGCCCAGGGGAATGGATTTTACTGACGTGCCCTCTGTAGCTGTCAGGTTCAACAAATCTCTCTCTTACTCTGCCTTTCATTCACATACAACTATTATACAACCACTTGCCAATCGCTTATTCCAACCCCAACTCACACTGGACAAAAAGGTACGAAGAGGTAGGGCAACCTCATAGGAGGTACATGTACAACGCAGGTGGATGTGGAAATAAAAAATGACTTTGTGCAATTGGGTGTGATGACCCATTTACGATTACATTAGCTGACTAAGTATCAGGTTGGTTATAAATTACCAAGAAAAAGGAAATTCTAACCAGCATGCAAACAGAGTACCGTTACACGGCAGTCGGTGTACCCGTTGGTGAGTATCTCAACTTGACTCCAGTTGGACCTTTAGTACTGTTTACGGCAAACCAACAAAACCTTTATGTTCTGTTTGAAAGCTATTTAAATTTTCATGTGTTTTTAACTCTGCAATAAAGTGTTGTGGCAAAGCCTAAAAACACCGCTTTAACTGAGAGCAATAACAGAGGCAAGAGGCAACTGGACAGAAACATTACAAGAAAACTTTCTTTATACATGACCTACATCTGCAGGACGTGGCAGGTTTTGCAGAGTCTTGGCATTCTTGCAGCATGCCTGCGGCCTCAACTTTGCAACATACCCATGGCTAAGTAGTGCTCTAGGGTTTGAAAATTAAGAAAATCTGAAAACTCCACACAGTGAGATTATCACAAGTAGCTACTAAACAAATGATAGCCTGAGCTTTTCTCCTCCAATGCATTGTTACTTCCTGCCAGCTTCTGATATAACACAAGAGAAAAGTCCAACTGGGATGGACTTTCAAACCAGTATGCCGCAAGCTAAGATAAACTAGCAGACCTAACCAAAAAGGTAATGCATGTATAAAGATGATAAATAGAATGAGGCCTTACAACTACCACGCATCAAACATGACACATGAGAAGATGGGAATACGTCATCTTTCATTTTGGTTACGACAATGTTTTACAACCCTTAAACATCCAAGCCATGTCCCACACCCACGAGTTAATTTCTTTTGGGCAAAGGTACGCTTCAGTTGAATGCAGTTTTGAAGTAAACCATCTTAGGAATTGTTGTAGGGTCCTTCAGATGCCAAGAGGAAACAGATAAAATTATGAGGGATTTGATTCCTAACCACAAAATATTTGGGCAACTTTAGACCTTCAACTTCTTTCTTCTGTGATTCAAATCAACCACGTTCATATACAGAAGCAAGTTTTTTTTTTTTATTTCAGTAGAAAAAAAAGGCAAAAACAAGCAAACAGACAAACAATTCATAGTGATTGTGGACCATTACATATTACAACTACTTTTTAATGTTAATTTGAGCCTGACTGAACAAAGACATGGAGACTGGAAATCAAAGAAGACATATTTAAAATTTGAAACCTAGGATGCAGATCCGACTGAAAAGCCAATTCCTTGACAGTAAACTGAGCCGTTTATAGTCCATAGTGAGCCATAGTTGATCCATAATGTCAGATCAACGTAACTAATAGAGAGATGTTTCACACAGGACTGTTATTTGCAGATAATAAAGAACAAGTGGTAAGAAAAAATAATCTTAATTAAAGATAAACAGTTTTCCGAGGACTGTTCGGTTCACAAAAGTCAGGGATGCCCGTTTTTTTTTTTTTCTTTCTTCATTCCCATAACAAAGTCTATTCTTGCTGCACAGGAGTGAAAGTGAACCTAAAGGGCAGTGCTGAGTGTGACGTGAAAAGAAGTGTGGGAAACAGAAGCATTTCGACCTGCCTGCATTCTTGACTCTACCGTAAGTTGGAAGGGCCACGTCAAGCCAAGCCTTCAGTCACTGAGTGTGCTGAATGTGTAGAGACAGACAAAAAAGCTGGTGTGAGGGACAGGTCACAGGTGAAAATTGCCTGAATGAAAGAAAAGATGAAAAACTACAAGCGAGAAACAGGAAACACGAGAGGCTGAACAGAGACCCACAATACAGCAGAGCAGAGGTGACAGAACCAAGAGAGGCGATATCTGAATGAAATACAATACAAAAACCCTTGAAGTTGGAAGACCAAGTGCCAAGTATAGGCAAGAGGAGGAGGTTCCTTGGAAGGGAACAGAGAGATAGAAGAGGACTAAGAAGGTAAAGAAACAATCGCATGAAAAAATATGAAGCAGGAAAGTAAAACATGAAATGCTCCTGGGAATTTCACTGGTAGTGGAAAAAAAAGCACTGTTTCTCTGTTGCTCAATGTACTGTAACAGGTCACCAGCTCAATCTATTGTGCGGAGAACCAAGACAGCGCCAAGCCGAGAGGCAACTAAAAGCAACCAACAAAATGCGGTAAATCGCACTCTTTCTCAGGATTTGCCAAAATCTAAAGCAAAAACTGAGGAGCACCAGCTAACATGGCCATGCTCCAACATTATAGGTCTGGACAAACAACAGTAACGTATCATTACAGAAACAAATAACAAACGCTTTCACATTTCATCCATGTTTTTTTCGCCCTTACAACAAACAAGCACTTGTCTGCTATGTAACACAAGCATTATTTGTTAATTTGAAAAAGCTTACCATTAATATTTTATAAAAACAAATAAGTTAAACTTTAAGTGGATGTAATACTTATATTGCAAGCTATTTCTTGAGGACTGAAGTGCCTCTCCAACGAAACAAGTTATTAAAATTTAAGTTTGTCATTCAAAATAATTGGCTATTCCAGCAATATAATTAGATGATAAACATGAGCCCATAAAAGTGTACATTATTGTTTAAGCGTGGACTTTTTTATAGAGCAGTTACAACAGGGGTTTTGTCCCTCAGCTATTGTACTTGCCTGCAGACTGAGCGTGCTGGTAATGTTGGCCTTGGGTAATGAAATGGCCAAACTGGTGACACTGGTCTTTTCCAGCCACTTGGACAGAAGCTCAGGGGTCAGCAACTTGTCCAACCTGGACAGACTCTCTACGTGGAAGGGCAGCAGGAGCACCAGGCTAGCCTTGCCCTCCCACAAGGTCACTTCGAGCACCTGCACCATGTTTTCCATGTCTTCATGATGATGATACAAACCTGGAGGAGGGAACAGGGGGCAGAGAGAGAGTCGAGGGAAGGTCAGCAGGTCAGGGAGTGTCAACAGCAGTTCTCTTAGGTGACTTCAGACCTAAACTTTAGTGAGAAACAGACTCCATACACAATCATGGACTACATACACTTTATTGGCATTTCCTAATTTAGCCCGTGTAAGAATGATTGAGTAATTCTTTCTATAAAAATGGGGTTAGAATACATTATCTACAAATGTATTGAATGCCAACTGTTACAAAGGGCTCCCAGGGGGAAAAATGTAAAAATAAATTTCACAACAAGAAATTACATCATTAAACAACATTAAAGAGAAGAGAACGGCTTGAACATTTTCTACCATTATTGCAAGTTCGCTCTGCCTTGTTGTTTTAAGAGAATACATAAAATATGAGAAGCATGTATAATAAATTATATGAAGCACGGTGAAAAATAGCAGTGAAGCAGACCCTTACAGATGTTCAAGTAGTTTGAGACAGTGATTCATTCTTTTTGCAGCTTTTATTTTCTGCCAGTACAACACCAGCACTCTTTATTCTGCCTGTTTGTTTCTTACCTGCTCTGTGCATCATCATCACTTTGGTGTATTTCTTGCCCAAGAAGGTGCGTAGCTCCACACTCTCATCATTGAACTCTCTCTCCCACAAGCCTGGACCAAAAGCAAAGGGTTTTACCAAAGGAAGGATGGCAGAAAAACTGGGCACAGTGTTAAACAATGCCAACTTTCATAAAATACTCAGAGTGAGAGCGTTGGACACCACTTATGAATCATTGATATGCACTGCCCATTAAAAATGTCTTTTCAAAGCTGCTGACCTGCAGCACTAAACACGAGCGGTTACGAGCTCCTTAATGCCACAGCATCCCATCCAGTGTTCGACACATCCCACTTGGCCCTGCAACCCCTTCCCCCCTCCACCCCGACATCTGTCAATTTAGGAGGCTGAGAGTCATGGAATTTCTGCTATAATGTCCTCATAACAAGGCCCCAAAGCTGTTGGCCCAATCACGGAGCAGGTGACAATGGATGGAAGGAACAGAGCGACAGATTCTTACAGAAAGTCCCCCCTTTGTGAGCATCAGCAGGAGCCAATGGTGACTCTTTTTTCTTCACTGATTAAATGCCCGAAAAGGTCACCACGCACAAGTTACATGCAATTTTCAAATGCTGTGGAAGGCCAGAAATACCGACATGCCTCACGTACCCCTGAAAGTGTGACAAAGAATAGTCCAATGACAACAAGCTTGCACTGGAATTGTTCAGACACATTACAAAGAAACACTAACTGTATTACAATTCTGATACCAACAAATCTGTTTTTTTTTATTAATTGTGCTTATTCATCGAGGGGGTATTGTGCTCTGGTTCTTATCATTACCTAGGGTGGTCAAGAAAACATGCACACTGAATAAATAAAAAAGACAGTGGGCAGTCAAATAATGGAACTCAGGTTGGGGTTAACAATTCTACAGCTTATGATTTTTGTTTTTTTGTATTCGAATACTGATAACTGTGATGCCTCTCTTCATGAAACAATTATAAATGTCTGGATTAAAATAAATAATTTAATATAGTATTGTTTATTACCTTGTCTTTTTTCCGAAGTAAATATCACTTGTTTTAAAGGCATTGATACAAATGCCATGACTCAAATTGATAGAAATTACAAAACAAAACTGACAAACTAATAAATATATTTATTTCAAAAGGGTCAAATCTGTAGTGAAATCAGGTTATATTAGTGGAAAAAAAGAAAAAGAAAAAAGTTTTCAATCGAAACAGAGGATTTAACTAGTCCTTGCGATGTTTGGGATAACCTTAAACTATTTGGGGTTGACCATTTGAAAATAGATTTTTCTGAACTGACATGTCACCAAGAACGGTCTCAAATGAAAGTCCTCAATTTTGTATATCAGACATCTCTCTTACAACTACTGGTGCTGATTAAATGAGCTCAATGTGTTTATTTATTTCCATTATATTTTAAAATTGATACTGATTAATGGCTCGCTTCATTTACTTGCTTTTTTTTAATCAGCTTACTGCTGATAGCAAGCGTGTTGGCTTCCCCAGCAACATGTAGCTTCTCTATCACTGCAAATTAGACACTAGCAGATCAAAAATTACAACAACACGATTCTCCCTCTGAGGCATGCTGGTACAAGTCACACACATTCTCCATGCTTCCTACAATATTAGACACAGAAATGCGATCCCTCTGGAATTCAAAATGACTGGCTGAGGGTTACCTGGAGTGACAGCCACATTGTTGAGGTGATGTCACAACGATTCACCAACTCCGCACAGTTGTTCCGCATGTGTGTTTATGCACTCTGAGATTTACTGACCTCAGCAGGCTGCAGAGGTGTTTTGGCTATACGAGGTTGTCTCTAGACTGCTTTGGGTTTGCACTGCATTATCTCCTTTTATAGGACAATAGAGCACAGCAGCAGGGGGACGGGCCATTAATATCTATCAACAATAAACAAAGAGACAATTATAGATCTTGGAACTCCAAACACTCACAGTCACCACTTTATATTGTAAACTTTGGGCAAAGACAAGAGGACAATGACAGTAAGCAACCTGCTTCCCATCCTCCCTCATCAGATTCTGATTACAAGTAGTCATGGTATTTCATAAGCTATTCTTAGAGGCTAAATATGTGGGGACTTGGTGTTCCCTCTCACCAGTTCTCTCCTCCTTCGTGTTCCCATGTCGCTACATTATTTTGTGTGTAAATCTCTCTACAGTTCCTTTTCTTGCAAGTTCTTATTTTCCTTCTGTCTCCAGTGTTTGTTTGTCTAAAACGGGAACAAAGCTTGAATTAATGAACTAGTAGAGACTGGAACTCCCAAGATAGGTCCTTTACATCCCTCAACTATGTCTGTCAATCTCTTTATCCCCTCAGAAGGCCAACCTCTCTTTCTATACTTCCCTTTCCTTTTCTCCCATCTCTTTTTACTTAGCATTTTTTTTGTCGCCATCCAAACATACCCCCCTACACTGTTCTTTCTCTGCAATCTGTGTGCCATTCTCTTTGCCTTTAACACTGCTCTACAATAAACACGTTCCCCCCTGACCTTCCCCTTCTTTGAATGCAGCTCCCGGGGATGGAGGGACAGCAAAGAGGTTTTTTAATTCCCCCCTTCAATAATTCACTAAAAGAGAATGAAAGTGAAACAAACAAAAACAGGCAGTGCCAGAAGAAATTCCAGCACTGCATTATCACGCGACACAATTCGTCTTACAAGCCTAAAATCAGGCAGATAAAAAGTTACATCAAACTGACAGCATCAAGTAAGAGCAATAAGTAAACTATCGACCATTTTCAAATTATGAATCAAAACTAGAGAAATCCAATTTTCTGTAATCATATTGTGCGCTGCAATCTGGTTCATAATCTAATTTGTATATTTCTTCCACAAAATTAATGAAGCAACCAACACAGGTTGGTTCAGAGAAAAACTAATTTTGTAATGAAGTCAAAATATCAAACAAAGGGAATTAATTAAATTGCTTATCAATGTATATAGTCTGCTAGGGAATGTTATTTTCTGAGGGCTGTCTGTTGTTTTCACTTCGGCAGCCGTGCCTTCTTTGCACCTAATAAAAAAATAATACCTGCGAGAGGGAATGGGGAGAATAGAGGGGGAGACGGGAACAGATAAGGATGTGAACAGGAGACTTGTGGGAAGAAGAAGATGAGAAGTCAGGGGTAGATTAGACACATGATAAACAATGACAAAAGCAGAGAAACAGTGACAAACGCCACAAAAAGAACAAGTGGAATGGAAGGATATATTTAACACACCATCATCTTTTGTGGGAATTCAAAACAAAAACAGGATTCTACGTCAGCAGGCATAAGGCAGGGAAAAGATTACATTCTGAAGAATTTATCATGGAAATGGAAGATAAGCCATTTCTTTGACTTACAATAAAGTTGTGTTGTTAAAGAAAAAAAAAAAAAACGACTTCCTTTGACACTGTAAAATGAACTCAACACTTTCTAAAGGGCACTGTGACTACTGTTTATCTTCGGATAAAGATATGTTTGGGGGATGTATCCCAGATGATGTTGTAACTGCCTGCATTTGTTACCAAAATATCGACGGGTCACCGCTGAGGGCTGTCACAAGAACAGATCTGAGCCAAACAGAAAGCTGGAACGCTCGAAGCACAGATGTTGGGCATGATCCTGAGGGAGGGAGTCTGGACACTAGCTATTCAGTTATTTAAGATGACACATCACACACACCACTAACAAATCTCCCAATGGAAGATGAATACGCTCTCGGTAATAGACCCCAGATTCATTCTTTATCTGTTGTGTGCACCAGCTGGAGTCTACCACATGCACATTGCACACAGGTGGACCTGCTGGCATAGGCAGTGACATGGGGCCCACTGGCAGGGAGGCTCTGAGCTCTGCCTCAACATGCAACTGCAGTCAATAGTAAAACCCCTGACTACCAACCACGTATTGAGACACTGTAAGAAATTATTGAACAGCCCTCCAAAATTAGCAGAATAAATATTGAAAAATTAGAACTTCTATTTAGCAGCATCAGAACACTGATTACAGATTTCTTTCTTTTCCAGTTCACCTATTTCTACTGTGAACTTACCCTTAAAGCACAGTGTGTTGGCCAATATCAGGGCACCAGCTTCAGCATGAATTTCAGTATTTAAAGGGGCACCATTGATTCCACCCAAGCCGGCTTTTGCCCAGCCAAGAAGCTGCATCAGGTCAGCCTTGGAGTCGCCCTTACTGAGTGTCTTGTGCTGCAGCTTGAACCTGGTCCGGGCATCTTTTACAAAGACTTCGCTGAAAGCAGGGGACTGCTTGGAGAATATTGCCGAAGAGGCGTGCAAATGGAAAGCGGTCCCATTTGCCTCAGTAACACTCTTCAACCCTGCAGAAAGATGGGCCTCTACCTGCGCTGTTGACTTTCTAGATGACGGGGCCTTGAGGAGATCTTGGAGCTGGCTAGCGGTTGTCCCTACCGAACCCCGACCAAGAGCTCCGAGAGAGGAGGCCACGAGCAGAGGGGAGAAGAGTGTGTTAACTGAGCCGGAGTCTGAGCGGAGGGTCTTGTATAGATGCAAACCCAGAGCCCAGCTGGGGTCACCCAGGGGTATAGGCGGTTGGGTAAGGGGGGTCTTCTTCGATGAAGTTGCCACAGAATCCTGCACAAGGAGAGCTAGAAAAAATATGAGGAAACAAACGGGGAGTCCGGGCACCATGGCAGACCTGCGGATAAGCACAGAACCCGTGTGAGTGTGATGAATGACCTGAGTGAAGAGTTGCAAAAATGACAAGAATGTATTCCCCTCTTTAAAAGGGCTTAGCATTGATTCGTTTCTTGCGGTATTGTAGCTTCCCTTGCTAGCACTGGAATGTTCATACTTTACATAAAAGCAATATAAACAGCCTGGAGCACCGCACCCCCACCCACTTCTTGATCAAACATCCTCCTTCCCACAGAGCCATTAACTTGATTTTGTAAATTCCCTTTTTTTTACAAAAAAGCTATTATCTTACCCTCTTAAAACCTGAATACAACATCACCAGAGATTAAGTTGTCGAAAGCAGCTTGAACTAAACTAGGAAGACAAAAAGCTCTGTGGTTTTCAACACAGACCCCCGACAAGGAGGGACCATTGAACGTCTCACTCTGCTCTGAGCCCCGAAGTCGACAGCGACCAGCGGCAGGGAAAAGCTCGGAACCGGGCGTGTCTGTTTGAGTTTACCGTTTATTAATTCGAGTTTATCCCTCTCCTTCGACGCGCTCCTTTCGCCTCTGAGTTCCAGAAGGAAGTGGCGGGGGGCTCAGACGTGGCAGCCGTCGGCGTGTGTGGGGGGAGTTTCACCGTCGCCCGTCGGCTTCAACCAGCTCCCTTCCTCCGGCTTCGCGAAACTTCCAGGGAAGCGGTTGCCGTGTGGACTTCACGACGCGTCGGATATTATGAGTAACAAACATTCACACATGTTGTTTCTTGAATATGAACAAAGTTTTAATACGCCGTAAAATAAGATAAATTAACTGCTTTTGTACTTGAGAAACGCAGCACTTTTTTTTTTCCTCTAGACGTGTTTAATATGTATGTCAATTCAATCACTGCTGTTAATAAAAACGGCTCGGCCATGAGGCTGTGAAGTAGATGTGGGACGTGAAGCCACTTGTTCCTCAACACTCCAGCGCTCTAGTCTCTAAAGCCCTTCAACAGAACGTCCTTGTGGAGATATACGATAATGCTTCCCTGGGATTTATCCCGGGAGTGATGGGAATGTATTGAAAAAAAAATACATTTTAGAATCAACCACTTATCCTGGGCCTGCATAAAGCGCTTATCCATTCATTCAAATGACCTCTTGTTCTTGAGGCGCGGTGGGGAGTGCAGTACCATCATCTTTCAAGCGGGGTCGCTAATGTTCTTTTCATCGCCACAGCAGGGCGACCCGTGGAGACGTTGCATCCAGGGGCCTCCCACGTTTGACACCCAGATCTCTCAGAGGAGAGGATGTAGACCTAAGGGGCTCTGAGGGTTGAGGACCCGAGGAGCGCTTTTGTTTCTGCATAAGGTTTAAGTTATACTCTGTCTCTGTTTGGGGATGTGAAATATGTGGACAAAACAGTCACTCTTCCGTTCTTAGAAAACAATCCGTCACTCAACACTTCACCCCCCCCAACCCCCAAGAACCCCATCCGCCATATGGCCGGTTTGAACTTTGAGTGCGGAAAATGCAAAAAATCGCTCCTAACGTCTTTATCAAATGTTTGCATTTTATTTTAATATAAACATGAATTTCAATAAGATAGTTTTAATGTCATGCTGAGAAAAAAAAACACTCCAAAGCTTGTCTTGTGTCTACTGATATACTATCTCTCAGTTTTTTCATAACTGTAGCTTTTTTCTCATTGTTTTATAACTACATTCCAGGTAAGTATCTCCTTGTTTTTTGTTCTGTAAATTCCAATGCTGATTCACTCAATAGAAAATGTATGTTTCATATATGTATCTCTTGAAATATATCTTTCTTATTCTTCAACTGCAATTGTTGACTACATTGTCATTTTGTTCCGTGTAAGAGTAAAAAAATCCCAATATGCATTTATTTTGTGCTGAGGCTACTTGGGGAGCGTGTGTGTGCGTGTTTGTGTGTGTGTGTGTGTGTGTGTGTGTGCGTGGGGGGGGGGGGGGGGGGGGGCAAGTCCCCTCCGCATCACCTGCACCACCACTACACACTACTGTGTTAATTCACCGGCAAGGAAAAGTAGAGCAGACCACCTGTACTCCGTCTGACCCTTCAATGTCCCCATTCTGTATTCTCCTCATTTACTTGTTTGCTGCCTTCCTAAATTGTTCCCACTCTCTCCCCGCAGCAGGGCGAGGAATGGAGAGCAGATAACTTGTAACATGCAGCTTCGGGACAGAGATTATAACCCAAATTGAGGGATGGAGAATGGTCATATACGGTCCCAATCAATAAATGTAGAGATAGACTAAGGAGGCTAGAGAAGGATCAGAGAGGATATGGAGGAAGATAACTGCTTCAGACCACCAATGCTCAGCAATCAGGCCGAACATGACAGCTTGTAGACCCAACCAATTATTTACCCCAGCCAAATCAATAGAGCTTTCTCAAAAAGATAGCCATCAGCGGCACTATCTGGAACACATTCGCAGCAGAGAGCACAAACACACACTGAGCTTTTTGCTCACTGCAAACACGCAGAGGCACATACTTATCAGACTTATAAGAAACAAGACATGAATCATTACATTTTTAGACATCTGCACTGGAAAGAGACCTGTGAAAACCGGCACGTTAAGAAATAACACTCCTAGCAAACACCAACACTTGCTCATGCTTGTCGGCCCGTCATGATAACGCCGCAACCCAGAGGCTAAGGATTCACGTCTGTGGGGATGAGTCAATGCATGCAACCACAGAGGTCTTAACCCTCACTTGAGGACCTGCCATCCCCGCTGGGACCCCCCACCCCCCCCAGCACTGCATCACAGTCAGCCTTGTCAGTAATGAGCAAAGACACACATTATGGCGGAGGTAATTCGTAAAAAGCAGGTAAACGAGTCCCAGGGGACCTGATCAGGCGCAGAGGAGGTCCACAGTAAGCAGATTATTCACAATGGGATTTGTAAGGGGATGCACTTTACCCCTAATTCAGCTAGCTCCACCTGCTTAGCTTCCCACCGCACTTCACCCCTGCTAGCTCCTGCTCTCTTGTTGCTTGGCCAAGCCCCCAGTCCTGATTCAGTTTTCCATCCCCAGATGTCACTGTCTTGCACAGTAAATGGTGCATTTCACCTTACACATGATCCATTTACGCGGCCGTTAGCCATTGTTCTTGGATGTTGTTGAGGTTAAACGCCTGTGGCTCAAGGGCCGGGCAACAGAATCAGCGCCTTGCAATGAAAGCCATTATGGTCACTGCCAAGTGGCCCGGAGCTGTCCTCTTGCTTCATGCCATGTTCCCGCTCTCATCTTCTTTTCTTTCTTTTTGTTTTTCTTTGACGCACATTTGCCGTTTCGCGTGTATCGCGGCATTTATTTTATTATCCCCCTCTCCTCGCCTTTGCTCTTTCCAGAATGATATACTTTGCTTCACACTACATTAGCTCAGCCTCCTCAGACGTCTTCTTACTGCATAACACCCCCCTGTCTCCTTTCCCTCTCCAATGTGCTGCAGGTTCAAGTGGTTCTCTTATACCTCTGGGAACTACATGCACATCTTTTTTCTCATCTCTCCTTCTCAAAAAAGAAGTGACATTTGTTAGACAAGACGTAAAGCAGACTGAACCGCTTTACCATAGAGGAGCTCTGCAGCGGGAAATGCCCCACCTCCAGCCTCAAGCTAACATTTCTCATTTCTCCTTCCAGCCTGTCGACCCCCCGTCCTCTCCGTTTTGTCGTCTCCTCCGAATCCTTCACTGATATCCCTGACTTTTCTTTCCATATCTTCTCCCCCCCCCGTTCCGTTTCCGCCATTTCCAATGCCGTTAAAGTCTCGCCGTGTCTCACAGATTTTTGGAATCTGGACAGAACAAACAGCTCACAAGATGTTTCGCAGAGTTTGCAGAACCCCTGTTCTCATCAGTTCTGGTCTGTGTGTCTGAAATGGGTCAGAGCTGATGACAACCAGTTGAGAGCTGATTTAGACCCCATATGGACAGGGGTCGTGTTGGTTTCCAGCACGCTCCTTTGTGGTCCCCTCAAATTAGGGCTCTTGCTTAATGTCTGACCGAGCTGCAAAGTTGTAACCTTGATTTACGTTAATACATTTCCTTGAAATCCCCTCCGACCTTGCTCTGGCTTGAGACCGTGCCACGCCTTTACAGGCTATACTGTAAATAAAAGAAGAATGTGCAATGGCTAAACCCAATTGATGATGATTTATGTTGGATCGCAGGAAATTGTGTTTTTTTTTCATGGTAAATCAACAACAGTGCAAAGAAAGAAATCTGGGGGAGGGAATTAATCAACAGTGTCATGACAACCCAAACATAATGAGTTGCTAGAAAACAAAATTATGTGTGGGATGTGAATGTGTCCCCCAACTGGGATGTTTTACACTCCTTAAAAATCTAATCACAAATGATATTAATGACACCTAAATATGGCGAAACGTACAAGCCTTATGTCCTTAAAAAGTATCGTATGACTTTGTAGATGCAACAGTATTAAACCATGTCAAAATTCATTGCACATAACGATCAACAGAAGAGCCCTTTAAAATTCCAAGTGCTGTCTATTATTAATGCTGTATTATATTTATTAACTCATCAACAATACAGACAAAACAATAGACTTAAGGTGGTGTTATGGAAACTTCACGAGACGGGGAAGGCTTAAGGCCTCCACAAGAAGTGAGATCTTTCTCCAAGAACATCGGGAGATGTCCACATAGGCCCTACCCACTTGTCACACATGCAAAGCATTGAAGGAATCTGACGGAAACAACTATGCAGCTATAATGGCCCTGCTCATTTCACGGTATGTAGTATGAGGATCCAGCTGCTGCAATGACATATACAGTGCTGGGATGCACTTTCCTTCCACCACTTTTCTTTATCTGCGCACACCATTTGGCCTTTAAGAAATTGTCATGAAGGCATTGCCCTCTTTTGTGGCAGACACGCCCCACTGTGCACAGCGCACTTCTTTCCAAGAAGCACTATCCATTTGCATGTCTTTACATGCTTTACTATATGTGTTACATAAGCCGATTTGCACCGTAGGAACTTTTTGCGGTTTCTTTTTTCGTGCATTCAAACAGCATAGGACCTCAGTTCTTAGAACTATTTTAGCTCCAAGGCAGGGTCTTTTTACTGTTGCATCAGAACCACGTGATGTAGGTGATTGGGGGAACTCATTAGCAACATTTCGTATTTCTTGGTATTTTGGTACTTTTTGGCAGTCATTTTTAGAAGACGATTGGTCACTGGTCAGCTGTTTTCTTGCAACTTGTGAAAAAATTGTCAAAAACAGCTGGAAATGGACCGACAAAGATGCACAAGCTCTTCTTCCCTGCTCACGTCACAGAGAGGTTTCCAGTGCTTGCAGCAGAAAGTAAGATTTTCACCAAAATAGTTTTGGGGTTAGTTAATTCTTGGGTTTTTTCACATGGCGGAGCAGTGCAGGGAAGATTCTCGCCATGCAGAACACGAATGCTGTGGCAACTTTGCTCTCTATGTTGCCGTCTTCCTGTCTCCAAACGGACGTTTGTGAGCGTGTTGCTTAAGGTACACGTCGCTTTTGCAGATTTTTACTTCACACCAGAAAAATGGGAACAACAACACCTCTGCATTAACCACGCGTACTTCATTTTTTCTGACCAGTTGCAAAATACTTCAATAGTCAAATTCTCTCTTTCTACTCCCACTGGTCAAGACAAAAGGCCGCCCATATTGAACTCAGCTCTATGCAAGGTGTCTGTCTGGTAAATGGACATTTTTCCTTGCCACTGTCACCAAGTGCTTGTGCATGGGGGAGATTCTGCATTTCATTTTAAAGAGTGTGGTCCAGATCTGTTTTTAATGTAAAGTGTTATGAGACAACTTTGTGTTTGATTTTGCACTATAAAAATAAAATTTGACTTGACATGACTTGGCTCAGATGTTGTGTCGAGAACACCCAGATCAGGGCTGCGAGAACAAAATGACATCACTTTGCCCTCGCTGCCCTTGGAGCAATAACAAATTTCTGGCTTCTCTTGGAGGATGTAAAGTCCTCTAGGCTATTTGAAGTTTGTCGTACATTTGTCGTACATCAACAAACACATGTCGGCGAGGCAAAGTTTGTTTACATTGCAGTTAGCAACTGCTAACATTGGCGTTAGTTTGGTTAACAAGATGATTAATAAGATGATTAACAAGATGTCCAAACTGATATCACCCAACAAGAGAAAGAAGGATGCAAGGGTTCACTTGCAATTAGTGTCGCTTGAAATGATCACTATAGCTAAACAGTCTTTGCAAAATTTTATTTTGAACACAATGCGAGTTTTGTAAAAAGTTCAGCTTTGTGTAAAAGACTGCCCCGGGTGATGGGAGATGTGGACGGACAGATGGAATGAAGGGAGGGTGCGCTCTTAATCGATGAAGGGGCGAGGGAGGACAGCGGGGGGAAAGGTGACCGGGGGCAACGGTTCTTGTGCTCAGGCTAAGCATGTTGAACGCCTGCGAAATCACAGACACATCTGCTGTTCATCTCGAATGTTTCCAATAAGCTTTAAATGTTTCCTGGAGCCCTGTGAAGTGTTCTGAGCTGCCAAAACAGAAGGAAGTCGTTGTTTGCTTTTCTTGGTGTCTGTTATGAAGAAATAGGTGGTCTCTCACTTCTCTTCCCCCATTAAACATTGCTACAAATTATCAAAAACTTCGGGGAAAGTACAAAAGCGGGGGGTATCCACGGACGGGCTCACACACACATACACGTGCACACACAGAGTCAGAAAAGGCAAATAAGTGGCTTTTAATGTGTGGTGAGTCAGAGAGAAAAGCAAATGCCAAGCACCCACATGAGTAAACAGCTGCTTCTAGCGAGTGTTGACAACTATCTTTATTGGAATGAAATATTACCCTGCCCCGGCAAAACTGTCACATACGTGACTTAGATCCCTTACTTTTTCATCCATAACCTCAAATACAAGACTTGTATGCGTTGTGATTTTTTTTTTTTTTCTGTACAAATTAAAAAAAATGTGGACACACCTTCAGAGGAAAGCTATGCCGACACCCGCAGCCTCCCACACACTCACAAGACACGCAGCTTATATCCTCTGGCTGTGAGTTTGCCAGCAGCCAGCTGGTACTGTCATGTCTGATAGGCTGGAACAGAGACAGAGATGGAGATGAGGCCGGGAGAGGGAAGAAGGAAGGGGGGGAAGGCAAGCTGGGAAAATGTCTACAGCAGAATGTATTAGTAAGACCCCTGTCTGTCTGGTTGAGTGTGTTACTGATTGGAAAAACTGTATCCAAATCTGGCAAGTCATTACACTGTCTCATTTGGGTCTGCGGGGAGATTCCTTATCCCTGTTCGGTTTTACTGCCACTCTCATTTTTGGATGAGCGAGTTGTATTTGTGTTTACAATCCCGATTTTAACGAGCTTTATGTTTATTTCATCTTGGTTAAATACCATTGTGACAGTAATAAATGACGAGTCGGCCCGCGCTCAAGTGAGATGTTGCCGGTTTGTCTAATTGTGCGGGAGCGGTGATGTTTTCACAAAAGGGAGAGATTTTTGTCGCCCTCTACAAATCAACCCTGATGAAGATTTCGAGTCGGGAATAATCATCAGCTGGTGATTATGTCACCCTCGAATTTATAAAAATACTTCAAATGTACAAAATAAGGCACTGTCACTATTATGGTGCAATTTACCTCCCGACAAGACGATGCTGGCATGGGGGAAAATGAAATAGAATATCTGTGCAAGAGAATAAAAAGCCACCAGGGACTGAATATGGCAAAGGTCACAGGCTCCTTATTGGAATTCCAACTGCCCATGGAGGATCAACGTTCCATGAAAATACCAGTGTGTAATTGTGTGGTTCCAAACTGCTTTGCTGCTGTCTTTCTTCCATGGAGCCATTGATTTATGGATGGTGTAACATTGAAATAAAAAAAAAAAAAAAAATGTTTTTAAAAAGTGTAAAAACAGTTTATGTATATATATTTTATAAATGCTTAAGTAACCTAATTACTGTGAAAATCCGGTCATGCTGTGTTGCACGTATAACAAAGCTGAATAGAACGGGTAGGTGTCGGGGATGGAAGGAAAACCATCTGAGTGACTTCTTAAATGTACGCTCATTGTTGGGGCATTAGTACGGTACGCAAGGAAAGTCCCGACCACTGAGAATGTCAAGGAAAGGACATGATCAGACTGTCAGTGAGAGCAAACCGTGACAGGAGCAGAGGTGCGGGGAGGCATTATTTGCGGCTGCTCACCCACAAATTGTTTTTATTTGGAAGAGAGGCCACCTGACATCGGTGACAGGATCCATCATTTTCATGTTTCTCTTTTGAATCACGCGTCCCTGTCGACTCCGGTATTGAGAACTAGGATTGTGAAGCTCATGTTGAACAGTGACGGATTAAGTTTTCAGATCCTTGGCTTTAGTAGGAGGTGCACTAAAAATACTGCATAAGTCAAAACAGTACCTATGCAAGAGTATGGAAGTACTACAAACCAAATAGACTTATATATGCACTTAAATGTGAACTTTTGGTAAAACAGATCAATCAAGCAGAGTGTGAAAGCAGTCTTTGTTCAATAAATGGTCCCTCGATGTGTTTGCATGCAGGCGGTCAGCAATGCCGTATGACATCAAGAAGGTCCCTAGCTTGATTCCAACTTGAGGCCTTTCTGTTTTGATTCACCATGTTGTCACTGTGTCTGCATGGGTTTCCTCCAAAACAAAAACATGTAGTAGGTTCATTGGAGACCTAAAATTGCTCCGAAGTGAGTAAGAACATGAGTACCCTCTATATGATGTGAATGAGAGAGTTAGTGATTGTATGGCCCTGTGATCGAATGACAACTGTTAGCGTGGAATTTTCAAATGCATCTTTACATTTGATATTAAACAATGAGGGGCGGCATGGTGGCTCAGGCTTATCCCTTCGGCCTCACAGCATGAGGGATCCTGAATCGATTCTGACAACGGGACCTTTCTGTGTGGAGTTTGCGTGATGTCAACGTGGGTTTCCTCCGGGATCCCCATGTTCCTCCCTCAGTCAGACAACACACACTAGTTTTGTTGGAGACCCTAAATTACCCAGATATTTGAATGAAAAAGTGAATGGTTGCATGTGAATGTGAATGAGAGAGATCTGTACGTCAGTGGCTTGCAAAAGTATTCACGCCCCCTGAGCTTTTCCACATTTTGTAACATTACGACCACAAACATAACTATATTTGTTGGAATTTATTAGAAAGTCCAACACAAAGTCTTATATACATGATTTTATCTTTTACCTTTTTACAAATAAAAAAATGAAAAGTGGTGTGTGCGAAAGCTCTCTTTTCTCTGAGTGCAACAAATTGCCTTCAGAACTTTTCTGATGATTGCTGAATAATCGAATGTTGACCTAATGACTAAATAGTAGCCACCTGTGTGTAATGTAATCTTAATACAAATACAGCTGTTCTGTGACAGCCTCAGAAGTTGGCTAAGAGAATATTGGGATACAAACAGCATAATGAAGTCCAAGGAACACACCAGAGTGGTCAAGAATGAAGTTATGGAGAAGTTTAAAGTTAGACTATAAAAAACATTTCCCAAGCTTTGAACCTCTCATGGAGCACGGTTCAATCCATCAGTTGGAAATGGAAAGATCATGGCAGAACTGCAATCCTACCAAGACACGGCCATCCACCAAAACTTGCAGGCCAAACAAGGAGAGCACATGAGAGATGCAGCCAAAAGGGTCATGGTGAATGTCGACGAACTACAGAGATTCACAGCTCAGGTGGAGGAATCTGTCCACGGGACAATTATTGGTCATGCACGACACAAATCTGACCTTTATGGGAGAGTAGCAAGAAAAAAAAGCCATCGTTGAAAGAAACCCATCAGAGGTCCAGTTTGCAGTTTTCCAGAAGCAATGTGGGGGACAAAGTAAACATGGAAGAATTTGTTTAGGTCAGATGAGAGGTCAGAGTTTTTTTTGGCCTAAATGCAAAACACTATGGCGGAAAACCAACACCGCACATGACTCTGAATACACCATCCCTGCTATCAAATACAGTGGTGGCAGCATCATCTCTTCAGCAGGGACAGGGAAGATGGATAGAGTTGATGGTAAGATGGATGGAGCCAAAAACAAGCCAATCTCTCCAGCAATCTACAAGCCAATCGGTTGGAGGCTGCAAATGACATGAGACTAGGTTGGAAGTTCACCGTCCTGCAGGACAAAAACAATCAACATAAACCAGGACAACAATGGAATGGTTTGAAAAAAAATGTATCCATGGTTAGAATGGCCCAGTCAAAGTCCAGACTTAAATCTAATCCAGCATCTGTGGCAAGATCTGAAAACTGTCAATTTACAAACACCCTCCATCTAATCTGACTGAGCTTTAGCTGCTTTGCGAAGAAAAATGGGCAAACATTTCAGTTTCTAGATGTGCAAAGCTTGTAGAGACATACCTCAAAAGACTTGCAGCTGTAATTCCACCAAAAGGAGGTTTCACAAAGTACTGACTCAGGAGGGTTGAATATTTTTGAACACCGCACTTTCCATTTTTTTATGTGTAATAAAATTTTTTTTATAATTTTTGTGTGTTACTTTCTGTTGGTCATGTACGTTTGTTGTCAAAATGCTACAAAATGTGGAAAAGTTCAATGGGTATGAATACTTTTGGAAGCCACGGTATATGTGGCCCTGTGATTGACTGCCAAATGGTGGGATAACTCCCGCTTCTTGCTCAATGACAGCTTGGACAGCCTGCCCTGTAAGTGCAAAATAAGTGGTAAAAAATAAATGAATACAGGTTTTTGTGCATTGATGAAGGATGGGGGATGTTGATCTGGCATTACTGTGGAATTTTCAAAATTATTTTTACATTTAAAAAATGGAAATATATCTTCTGCACAGACATCACAAGATGAAATGGTCTGCAATTACATAGCACTTTCACATGATTCAAAGCGCAGTTACCCGTTCACTCACACACCAGTGGTGGCAGAGCTGCCATGCAAGGCGCTAACCGGCCCATTGGAAACAACTTGGGGTAAACAGGAGTTGGGAATCGAACCAGGTTGTTGATGGACCAGATACCAAAGAAGGTTGTCACCAAACAAATCTGGCGACCAATTGAAATTACGAGGAAATTAGACAAGCAGTACTGAGCCCCTCCCCGACTGGCTGACATAAATGGACGTTCAAGTGCTCAGTGTGTGACTCTCAAACACTAATGGGATACACGAGCTGGAAAAAAACAGGCGCAGACGCCGCAGCAGGCTTTAGGAGTATGTAAAAGATGCATGGGGAGCGAGAAACATCACTATTTCATGAGCTCGATTTATGACGCTTTGACGAGGCAGTGCTTTTGTTCCATCACCTGTTCTCACCCACGGTTTCTTAACTGCGTGAGTTCTTGTTTGTTAAATTCTTAATTGCGTCTTCGATTTTTTGGCTCATGAAAGCATAAAAAAACAAGTCATTATCTTTGAACAGGAAGTTGCTGCGATAAGTGACCTCATAACGGATTTATAACATTGTAATATGGCTGGCAGGGAATCATTGGAGTTTATTGAGATTAGATCCCCATGTTGCACAATTGCAGCTGGTTAGAACAGCTTATTTATTTGAAATTTTTATGCATAACAATGGAACAAAGACAAAAAATAAAAAATAAAAAATGAGTGATTAAAAAAAACATTTAGAATTATAATTTATCCTTAATTATTCCCCGTGGGGAAATTCATTCTCTGCAATTAACCCATCATGGATGAACCATGAGCAGTAGGCTGCCATCCACCAGCACCAGGGGAGTAGTTAGGCGTTCAGTGTCTTGGTCAACAACACTTCGACACGCTGGGAGGAGACGGGAATCAAACCAAGAATGTCGATTGCTCTACCTACCCCCAAAATTTATAATTTTCCTATTTTTATTTCATTCTTCTTCTAGTAATGTTATTGTGTGAATCTGCTGCTTGGTTCTGTCTTGTTTTTGATATTTGACCAAGTTCATTTTCCCTGGTAATTTTGTGTCAATACGCAGGGGAAAAAGAAATGAACATCCTTATATTATCAGCTCAAGGTTGCGAGAGGTTATGGGTTGTACGGAACAACATGGTTACATATAAATACAGAAACACTTCCTTGGAGAGGCAGATGTATGAGTGATGAAGGATGAAAATCGCCCACACCAAAATTAAAATCAGCTAACTTGAATACAAAAATAAATAAAAAAATAAAACTTTTTTTGAACAAGACTGGGGTCTTCCTATTGTCTTTATTTTTATTTATTTTTTCCAATCCCAGGTATTTGCACAGCAGCTGAAAAAAATCAGTGACTCATTATCTTCGCAGGAGCTGGTGGAGCATGAGTGGCGCTGGGACTGCAGCTGGGTAATGGACATGGCCTGCGCTAAATAGCAACTTTATATTAGCAGGCAGCCTTTTTATGCTAAGCTGGAAATCTTCTGCCTGCGATTATCAAACAATTTGAGATTTTGAAAAAAAAAAAATCTTGGCTTAGAAAAAAAGTTGCTCAATTTTCAATTGTGTGGAATTAAAGTATTTTTTTGCCTTTTTTCACATTTATTTATTTTGTTGAGGAGTCAGCTCGTAATACTCTGAAGGGTCGTCCCGTTTCAAGCGCCTCCTCGACTCGCAAGCGTGTAACGAATCACGGTTCAATCGGAAAGAGAACTGGCATTTTCAAGTTGCGCAATCATTTTATTTTATTTTTATTTCTTTGTTTTAATCACATCTTTATGAGCGGTGATCTTTTATATTCCTATCCCCGCTTGCAGAAGGAGAACCCGTAAAACCCATTGTTTACTTCCAAACCAGAATACAAGGACATGCGTTTTTACCTTGGCATTCAAACGGCTTGCCAACGCGTCCCGGATTCATAAATCAGGTTGTGTCGGAACTGGGAGAAAAGCTTTTCTGGGTCATTATGAGCGAGTTATGATGTTTACTTCCAGAACATATGAGTCTGTCAACAGGAACAACAACTGTCGTCAGATGCGTTTCATAAGCTTTGCAACTTTTACACAGGGGAACTTAAAAGTTTATTATGGAACTTTTCGTGCATCATCACCACCTTTATATAATTTCTTCAGTATGGCCACAGTGACATTTGAGCGGGGTGTTTTCTGATGTCTGCAAAATCACAGCCACGTAACTAAGCTCGGAGATGAACAACCGTGAAGAGTGCGTATATGGGCCGACGCCGCTTGTTACCTATGTTTTATTCACCACCTCTCCCCTTGCATTACCATACATATTTATAGAGATAACTGCATTTACATGTACATTGACAGCCTGCGGAATGTGCACACACACACACACACACACACACACACACGCACACAGACACACACGCACATACACACATGCAAACGCACCGAAAAGTTCAGCCTATCCCCGAGGGCCAGAGCTGTCACTTTAGTCCTTCACAGCGGTTACTGTATGCATGCATCCCGTAGAGCACACACAGAGACGTATTGTGTGTGTGTGTGTGTGAGTGTGTGTGTGTGTGTGTGTGTGTGTGTGTGTGATTCAGATTGACTGATAGATGATGGCTGCAGGGCAGGTGGGCGCTGAGTCACCAGCGTGTGTTGGGAGGTGGAAGGATGGAGGGCAAATGCATAGGAATTCTTTTTTGGGGGGGGTTTGAAGTTAGGTGGAGGTAGACCGTAGGTCAGCCTGCCATTCAGCCTCACGGGGGAAGCAGTTCAACTGTAGCTTGAGGGGAAGGTGGTGGCGGCGGGGGGAGGTTGGGGGGAAGGGGGATGCTGAAGCAGTGTGGGAAAGGGGGAGAAGGCCTTGTGAGTGGTGCTGCCAAAGGAAAGGTGGAGGGCAGGTTAGATGAATGGAGATTGACAAATCCATTTTTTGTTTGTTTGTTTGTTTTTTTAAATACAACCGAAAAAGGGGACCAGCCAAACTCTCCTTAAAAGTGTTTGAATCTAATTTACTGCATTGCGGCTATTGTTTTTGAAATCATACCTCACATGACGGCTGAATGCAGAGCTGCTGAGCACAGCAGATCTTGCCGGGGAAAACAAACGGGGTCTCGGTAATGTTGCCTTAATAAAAGATATAATCAGCTTTATTAAATTGCAAAAAAACATGAGTTTTTTTTTGTTTCTCAATAAGTGATATTTATTTAACCTTCGAAATGAAAATGTAAGAAAAGGTAAAATAAAACCAAATAGCCACCACCTCTAACCGGAGCTTATTTCTTGCAAGAGGTGCTCTTTGTAGAGTCACATCTATCAGTAAAGGGATATAAAGCTATCATGAATATCAAAGGTCAACTAGTGAAATTATTCTGGCGTTAATGACCAGCTGTGTGATAGCGTCTCTAATACTACTGGAAATGACACGTAAAGTATATGTGTGCACGTGCTTCCATGCAGAAAGTTATACGAAGGCACTTTTTTTTTTTTGTTTTCTCCGGTCACACTTCCACTGCTGCAACAAGAAGACACACCCCAGACACTAACAGATGCATGCACACACACACACACACACACACACACACACACACACACACACACACACACACACACACACACACACACACACAAACCTGTTGCTATTCCTGTGCACTGACCTTATACCTGTGATTAGATGTTGATTATTAATTTCTTTGCGGGCTCAAAAAAAATACAATGATTCATATGTGTGTGTGTGTGTGTGTGTGTGTGTGTGTGTGTGTGTGTGTGTGTGTGTGTTTGTGCGTGTATTTTAATATTCATGAATCTGCAGGTTTACCTTGTATCTATCTAATCGTACTGTTTGTTGGTTCTTTAAATGAACTTCTCAAGCAAGTTTGGGGATTCATAACCAAATTTCTGCAGGAAAATAAAACAATGTATAAAAGAATTTGCAGTTTCATAATTATACTTGAGGAAAATGAGGAATTGTTGAGTTTGCATTCATCTGAAACTAAACTTTTTCCTCTCCATTCAGATGCTCCCTTCTGGAGTCACCACAGCTGATCATCTTCCTCCACCTAACCTTCTTCACTGCATCCTCTTCTCTCACTTCATGTTTTCTTTCACTCCATCCATAAATTTCCTTTCTTGCCTTTGTCTAGTCTTCCTGTCTGTCAGCTGCAACCTCAGCATGTCCAAACCATCTCAGTCTGACTTTATCTCCAGAACTTCTAAAATGTACTATCCGTCTGATGGACTCTCAAAGAGAACCTGAGCATCTTCATCTCTGCTAACTCCAGCTCTGTCTACTGCCTGTTGTCTCTGAACCATAAGGTATTGGTTTTTGTTGGTCTCCCCACCATCTTGGTTGAAAAACGGATTTTCAATATTGTTTATCTATATAGGGATTTATGTATCCTCTATTTATTTAATTTGATTGTATTTAATCTTGTTCTGTTTTATCTGATTATATCTTTTTTATTTTATTTTACTTTACTTTACTTTCATGTGTAATTCTATTATTCGTTCGTTTTTTCAGAAGTGCCTAGTCAATGTTCCTTTTTTATTATTATTGGGTTATTATTGTTATTGCTCTGTCATGACTGCTGTTAAAATCTACAGAGATTTAACAGGAAACTAGGAAAATTAGATTTCTTTTCTTCAAGTTTATTCAACTGAATTTTGTAACTTTTAATTTTTCTTTTTATTTACCCCGCCCCCCCATTGTTCAACTGGCTTTGTTTGTTTGCTATTCCTGTGTTTGCATTTCTGGCGGTGGACAATGGGGGTTCTCAGCGGGGGAAATACGCAAACCGCTCATGTGCTCCCCTTACTTTTTCCAGAACGGATGAAAATGAAAAAAAAAAAAAAACAAATTCTGGCAACGCGTGGGACACTTTTACATCAATAATTCAGTCTCGCATTAATATTGGGACATGAAAGTAATTATCATAAACAAAAATAGCCACAGCAGAGTAGCCTTTACTGGCCTCTGTGCCGAACAATACATTATTCTGCCGCAAAAAGTAATTACAGGAAATGGGGGCAGAGTACCAATCATTTCCACCATTGTCTGGACTGATTACTGCTTACTTCACACCAGTGTACTACATCACTTCATATCACCCTGCCTAATGATTTACATTCCAACATGCAGTGGTTTTTAGATCTTTGCAGGGTTGCAATCAGCTAGATGGGAGGAGAGAGAGAGAGAGAGAGAGAGGAAAAAAAACTTTTCTCGATGACCACTTTCAACCAAGCTATACCAGATGTGCAAGGGAACTATCTGATCCGCTCTGATTCATGCCTTTTGCCTGAAGTGTCCTCACGCTGCCCTCCATCCATTTCTAATCTCTCGACGTTCTGTTTTTCATTTCATAAATAGATGCGCCGGGAAACGATGGGGAATGTGTGTAGTTGTCCTTTAACTTCCATGAGAAGATTGATGGGCAAAGGCAATCAAAGGAGCATTTATATCAATAAAAGTAGGTTAAGGTACAGTTATAAAACGACAATAATGCTGTTTCTAATAATTAGGTCGCTACACTGTATGGCAGGGGGATCTCCCTCTCACTCTGCAGAGAACTAGAATCTTGAATTAATTCAACTAATTTCATACCACTATCAACCAACCAACATGACTGACAGCGAAGACATTGTTATTTGTGAAGTTGGAATGGGAATGCACTGAATTAAATATACAGCAACGTATCAAATCTAATAGATAAACATGAAAAATCTCAAACATCTGTTTCACCACATAACCCTCAGTATGTGTCCTTAAAAAAATAAATTAAAAAAGCAGTTGTATTCCCAAAATGCAATTTCACTTCATGTGAGTGAGCAATCCCCCAGCGCAACAAACGCCGCCCAAGATGAACAAACAGATAATTGTCAAATCTCAATACGGTTAAAGGCCTTTTTCTTTCACACCACTTTGTAATGTATTACCGCACAGATGACAGTCGATTTATTGAAAACAAGCCCGACGAGCACTTCACAGAAAAACTCTGGCACGGAAAGTTGAAATTGCATACTTTCTTCCTTACCCCTGCACGAACTGAGGTCAGGCAAATCGCTGCGCTATAGAAACAGCACATGGGAGATTTTATTTTTTTTTATTTTTCCTGTGGCCTCCTTGATGTCTTCTTTCTGTAGCTGTTGTTAAAGCTCGAACTCTTCGTCAAAGAGTTGCCCTCCTCCCCATTGACAGTTAGAGACAGGCGGCTACAAAACAACGCTCCACCGTTTGTCTCGCGTTACTTTTTTCGCCCACCAACCCGAGCTGTTACAGGTAAAAAAAACAATCTTGTCACCTTGCTTACGGGATGCTGACTGTCTCTGACGGCGGTGAAAGTCCATCTCATCTTCATTTGATGGTGATTTGTGCAGGACTCCATCTTGCTAAATGGAAAAGTCTGGTTTTGTGCATTCAGATTTATTTGATTGCATCTTGAATCAACCAAGTGAACCTGTAATTATGGTCAACTACGTTAAATAAGAAGGTCTGTATTATCAATATTATTGTTTTTTAGGCCAGAAAATATTTATATTACAGTAAAAACATGCTGGGGATTTATTGGAGACCCTGAATTGCCCAGAAGTGTGAATGAGAAAGTGAATAGTTGTATGTCTTTATATGACGTGCGAATGAGACTGAATAGTTAATATCTATTTAAGATGTGAATGACAGAGGTAATGGTTGTATGTCAGTATGACGTGAATGAATGAGTGATCCGTTGTATGTGCCAATAATGAGAGATTGAATGATTATATTTTCTTTATTTAACATGTGAATGAAATACTGAGAAGTTCTATGTCTACAGGACTGTCTCAGAAATTTGAATATTGTGATAAAGTTCTTTATCTTCTGTAATGCAATTAAAAAAACAACAAATCCTTTTTCATGATATTATAATATTTTGAGATAGGATTTTTGAGTTTTCTTAAGATGTAAGCCATAATCAGCAATATCAAAACAATAAAAAGCCTGAAATATTTCAGTTGATTTGTAACGAATCCAGAATGTATGCCATTTTTGTTTTTGTAATTGCATTACAGAAGATAAAGAACTTTATCACAATATTCTAATTTTCTGAGACAGTCCTGTATACGTGATGCATTAGTGAGAGAGTGAATGGTTGGAGTGGTAGATAATGGATGGATGGATGGATGGATGAACGAATAGACACAGTCCCGTTTTATAGAGGAAACATTCTAACCTTTCTTTACCCCAAATGCCCCAAAGCCCTGCCCTGTTTGATTTACAGTTGCCAGGGTAACCACTCCATTAAATGCTTAATAGCTCGCACTGAACAATAGGCGCCATAATTCTGACAAATTTCTCCACGGCTCCCCAGAAAATTACCACCACCTTAATTGTTATTACCCCTGCATGACCATACACCTGGAAACATATATTGTTTTTTTTTCGAGCCAACCGGTTCTGACAGGACTAACAAAGAGGGCGAGTGGAGCGCCACTGCGAAATTTCTTTCTCATGACTCCTGCTACACGCCGTTAGCCTTTTGCAAGTCATTTCTTTTCTTTGTCGCCAACCCTTCAGCCCCCAAGATAGTTTCTTATTCTGAAAGGAAATGGAGAGGTGGGGGGGGCCTGCACGGAGGCACTGGAGATATATTCCGTTCGGTCAAAACTCGATACAGACGGGCTGGATTCAAAAAAAAAAAAAAGAGCAGCTGCTTTTACAGTCGGATCATATTCTGACTTTGTACATGCGACGAGAGCGGTAATAAAGCGACGGGCTGTGGTCTTAGGTATGCTGAGGTGCTTGCATAATGAAAGGTATAATTATTTTCTGTTCCGGCGCCGTATTGTGTCGGGTGTTAATCCCGAACAGATGAGAGCTCAGGTGGACAGAAGGTGGCGAGGAGCGCGAGTGCAGTCGCAGGAGTTTCGGCGGCCCCGGCTGTAATGAAACAGGTGGGTGCGGCGGAGTCAGAGGAGGGAGCCATATCTGAGACGCGGCCCCGCTTTTATTACCCCCGCTGTCTTATTGTCAGGGCGCCACAAGTGCACACAAAAGAAAGAAAAAAAAAAAAAAAGGAGCCCCGAACGAGAATAAGAAGCTGACAAATCTGAATCTGGGACCAGAAACGGCAAGGGAGGGAGGAAAGGGGAAGCAATCAACCGACCGGTTCTTATCACATTCCCCTCTTTTTTTTTTTTTTTTTCCTCTTTCCACCGAATGCCTGCTCCCGTGTTTGGACGCATTAAGTTGCCTAAATTATTTCATAAGCGTCTCGGCCTCCACCGCCAGCGAGGGGAGAATGCGCGTGAATGATGTACAAGGCGCTGATTAGACCTAATTATGAATCCTGATTAAGGCTTTTAATTAGTGGAGCCAGCACTTCATGCTGGAGAGGGTGGCAGAGATGGAGAAGACAGTGGGAGAGCGGAAAGGGAACGGCCTGCAGAGAGGTGCAACATTGACTGCGCAAACGCGTACGGGAGGATTGGTTGATTTTCGAATAAATAGAGTTATTTGGAAATGTGATTGTTAATGATAGGAGGTGAGATGCTGATTTGGCGGCGGGGTTGACGGTCAAGACCAAACCTGGATCGATCTGACTGCGAAACGGGGGCCGAAAAGATGAGCAGATCTATTTTAAATTCTCTTAACGGTGCCCGAATGGGGGCGGGGGAGGTAGTATTTATTATGAATAAGAATCCCGGGAAGGGAAGTAATTTCAGATAATGAATCCACAAGTGGTAATATCTGAGCGTATTAACACCCCATCCGTTTTGCGGCCCCTCGCACTGCTCCACGTAAACGACGAGTTAATTATTTATTTATTTATTTATTTATTTATTGGAAAGTCAACGAGTCACATTTTTAACTCAATTTTTTTCCCTCCACATTCTCCAGTTTCCTCCCACAGTCCAAAAACAAGCATCAGACATGAATGAGAGAGTGAATGGGTGTTTGTCTGTATGAAGTGTGAATGATTTTAAGTAAATTATCATATGTTTATTTGACTTGAATGAGTAAGTGAATTATTGCATGCATCTATATGATGTGTGTGAAAGGTTGAATGAATTGAATTTATTTGATTACTTCTTGGATCAATCAAGTGAACCCATAATTATGGTAAACTACATTAAATTAGAAGTTCTGCATTATAAATATTTTTGTTTGTTTTGGATCAATGACTATTCAAAATATAGAAAAAAAAACATGCAGGAGGTTCCTTGGAGACACTGAATTGCTGAGGTGTGAATGAGAGAGTGAATGGTTGTATGTCTTTATGTGGCGTATGAATGACAAAGTAAATGGTTGTATGGCTCTAAATGACATGTGTTTTAGAGACTGAAAGGTTGTTTATCTGTGACCCTGCAATCGATCGGTGGCCGGTCCAAGGTGAACCCCCACCTCTGAGCCTGTGACAACTGTGATGGACGCCGGTCTCTTTGCGACCCTGAGTGCCGGTTAAGCAGTATAGATAATGAATGCGTGAATCAAATAGTCAGGGATGATCCATCCCTTAATAGCGTCTCGCCTGTCGCTGAGCCTATGCTTTTAAATCAAATGCAAATTGATTATTGCAGACTGGACATTTAAAAGAAATGAATATATGAATGCAGTGCGCGCACTTTAAATGATGTGTCATCCTGCACTGTCCGACAGAGTTCCTATTTGTAGTCTCAAAGAAGGATGGCCTTTTCAAGTAACAACACTATTGGAAAGTCTCTGGAGATGAATCAGCAATCGTTCGTTCAACCCCAAAATGAGATGCAGAGAGGAGAAAAAAAAAGAAAAAAAAACATTATCAAAATGAATATCTTTCTATTTTGATGTGAGGGTCTCTGGTGATGAATCAGAGAGGATGGAATTTGACCGTAACCCACCCTCCTGCTCTTCAAAACTGCAAAAGTCAGAGTACGATGTAGAGAACGGAGGAGAGCAGCCAAGTTAAACGTGCCACGTGAAAGGATCCTGGAGCCCGGCTGCGAGGCCGAGTGTCGACAGATGAACCCGATTAATCGAAGCGGGCTTTTTCACCGAGCCGCCCCATTTGGGTCCTTAAGACGGGGACCACCTGGTTCACCACGCAGGACTGTCGGAAAAAGACGTCTTTATCATTCATTGTTTAGCTAGAACTAGTGCCGCTATTGCTCTGACGTAACCACTCCTGCATTAAAACACCCAGACATCTGATATTAACTAAAGATATAATCCCACAATTTGGGGGGAACTTGGATTCTGGCGTTTATGGCAGTTGCATTCAAATGGGCCATAGAGTTGCAGCGATGGTTGTGGGTGGGTGAGGTCAGGAGGCACAGCTCAAATATATATCATTACAATTATTCCTTTTGTTTTTGCCTGGGTTTTGCCAAACCAGTGAATTAATCCGGTCTTGCTCAAAACATCCCTCTTTCGGATCAAACGACTAAATTCCGTTTTCATTCAAAGTAAATACAGTGTGCCCATCATTCAATACGGAGGCAATGGTAGATTTAGATAAAATGTTTCACCATTTTCAGACTTGTGTCCTGAGCTCGGGGGAAAAGTTTTCCGGAAAAATTGAGAACACACCCATCACCAAAAACAAACAAAAAAAAATCCTCGCGAGGAATAATCGTTCTTGATTATTTAAGGCCTTGGATTTCGAAGCCATCCGTATTCGGAGTGACTAATATCCCCGAAACATCTGCAGGTTTAGGCCGGGTTCCAGCGCAGGAGCCCGTAATGACCGGGGTCATCTGCTCTCTATGAGGCAAGCAGGAGAGCCTCCGGGTCAGGGATTTTTTTTTTTTCTTCTGCTTCCTCATGGATGACAATAACCGTGCCATGGAGTCTCGGGTATAAATATTTAAATACAACTTCCTTCCTCACATACCGTACACCCATGACGAATTTGGAGAGCTTATCTTGGGCATTAATTCCTCTAAAGAGGGTCAATTAGTAGCAATTTCAACTGTGATTGAATATATACGTATGTAAATGAAAAGAGCTGGAGCTACTATGCTGCTTCCCCAGATATTCAACATAACCAACAGCAGAGTGAATTTTTTATTTTTCTATTTCCTAATACAACGTACAGGTTTACCTCCGATGGGGAATTCATCGGTTGAGGGTTTTTCCGATCTGTGATTTCAACCTTGACGCTCCCCTCGACTGTTAGCGTCAGCTAGCCGAGGGTCCGCCGGTGTTTGCATCCTGCCTTCTGATCTTCCTTATTCTAGGAGAGCCACGATTTTTGCCTCGGCGTGGACGAGCTCTATGTCTTCTGACAGATCCCTGTTACAAACACAACCTCTCAGTTGTTACGTTCTTCGCCTCTCATCTCCTTTCTTCCCTCATTTTCTTGTACTTTTCCTTTGTTCTGCTTCCCATCTGGCTTTTTTTTCTCAAAGTACTTCATAACCCCCCCCTTTTCTCTTTCTCCACTGTAGACCATTTGGCACAAACCTCATCTCTCCTCCTCTCATCCCTCGCTCTCACCTCAATTTTCAGCTGTTGCATAATTAATTAGCAGCACTGTTCACTATCAATGCAATTACTCCAGAGAATGGAGTAAGGGAGGGGAGGAGGGGGTCTGGGCTGGGGGGGATAAAATGGTAGAACAGGGCCAAAATGGTGATTTTTATGAAAAACATAGAAAAATGTAAAAAAATAAATTGTGGAGGGAGGGGGCTGTTAGCTCTTACAGGGAAGGGGAGTACAACCAATAAGGGAAAACAGCCAAAGTAGCTGTTGCGGTGTGAATAAGTCCGTTTCGAACGCTGCCTTAGATATAAATGATGCAAGCTCCGGTTTAAAATAACAAAAGAAAGAAAGAAAGAAAGAAAGAAAGAAAGAAAGAAAGAAAGAAAGAAAGAAAGAAAGAAAGAAAGAAAGAAAGAAAGAAGCAGTAAAAAGGTCCCTGGTTTAATTCCGACAAGGGGCTTTTCTTTGTCTCCGTGGGTTTCCTTCAGCTCCTCTGGTTTCTTCCCACAGTCCAAAATCATGCAGTAGATTGACTGGAGACCCTAAACCGTCCTGGCGTGTGGATGAGAGAGTGAATGTTTGCATGTGTCGATATGATCTCAAGATGAGGGAGTGAATGGTTAATGCCTCTACATGTGGTCCTGTGATCAACTGGTGTCTTGTTTAGGGTGAAACCCGGCCTCTTGACCGATGGCAGCCAGGATAGATATCCAGCAACCCTACGACCCAAAGTGCAGGAAAAGCAGTACAGTATACCCTTGTTTTTCGCGGGGGTTACGTTCCAAAAAGAACCCGTGATAGGCAAAATCCGTTAAGTAGAAACCTTTATTTTTCTTACAATTATTATACAATGAAATACTCTATTATACATTGCTGCTGTCGTCCTTATGTTTTTGTCTTCCTTCTTTATGGAACGAACGGAAGATTAATTAATTCCGTAATGCTTTTACCTTCCCTCAGCATGTCCGGAAGTTTAACAATATCTGCGATAGATAGCATCTTCCGCTGCCTTTTGGGCCCTGCCGCAGGTGCTTTTGTCGGTCCAGAGCGTTTTGTCAACATTATGGGTTTTAGTGAAACTCGAAATTGCAAGAGAATTTGCATGTACGTAATGCAAATTTGGCAAGCTGTTTTACACATGTGTACATATTAAACTGCAACGTTATTAACGCACAGGTACAGAAGAAGCGGAGTGACTTTTTAGCCAATCAGAATGCAGAACACGATGCAAATCCGTGAAGTAGCGAAACCGTGAAAAGTAAACCGCGTTATAGCGAGGATTACTGTATAGAGAATGAAGCTTCTTCTTCTTCTTCTCCTTTTGGCTTTTCCCTCAAATCAACTTTCAGCGAACCAACATTCTCCATCAAACCCTATTCATTGTATCCTCCTCTCTCACACCGACAACCACCATATCCTAATGAATAAATGAATACATGACTAAATCATAGAATCAATGCATCAATGATCAATGAATCAATCAACAAATGAAAAGTAAATAATATGGCAATTGAGGATATCAAGAAATTGTAGTAGTCAGGAATGAGTCGATCAGAGGGACAGCACATTCAAGACGTTTTGGAAATAGGGTTAGAGAAGCCAGACTGAGATAGTTTGGTGATGTACAGGAGATGGATAGTGAATACATTGATAGAAAAGTGCTGAGGTTGGGACAACCAGGCAGGAGGTCTAAGGGGAAAACTAAATACAAGATTTATGGACGTAGTAAAAGGGGACATGAAGTAATTTGGTGTGAGAGAAGAGGATAGAGAGAATAGGGTTAGATGGAGAAATTTGATTCGCTGTGCCGAATGCTAAAAGGGAAGGAAGAAGAAGGAAACTGTTGTGGTGCTAAAAGTAGAACATTTTCTTGTCCAATGGTGCAGAGTACAAATACTTAATGCTTTTTAATGTAAATAATCGGGTTCTTACTGTACTATGTGCCTTACCTATAGCTTAAAGAATGAGGTAAAGGTAAAAGTACTTCATCCACTCGAGCAAAAGGGAAAGGAGCAACAGGTTAGCTCATCAGCGGTGGGTTGCGGTTGCTCGGAAACGTCTGGATCAAATTCCGAAGAAGTCTGAATCCACTCACGAGTTTCTTTTCATCAAAGCCCAGCATGACTGAATAATAACACTATTACAGAGTTATTTGATTGATGCAGTAATAAAAAAAAAATAAAGAAAAAAAAACATTGGGAGCAACTGTTCGAACAACACCACTTTGGTAAAACATTAGTCGGAGCATCTGCAGCTTCTAAGCAATGACATCTCTCTCGGTGAAACAAATTATTGGAGGGTTGAATTGGGATTTAATTCAAGAGCTTAAAATACGATTGGAACAGCGAAGGAAAGGGGGTTTAGCAGGAGGGAGAAGTGCAGGTGCAGAGAATGTTGGCTCCAAACAGCCGATCCTGCTCTTCGACATAGAGGACAAGTCAAGATTAAGAGAATAGGACCGCAAGCTTGTTTTGGAAAAAGAGGGGAGTACTCTTTTTTATTATTTATTTTGGCCACTGACATCCAAAATCCATTTATTGCTGCATTGGCAATGACCTGACCTACTCTGAGGTTTGTGTATAAGTGTGTGTGTCTGCGTATATGTGTATTACAAACTTGCCCAAAGCCACATCTGATGAAAACCTTAGATTTTATTTGAGGATTATTTAACATTTTAAATTGAACACAGGCAAGGACAACAGACGCGGGCTGTGATCTAAAATATGATAATGCAGTTTTTATGTATATTTGGCACACAACAAGACTTGTAAAAAAAAAAAAATAATAACACAAGCTGGGGAAAACTGTGTCAATATTTTTTTTTATTTCATTGGGATAACTAAAGTCTGGAGAGTGTAACAGTCATCCTAAAATACGGAGTGCTTATGGAGTCTTTGGCAAAGTTTGTGTAATACACTTTTCTCCACGTAGCCAGGAGTGGAACTATGACTTCATACCTTGTTGTATATCATGTTTGGCCATAAATAAGGTCGTCTCCCCCTGAAATGGTTATTAAACTATTATAACAGGATCTGTAAGCACGGGGAAATTCTGTAATATGGCTCCAGAGAGAAATAGAGCAAAACAGCTGTCGACACACTCTGTTACAGACAATGTGGAAACGCGCGCAATACTGACACCCTCGCCAAAATTGTTTCCTAGGTTAACACTCCCCTTCCCCCCTTTTTTTTTTTTTTATAATCTGGTTTAGAACATGAACAGTCGTTCCCTTCATGATCTGGCATCCGGGTGTCCGATCGCAGAGCCAAAGCAGCCGGCGATTATAGGCAGAGCCACATGTATCAGAGTACCGTGTGTTGTGACCTATAGCTGCCTGCTAATGAGAATAATGATAGATAAGTGGGACAAGTGTATGATTGTTTTCATCCCCGTTTTACTTGTTTGATTTGGCCTGGACGGCTATAGAACAGAACTCGCACTTGTTGGAGTTGAACCAAAAGCGCGGAAAGACAGTGTATTCGCGAAGCTGTACATTTTCCCGTTTGAGTTTGAGAGCGCGTCGGTGAGCAACCCATGATGTCATGCGTGAAGCGGTTTCAAGTGAAGTGTAACACATGGGCGAAGCGCACGTGAAGGTATGCCTTTTTTTTTTTTTTTCTTCCACTCGAACAACAAATACCAGATTCCCAATGGAGGTGTGTGTGTTTTCCTTCTTTTTTTTTCAAATACGTCACTTACACATCTGGCCTGTTTGCAATTTTTTTTTTTTTTTTTTATATATCTATATAGTATTGACCGGCTCCATGTTAGGCTCTGCAATTACAGGTTAGAAGGCGATGAAATATTTGTAAGTGACCCAGGTAATGACTAAGGTATTTTCTAGATATAACACAGTCGCGACCGGTTGGCAACGGTCATGTCGACGAGTGAAAGGTATCTGAACGTGCTGACGGTAAAATATGTAATATTGCATAGTATTTCTTCCTGAAGATGACCGGTACAATTTGTATGTGTGCAATCTTCTAAAATGAGGATGGAGAAATTGAAATACACACCATGGCTCCTTGTTCATTCTACATGGGAACTTCAATCATTTACATACAAATGGCCTCCAGCTGAGATTTAGCCAAGACATATTACTTAGTCCATGGCCATTAGTGCGGAGCAAGCGCACAGAGGGATCAGTGCCATTTGTCTGTCTTTAATTTCTCAACCAGATATCACATTATTCAGCTGGAACGCCGGAGTCCAGTATTTCACCGACGGCGGAGGGATCAAGGGAGCGCAACGCATATGGCGCGGCTCACCATACCGAATTGCCGACAGAGAGGAGACGTTCTCACGAGTCATGACAACGCCGTAAATGACAGACTGGCTAATACGACTTAATTCCTTCCGCCTGTGATTCTTTGTCCTGTTCCACAATGTAATTGCGAGTCAATGCCTGGCGAGTTTTCACGTAAAAGGCGAGCTCTGTCATCGCGCAGACATCGTTGGCCTTGGGCCCGGCGTCGTTTCCGCCCTGTCATGAACCGTCGATTCCACTCCACTTGGCGTGGGTGCTTTACTTTTATTTACGCTGAAACCGACCGGGATGAGTTATCTCGGGAAACATGTCAGGCGACCAGAAAGAGGAAAAAGACGTTCGGGCAGAAAGTATTTCTTTGTGTCCCCACGTCCGCGTTCATTCGCAGCCCATTCAGCCCCGGTTTAATTGTAGTTTCCATGGCTTTATTTTCAGACGCTCATTACTGAAACAGCAATTCCATAAGCATTAACGAGACTCACACAAAAGGCAGGAAAGTGGAAAGGGGGAGGAGAGAAAAAAAAATATTAGGACAACATGCATAAACTCTCACTCACACACACAAATCACACAAAGTCTAACCTTAAAGGTATTCCCTATCACAGTTAAATATATACGCCGATGTTGCCGATGCACTTCCATTTCTTATCTGAAGATGTGATTCATATTGACGCCCCCCCCCAACACACACAGCGTATTAATTGTTTACTCTGGGCTAATTAAAACATGCCTGTCATTATTGGTGATCAGCGCTCTCTGCAAATGGAACGGATGGAAGGACCCTGACAGAGGGTGGGTGGAGGCCCCTCGGGGGAGGATGGGGCCGGATGACTTGCCATGTAAAAATTAGATTGTAATTTATAATTCATAATAAAAGCAAATTAAATGTGATAAATTAGGAAAATATATATATAGTGGATTAAATCTTGGTTTTAGGGACATTTGACTGCACGCGTGAACTATAAAGATTTGTATTTGGAAATAATTCATAGCTTGCTGGGCATCATTTGAGAAATTGTGTCAAGTATATTAATGCGGTTGTGAAAAGTTGCACAAATATTGTAGGCAGCGGAATATTTCTTAAAAGGCAAGCAAACAACCTGATATCAGTCTCATTCCGCATTGTCAGAAAGTACAGCCGCAGGTAAAATATAACACTGTTTGGCAGCATAAGCAGTGGGAGGGTGCTCGCCTGATATGAGACTCTCGGTCACTGGAGGCCTAACTCTGACATGGAGTTGAGTCGACACAGATGTACTCCCTGTGTTCTTTGTTATTTTAATCAATTTCGAACGCCCATGATGAATATCCATCTCATGTATTGTGAATTTGGAAATACACTATGCAGTTTGAGGACAGGGGCGCCATATCACCATCATCCCCACCCTTGTACTATAAAATTCCAGTCATATTTTGCCTTTAAGCAAATATTTTGACTTTCCACTTTTCTCCCTGAATGGTGTCTATTAACCAGGCTGTGGTTAATCCAATCTTGAAGCAACAACAGGACATTTCACCTCTCATCTAAGAGGCTTCCACATCTCTGATGGGGCGGTTGCTGTATATAACTGCTTCTGTTGGGGTTGGGCATTTATCCAAGATATCCAATATAAGTGACTCGTTTTGGTTCACTTGGGCAGAAGCTCTGGTGGTGGGTAGTTCCCGGGGGGCCTGATTTTGACAAGTGCACCCCCAAGGTCAGACCACTCAGGCACAAGATGAAGAAAGCGGTGTCTGCTGCGGGTTGTACTGAGAATTGGGATGACCTCTATATCGGAGAGACAAAACAACCACTGCACAAATGGGTCGCCCAGCACAGGCGAGCCTCCTCTTAGGTCAGGACTCCACGGTCTACAAACACCTGGGGGATAAGGGCAGTTTCTTTTGAGACACCGATGTCTGTTGAGAGAAGAGGGAGTTTGAAAGGGGAGTCAAAGAAGCCATCGCCATCAAGCTGGAAAGACCATCACTTAACGGGGGAGCGGGGTCTTCGAAACAGCATCCGGCATACATCCGACATCTATATCCTGAAAACCAACAGGGGTAAATCGACAGCCCGAACCGGGCCGGGGGGACTAGCCGAGGCCCTGAGCCGCAGCCTGAGAGATCTCACAAGTTTCTTTTGGAACCGACACGTCAGCAGTACAATTACTCAACCGGTCAACCAAGTTATCGTTCTAACTTGGAACAATTCTCAACTCCAGCAGTCGCATACCGGAACCTTCCCACGGTCCACTTGAAACGAAGAGGCCCCCCAGGGTAGAGGTGAAAGAGTCCAGTTGCCAAAGCATTATTACTTTACAAAATTTTTGAATGATGTCGGAGCCACTGAACACATTTTTGCACCATAACACAACTTTGACACATAAGCATCCATTTCTAAACGCTGACACCGTGTGACATCGGTGTGAGACTCACAATGGTAGCAGCAATCACCACTTCTCCATGTCCGGAAGTCAGACCTCCATAACACGAAAAACTGTAATAAAATGTCTGCACTCGTTTTTTTTTTCCAATCAGAAACTCAAGTCCATTTTTTTTTTCAAACCCTCTCGTTTGTTACTGAACGCGGTTCCAACTCAGCCACCCACGTTGTTTGGTGTAAGAAAAATTAATTTAATACATATAATGCAAGAGTTGACTCACATTCCACTTCCCACCTCGGGTTAAAAGCAGACAAAGCGTCGGACCCTCGCCCATGGGGCTGGTTCACTCATCCTCCTCGCCAGGGCTTGGTGGATAATCGTTTTCCTCGCGGTATCACAGTTTGGCGTCACGGGCAGGGAGGATGCAGCACCCTCCCACCGACACACTGGTCAAAAAAGCTAAAATGTGCGGTGGCAGCTGAAGTAATTGGGACTTTGCATAGTGCACAGTGTGTATGTTTGTTTCTCCGCATGTAGGACTGTTTGTTGTCTGTTATAAAATGGAAAGGAAGTGATGTGCGGGCTCCTGTCAATCACTGTTAGGCGCCATGGATGTGTTTGTTAGTGCATGTCTCTCTCCATCACTTCATGTCCATCCACATTAGATCCAGGCAGGATTAAGTGGCGCCGCTGAAGGTACATTGGCGGCCTGAAGTGGTTATATCTTCATTTAGTGCTGTCAGCCAGTGATTTGCTCCCGTGAACAGCCCCGCAAATGTGCGTTTGGGCGTGCACGTGTGTGTGTGTGTGTGTGTGTCTGCGCCTGTATGCATGCATACACAAGGAGGCAGGGGCAAATGGGGAGTGAAGAGATTTCAGCTCGTGCTGATGAACAGTGTGTGTGTGTGTGTGTTTGTGCGAGGAGGAAGGAAAAGATGGAGTGATGATGATGTATGTGAAGAGGAGGCTAATCTCTATTGATAAGAAAGGGAAGATCACAGGTGAGGGTGCTGATGTTGGATCGATCGGTAGAACCCAGACAAAAAACAATCTCCACGGTAGACGCTCGGAAATACAACTTACAAGTGAAACAAGGCTTAAAACATTCAACGGGTACAGGGTTTCCATGGCGATTTTTAACGAAGCACTTCAAAACTTTGATTCAACGCGTTGAAATCGAAGTTGCGGAGACCGTCGTTAGCAGAGTGCCGAGTGTTGCGCCCGAAAAAGGAAATAATTGGAGATCAATTTTCAGTAAATCGTCTTTTTTTCCAATGTAAGATATCAATTAGCAAGCCATTTCCCCCCAATTTCCTTTTGCACGTATATTTATTAGCATGGTGAATTACCACAGTGGAGCGAGTTAATGGAAAAGGCAAGAAATTTCTAAATGAGAGTTTAAACACCCAGACACACACAAAGATTTCTGCATTTGCTGGATGTGGTTTGTGGTCTTTTTCAAAAGCAGCTTTTCTTACATGTACCCATGTCAAGACAAACTCTGACAAATTCTTAGAAGCAGACGGAGGCACTTGTGACAAAAAAGCATCATCTGCCAGCAGATGTGAGGCAAAGCTACAACAACCCTTGCTGCCTTCCTTCTTTATTGCTGTACAGAGACCCCGATAGACAATTTAGGGACATATCCTGGATGAGGATCTGTCCTATCTATGTAATTACAAGCTCTATGTAATATCTATGTCATTTAAAACAAACACAGGACTCAAATCTCCAATTTCTTGTGAGTGTTTTGTTGAAATAATAAAAAATTATGGGCGTGCATATCGTGCACAGGGACTGAAAGTGCTTCGCATCATTTTTAGCAGAATATTTTCGGAGCCTCCTGTCAGGCACACTTGGCTCTTGATAATGCATTATGACCTTTAACCCAATTTCAAAGTAAACAATGATCTACCTATCATACCAACTATGTGATGTTCACAATGCGTCACAATCAATAAACTGTGTCCCCTGGTTGTTTAAACAGAGATTTAAATCGAAAATATCGGAGAAGCATTTATTTACGAATTTACGATGGATAGGATCAGATTAAAAACGCATTTTTTTTTGTTTATTTTTGTGCTGCATATTCTGAACAACAGCCGATTTAAAAGGTTCAATTCCTAGCGCAATCCAAATTGCTTGTTTCGCCGGCACATCTGCTGATGCCGCTAATGATGTATCGACTTAGAAAGTTAGAGCAGGTAGCATCCTTCTAAGCGTTTAGCTTTTTTAAATGTTCCAAATAGTTTGAAAAGTGTGTCTACGTGTGTGTGTGTGTGTATGTGTGTAAGCAAGTGCAGGTGCTTTTGACTGTCATAATCATCTTTAAATCCTGTTCTGCACAGCCGACTGCACAACTTTTTTTTTTGTTTGTTTCTCAGAAGTGGGAGTGGATAAATATACTTGTTCTTGCCAGGGTTTTTTTTTTTTCTTCTACCTGACAATTTTTTGTTGTTCATAAAAGGATTCTTTTCCTCCCTCCCCTTCCCCTGCTCTTCGTGGCTTACGTTTATTTTTAAACCTAGGCTCCCAGTTGCCTCGATGCCACGCGCACCTCCACCTGCACAGAGTCGAGGCGTACATTTAAGGATAAAAAAAATTAAGTGCAGTTAAGTTTTGACAAGACTGATCAAAAGACAATGAAAGCATTTATAATGCACATATATCAATTATATAAAGCTCAAACAGCGCTTCGGAGCTAAATCAAGGCTGAGGTTTTTGAACTGTATCAGACATATTTACAACATTCGAGCATCATGCACCCTTTTGTTAAATTCAGTCTCTCACAGATTTAAGTCATTCATGATCTGTCTTTCACACCTGGCGGTTTCAAAGTACTTTGCACTTGATTACACACCAATGGTGGCAGTCCGCCATGCATGGCGACTTGAGGGTTAAGTGCCTTGCCCAAGTGCGCTTTAGCAAGGAGACTTCAAGAGCCAGGAATTGGCAGGAATTATTTAGATTTTAGTGCCGAATCATCTACTCAAACACGCTATCTACTCGCCATTATCATGAATGCATCTTTAAAACAACTGCGATGAATTTGATCACAACTAATGTTCCTTCTGAGCCACATCTATCGTAGTGTGCGCACTGCAAATTAATTTGATATACAACATTATTTTCCGTATAATTTTGCTTTGTAATTGAGCGAGTGAGAGGTGTCCAACCAATCATACGATCTGATGCAATCACGCTACGCAGCCAATCACAGCAGTGACAGTACCCATACACCCTATATAAGCAGTAACGCTAATGCTAACATGCTAACCCCTTATCATGGCGAAACGAGTGGGCAGTGAAAAATGCTGTTCTTTTTAGTTGGAATGGCTGTCGGAGTATGTGTAAATAGAAGAACAAGCGGTCAAACTGGGTGAGATTTTTTCTTTTTTCGAGTGAGAAAGGTCTGCTCTGCAAAACATACAGCGAAGTTAAAATAGTAAGCGAGTTTTCTGATGAACTAAAAGGAAGCTATGATCCTAGGAGTGATACTGATGTGTGTCCACAGCGTGGGAGGTTGTCTGTATGCACAGATATATGAAAAATTAGAGGGAACATTGGTCACAACAGTTATTTATCCACTCATTTGTTATCTTTACAAGAAGATAATGAGGAAAATAATTCCCCCTGTCAGAATCAAACCAGGAGCCTCTTGCAGGAAGCACTAACCGCTGCTAGCACTTCCGCTTCACAACAAGACGGTTCCTGTTTGATTCCATCGAGGGGCCTTTCTGTGTGAAGTCTTCATGCTCACCCCGTGTCTTTGCAGGTTTCCTCCCACAGTCCAAAAAATATACGAAAAAGACCTTGGATGGCCCAGACTTGTTAATGAGAGGGTGAATGGTTGTAGGTGTCTTTTTGCAACTCTGTGATAATCTGGCGAGCGTTGAACCCCGTTTCCTGCCCAATGACAACTTGCATCGGAACCAGCCCTCCCGCAAAAAATGCGTTGTGATTTTCAGGTGATTTCTTGCTCTGAGGTCATTTTTAATTGGCTTAATGGTGATTTTTCATTTGTGTTCAGGGGATTTCACAAAGTTGCAGGTAATTTAATGTCTTAAGATTTAACTGTAAGAGTGATTTTTTTTTTTTTTTTTTTAATTTTGATCAGGAACATTTCTAGTTACATGAAGCACAAAAAGGCAAGTTTTCAATCGTTATAATCAACATTCAGTTTGACCTGCTACGCTCCTATTTTTGAAAACTAATGGAAAAAATTGAGATATGGTAAAACAACTCATTTTGGAAAAAACGTTTTATACTTACAAAAATGTCAAAACACCAGTAAAAGGGATCTCTACCTGGCTCTGGTGTCTGGAGCGGCCAATTACGAAATAATGGCCGAAGCTTTTGAAGTGTCGTGCAAAACCAGGCGCGTCATCGGGAAAAGAAAAAAGGTATATATTGTTTTTAGCCATCTGCCAATTCTACAGTCTCGAGGCAAAAGCAGAATAACTGTACACGGTGCACAAAGCCATTAGACCCACTGATGTGAGATATAAATTACACCGTTTGCAGCTGGTGAGCCAACCTATGTTCATTTGGATGCAGCCATGCTTACCCGTGTATGCCCCTCCTGGTCCAGGCTCACGGTGCCAACGACCAGCAGCACCTGCTTCCCCCTTTTACTGCATGAACAAGCCCACGATCCCACATCAGCATCAGGTTATGCTTCAGGTTTTCTATTAAAAGAACAATAATTGCATCTGTAAATCAGGCGACGGAGAGTGACTCCGAACGCCTCGTTGGAAAAAAAACAAAACAAAACATGGAGGTTTGTAGAATACGCTGCTTTGAAACAGACTTAAAAAGCTGAATAAACTATGTGTGTGTTTATATTCCAGTGCCAATCAGCTCTTTGTCTGCGCTGCCCCTGGGGTTCTGGCCCATATGCCTGCCTGGTCTGCGGGCCTGGTCACACAGATCAGGACCCTGCCAGCCTCACTGGGACACGAAACTGTGTGTGAGGAGAGGGTGTGCGTGTATCCATCTGTTACAATCGAGGTGAATCGTGTGACAGATCACCCCTGACCCCACCCCTCTGAGAGAGGTGTGTGTGTGTGCGTGTGTGTGCTCCGACTATACGACACAATAGTGCATTTAAATATGACCACCACCATCTATGAGCATGTACACACTCCTGTGCTTTAAGAGACCCATATGTCTGGATTTATCATTAGAAGTAAGTGGCGTGACCCCGCCAACACGCGCGCGCACACACACACACACACAAGACATCATCACTGCCACTTCTTTCAACACACTCCCTCCTCTTCCCCCTCCCCTCCTCTCCTCTATCAGTGTAGTCTGAAACAGATGGGGTGCCAGGGTCACCTCTGACCCCCCGCCGCAATGTGACTGATGGGACCGCCCAGCCCAGCCACCCTCATCTTTTGTACCCTGATGGGCATCTGACACGTCTCGGACCCGTTTATTAACGGCCTCAACCGACCAGCACCTGAGCTTCTTAATATCTTTGCCAATCAGCGGTATCATTTAAGCAATTCATTTCAATAACTTTCTATCAAAAGACCGCAATCAGTCATTTACGGCGAAGCACCTGAGCTCCGTAATAATACTGACAATCAATGCGTTTGGCCGGCCGGGGTAACTGACCTGTGGTTCTAACACCTCATTTACATTAATTAGAGTTCGTTTCATTTTCCCCGGCTCCCTTTCGGCGGCCGGCTCTGAGATCCTTGCCCCCGAAAAGCACGGTTGGATGAAAAAAAAAATCTAGTGGTGGCAATTCATAATCCGCAAAACAAACATAGTCAACGGTTTTTGAGTGGATTTAACTGGTCGGGCGGTAAAAACTGTCACCTTTATGTTTGTGAATTAAGCCTTTCATCACCCCTCTCTCCCTCATTCTATATCAATAGTGTATTGATTTACCGCATTATTACTATTTGGTCCCAGCTCATTCATATATTGTATGGCACAACCTTTATCACAAATTTATAATACAATATTTGTCAGTTTGCTGTATTTACCACTAAAGGTATCTTTGTGGATTCACTTGGTCTACTTTATAACAAAAGCACGGATATAAAGGGAAGTTATATTGAAGGGGGGTTATTGATTTTAGGTGGGTTCAGAGGCTATTGTAAAACATGTTTTTCTCCCTGCGGATCTTTAATCAACACCTTTTTGGATTGTAAAAACGATCCCCCCCGCCCCCCTTAAACGTCACCTTATGAACACCGCATTCTTCCTAGTTGAGGAAATACATCTTTTGCTATTACACAACTGTCACAGCAAGTAGAAATATTAAGTGTAATGTAGTCTTTGCGGTGATCTCTATCAGTTATATCGCCGAGATTAAAATCGCAGGGTTGCACGAGCCCGGTGGCGCGTAAATCTCTTCAATGGAGAAGAGAGGATAAGCCGGAAAAAACGTTATTTCCTCAAAAATGCCAGCGAGGGTTGAGGAGGTCAATCTCCTTCTGCTAACAGGAAAGAAAAAAAAGAATTATATATATATTTGTTATCGCCGGCTCAAGCCAGAGATTGCATCCAGTGTGTTTTTGTCTCAATATTATCTTCAACAGCTGCATCGTCACATGGAAGAAAGCCAGCAAACAACATGAACACACAGATAAGACAAAAGGCAGACCTTGTCAGTTGTCTATGTGAAGCGTCATAGCTGGAGGACGAGCAGCTGGGAAAACTTATGCGCGATTTTAATTATCGGTGTTTAATTTGGAGAAGAAAAAAAAAATGGGTGGGTTGGAAGTCAAATTTTGTGCTGAGAGCACAGAGAGAGAAAAAAATATATCGAAAATGGAATTTCAAAAAGCCATTTGCCTTCCGACTTTCATATCCTTTGGGAAAAATGCGCGTGTGAGACAGTGAAATAAGTGAGGGAAAAACCATTTGGGGCTTTAAAGGTCATATGTTGACTGTGAAGCGCTGTCCATACTCAAATGAGGCCCTTGGGGCCTTGTTTTGAAGTGAGCGATTAAAATGAGTACAGTGAATAGCGCAACCACTCACCTATCACATTCTGAAGGTTACATCATTTAAAAAGGGCAACCTATCCATGAATGAAGGGCATTAAGGAGTGCGTGCCACATACAGGAGTTTTGCAAAAGTGCAAGACCATGACGATGTGCACCTACTTCACTGAGGTGTCATTTTATGATGTTTCTTTAGTTTGACCTTCCTGAGGTGGACTTTACCAGTGACCTTTAAATTTTATTATTGCGGTGTATTTGATCACAGATGCTCATTAGAAGTCGGTGGAAATGCCTAAAATGGGAAATGCAAATGACGGAAGACGGCTAAAATAAGTTCTCCTTTAGTCCGACCGTAACAGGCTTACGCCACGTAATCCGAGCAAAAGCAATGATCCTTTCCCAATGTAATCCGTCATAGATTACTGATTTCATGCTAAAAATGTTCATCAGCAGCCAATAAGAATTCTCTGATCTCAGTAACAATCAGACTTCATGGCTGTATTACTTTCCTTCAAAAATGACATTCGCAATTCTGGTACAAGCTGATTATTCGCCCCATGTTTTGATTCTTTCCCCAACTGTCTCCAACGGCAATGGAGGCGACCAACACCAAGTGCATCCTCACAAACTGTAGCTGTGTAAAAAAATTGGCCCCCAAGTTGCTTTTTTTGTCATGATTTTTTTCAAACATTTTTAAAAGCAAGATTCTGATACTTTTTTTTCCACTTGATAAGATAGTCCCAAGTAAGAGATTGAGACTAATAGGTCTGCAAATTTAATGTACCCGCTGCAGAGACCACATCACCCCTATCCTCTCACAGCTCCACTGGCTCCCTGATGGATACAGTACAAACTCGTCCTACTCACCCATCAAACTCTCCCGGCTTTTCCAATCTGCAGGCTCCATCCTCCTGACCTTCACCACCAGAACCAAGCACCAAACTTTGGAGTGGCACTGCTCCTTCCCTCTGGCATTGCCTATAACCAGGTATCAGGAGTTGGGACTCTTTACCAACCTCCACAGCAATAGTCAAAACCAATGGGCAGCTAAGGCTTGGTTGGTAGAACGGGCATCCTTCCAATCAGAAGGTTGGTGGTTTGATTTCCAGCTACTTCTGTCTCCATGTTGAAATATCTTTGAGCAAGAAACTTAACCCCAAGATACTTTTGATGGCATGGAAAGTGCTTTGCTTGCATGACATAGCTCTTAACTGCAAGGTGTGAAAGGCCAATATAAGTGACAACCATTTTGTCGTTCAAACTGGTTCTCCCCAATTCCACCAGCTTTTCTAATTAATCAAATTTAGTTTATCTTTTGCTTTCATGTAAAACAACTTTGAGTGTCCTGAAAGGTGCAATTGAAATCTGATGCCCATCCATTATCCACCACTAATCCTACACTCAGGGTCGCCAGGGATGCTGGAGCCTTCTCCAGCTGTCATTGGGCGAGTGGCGTGGTACACCCAGGACCAGCTGCCACTCAACAGCAGGGCCACATATAGAGACAAAAAACCATTAACTCTCTCATTCAAACGTCTGGGCAATTATATATTAACTTTCTGCATGTTTTTGGATCGTGGGAAAAAAAAAAACTGAGAACCCAAAGGAAACCCATGCAGGGAGAATATGCAAAATCCACACTGAAAGGGCTCCTGTGGGAATCTGTGGGAAGCGGCTTACCACCACTCCACTCTACGGACCTGTATTATTATTATAATCATTATCATTATTTCTTTATTCAGGTATTCAGGATATCAGAGCAGGGTGGCACAGTTGTTGGTGCTTCCAACTCAAAGCAAGATGGTTTGATTGCAATAGGTCTCCCTTCTGTGTGGAGTCTCCATTTTCTCCTTATGTCTGTGCAGGTTTTCTCCGCATTCTCAGGTTTCCTTCCACAGTCCAAAAACATGCGCTATGATGATCTGAAACCCAAAATTATTCAGAGGGGTGTTAATAGGTGTATGTCTCTGTGTGTGACCCTCTAATATATCTTGGTCCTGGGCGAACGTTGCTTCTTGCCCAATGACAGCAGGTATAGACGCCAGCACACCTGAAAGCGCAACTTCAGGATAAGCGGTATAGATAATGAATGATAGATAGACTGCAGCCATAACAAGGAGCCTTGGGAAGACAACATAAACAGCCCTTGCGCAAATGCACGATTGATTGCTAAAAGCTTAGTTTAAAAGCCAGAGTCTAGAGTCACATCTAAGCATTTGTTTCTAATTTCTTTTGTGTTAAACGCCGCTCTAATTTCAGGATCAAACATTTCCTTTGTCAGTAGCTTACATAAAACTCTATCTGAGACAATTGGGATAAGTGTTATCTTTTGAACCGGATCTTTATCTGAGGACTTGACTTCCGAGGAGGACTTCTAAAAAGGATAAAAACAAAAGATAGTTGTTGGAAATGCCCGCAGAAAGGAGGTCATTAATTTGGGAGCGCAACCACAAATTGGGACAGCAGCGTCGCTGTCCTCCCCAAATATATATATATATTTTTTTTTATGTCTTGGTCCTGTGTGTTTTACTACCTTTCTGAAAGTTTGCTCGGTTACGAGAGGGACATGCAGTTTTATCGGGCTGTTGCTCCCACCGAGAGCCTCCTGATGACCTTAGCAACATGACGCTCATTCAATACTCCATTGGCTTTAAGCTTTTGTTGGACAGCGCTGCATTGATCCGCCGGTACTGTTTGCAAGCACAGAAAGCATTTGCAAAATGTGACGAGGGGGACTTTCACCAATTAATTAGCCAGCTTCATATACGTCATCAGTTCTGACGCGCAAACTTCCAGAAGTGATGAGCCCCCGCTAGGCTATGCAGCCTTGTGTATAATGAAATATCGAGTGTGATATTGTGATTGCCAATTATCCACACATGCAGGGGTTTACCCCTTGCTACTCACTTCCAATATGGTAAATGTGACCCTTGACAAAACATGTTAAATGTAGCCTCGGGGGGGCCAGTGTCTCCTTGAGCCGGTCCCAAGCACCGATAAATACAGAGGGTTGCTTCACGAAGGGCATCCGGCGTAAAACGTGCCAAAACCAAATATGTGAATGAAACCTAAGAATCTCATACCGGATCGGTCGAGGCCCAGGTTAACAACGACTGCCATTGGTACGGACAACTCACAGGCTGACAGTGGAAACTGGGCTACTGTGAGTCGAAGAAGGAGAGGAGGAAGGCATGTTTGGAAGCAGAGAGAGAAGAGGTAAATCTCAGACTGAGAGTAGGGACTTTGAATGTTGGGATGATGATAGGAAAAGGTAGAGTTGGTTGACATGATGCAGAGAAGGAGGGTGGATATATTGTGTGTCCAGGAGACCAGGTGGAAAGGCCATAAGGCTAGAAGCTTAGGAGCAGGCTTTCAGTTTTATTATCATGGTACTGACAAGAAGAGAAATGGAGTAGGAGTTATCTTAAAGGAGGAGTTAGTTAGGAATGTTCTGGAGGTCAGAATGTCATAATAGACTTATGAGTCTGAAACTGGAAATTGAAGCCTCTTCTTGTTTGCTTTGGTGATGGACAGGCTGACAGATAAGGACAGGAATCTCCATGGACCATGATTTTTGCAGAAGACACTGTGATCTATAGTGAGAGCAGGGCACAGGTTGAGGAAAATCTTGAGCAGTGGAGATATGCTCTGGAAAGGAGAGGAATGAAGGTTAGTTGCAGAAAGACAGAATATAGGTGTGTAAATGAGAGGAACCCAGGTTGAATGGTGAGGCTACAGAGCAAGAGGTCTCAGAGATGAAGATGCTGAGGTTCTCTTTGGGAGTGAAAAGCCGGCCTAAGATTGTTCGGTCATGTACAGAGGAGGGATAGTGAATTTATTGGTGGACGGATGCTGGAATTGGAGCTGCCAGGCAGGAGGTCTGGAGGAATACCAAGGACAGATTTAGGGGCGTAGTGAGAGAGGATATGAAGTTAGTTGGTGTGATAGGAGGAGGATACAGAGAATAGGGGTAGATGGAGATGGTTGATTCCTGTGGCGACCCCTGAAGGGAAAAGCCCAAAGGAGAGGAAGAAGAAGGCAACATGGCACATTAGAATTAGAGTGGCTCAAACAATCGATGGACCATCGGTTTGAAACTGGGACACCTTCCACGTTGATTCTGGTCAGATCAAACTGGGCTGGACCACTCACTGAACATTACATAGGTTCATAGCATTTCCTTCACCACACTGACCAAGATTTGGCTTGACTCATTGTAGAGCGCCTGTTTGTGTAAATTTTCCCAAATCAACATTACATTCATCAATACACAGGACAAGACGATACCAGATCCAAAATGCCAAAATCCAAGGCAAAACATATGTAGAAGCCCAACTCAGACTGTAAAGAAGCGAACAAGCACTGCAACAAACAACAAGCTAAAAAACCCAACAAACAATTTACCATCACCAACCGCCTACCCTCGCCAACAGCATTCTGCAGCACGACATTATGGTTTTCAAGCGGGTACCTTCCTTCAACGATGATTCATTAAGCCCACAACACCTTAAGGAGGCTTAACAGTGAAATCCAGCGGCCTGGAAACACCCCTCTCCGTGCCACATAGCCGATCTACAAGCAGACAAAAGTTAGCTGAGCTTCCTCCCCAAGCTACCATGCTTCCTTCTTAACCACAACCATTAACTTGTTCGTTCTGTTGCCAGAGACATGTTGACGATAGTGAACGCAAGTTTCAGGCTTCGACCACAAACGCCCAAATCAGTTAGTAGGGCAATGACAGACTTTGCCACAATACCACGGCAGCCTACCTCTACAGGCGGTATCCGAGCACTCCAACCACACTGTTCAACATATGCTGCCATCTCAGTATATCTAGCTCTCTTACACTCACAAGCCTCTCCAATTATATATGCTGGGACAACCAACTGTTCATTCAAGTCCACTGTTTACTCCCATAGCTGCCCTGCGTTGTGCCTGAACATAAATAGAAAAAATCTTGATTTTTTAATCACCCCTAATCAAGTATTGAGTTAACATTCATGTACAAATCTCATTTGCCTCGTCTTCTTACCAGCAACTACAGAATTTACCTCTAAACATTTTTTCTTAACTGCCTGCAGCCAACCATTTTAACACCTGGTTATGACGCAAGGGGCACAGTATATGAGATGATGCGGGCTTGTTTATTTATTTTTTTAACATCAGTGCCAGGATAACTGACAAATCACAAGACAAAATAAAAGTGTCAAAAAAAAAAAATCCTGGTGAGATTGATGAAATATCAAACGCATTCGTAGGATAAATCATAACACAGTAACAATTTTGTAAATTTAATTAGACTGTGTCGAATTATCGCAACCGTACCTCCTCGCTTCACTTCTCCTTCATCCCAGCTTGTTTGGGATGCCTCCTGCTGCTCCATATTTAAATAAACACTGTCATCCAAACCTCGCCCAAATCACATTACCTTTGCGAGGCAGCCGGATTTATGAGATCCGGGGGGAAAAAAAAAAAGAAAAAACAGCAGAAGCTGTGTAGACACATTTCCGCCATTGCCTGGCTCTATACCGTCACATCACCTGACCCTAAGCTTAAGCCTCTTATAACTGGTGTCCCTGCCAAAGATGAGGAGAATTGGCAAGAAACCCAGACAGGTCCGGGGACGTGAGGTAAATTTGATTTATTGGGATGATGGATGGCCGCTGTGCCGTGGCTAAATACCCCCGATTTGCTGCTCTGCTCAAGTGCACTGGTTAAGAGCAGGGGTTTACAGGAGAAAATTAGGAGTGTACAAAGCTAGCTGTAATGAAATACTGTCTCTCTTGAAATTATCTTTAGCCCGCTAAGGGAAAAGAAACTGACTGACCGGTGATGAGTCAGGATAATTCGATTAGTCCCATGCTTTACCCAATGTTCCTGCATTAAAGTCCGATGTGTGAACATCTAGGATTCCAGAAATCCAAATGATCCACTGCCCTTTAAGAACTTTCCCTTGTAAATAGTCTCCACTCATATACCCTTACACTGAATCTCATCCAGCCGTTCACACAGCAATGGCGGCAGAGCAACTGGGGCTCGGGGGTCTTGCCCAAGGACACTCCGGTATGCAGATGGGAAAAGCAGATAGGATCAAAATGGCCAACTTCCTGATTGGAGGGACGCCCGCTCTACCAACTGAGCCGCAGACGGCCCTTATCAACACTCTGGGCAATCCAGGAATAATATGGGCGGTGATTGGCGTAAGCCTCAGTCAGTTCATTATCTACTGCTCATCCTACGTGTAGGATTCCACCTTGGTCACCAGTCAATCACAGGGCCACATATATAGACAAGCAACCATTCACTTTCTCAATTACACATTAGGGCAATTTTTTTATTAACCCTTTGTATGATTTGGGACTGCGGCTGGAAACCAGAGATCCAAACAGACATGGGAGATCATGGAACTTTAGCTTTCCAGTGGGAATAATGAGGTTGACACTGTGGGTGCCACGGTGATGCGTTTGGGTCACATCCCGCCTCCCTTCTTGCTCCACCCTGGTGTTACAAGGTGGAGTCTGCTGAATCTAAAACAAACAGGGTGTTTCCAGCGTGTGTGGACACAGTCTAGTTGGCCTTGCGGTTGGCATCCATGATTTATTGCTGGATATCCTTTCGTTTCACAACAAAATTGCCCACCAGAGCTTGAAAATCCTGGCCAGAACTGGATAAAAGGGTAAGACCGAAAGGAAATCCACTGCTTTGGCACAATGGTTTTAATTTTCATCGTACAAAATTGTGTGATTATTATTCGGGCTGGGATTCCAATCGCTATAAATTATCGCATTTCACTCACGCTTTAATTTGCACTTTCTGGTGAAGGAGTTTGCGAATCACAGAAGCACATCCACCCTCCGTTGCCAAATATGTTGGAGCCATCTCATGTTCTCTTCTTCTTTCTCTTTTTTTGCCTCGGCAAATTCGCTTCCTCCAGCTTTCCCTATGATGGCCCTGCAGGAGGCGCTGCAGATCGATTCTTCTGATGAGAATTACAAACCGATATCGGGAAGGATATTAAGAATAACAAAACAAAACAGCTGTATGAGGATGGAAGGGAAGTAGAGAAGGTGATGATGAAGAGATAACATACTCATCTATTGGTCTGTGTCATAGACTGATGGGAAAATAAGCATGGTTTTTAAGTTTAAACCAGAATCAGAATCAGCTTTACTGGCCAAATATGCTCATATATACAATTTATTTGGCTCCGCTTGACAGTTATACCTCGTACTTGTATGGAGGTAAACAATGATTGAACAAGAGCATTATAAAGTAATACAAAGTATGGAGTGCAATGTATGTTTAAATAATGAAGAAATAATCCACATAAGTAATGAGTGCGAAAATGCGATAATTGGATAACTGGTTAATAAATAAAATAATGCTCAGGTACAGATGTCTATTCATTCATCAAACAAACTTAAATTTCTCTGATCTATTGTCATGCACTGAAAGGCCATTAAGATGCAATCAATTTCGATTAAGTAATTAAAATGTTAATTATTCATTAATTCATCCATATATTCATTAACTTTACTGCTTACCAAGCACTTGCAGCCGATCCCAGCTGTCAACTGGTTGAGAGGCGGAGGTTCACCCCGGGCCACTCGCCAGTCAATCAAGTTACACACAACCACTCACTGGTTACTGGTAACTTATTGATAATCCACCATTTTTTAGAATTTTCTAAAAATAACATGGGTCATATTTCAAATGATTGATTTTTAATGTTGTTTTTATCTCAAGTTCTTTTAATGTATGGAGCAAATGTGATGACACAATTTCCTCCGAGACTGATAAAATATTTCTGATTCTGATGTAGTGACACAAAACCATTACTTCCTCCATTCAAACATCATATAGAGAAATTCAACCATTCACTCTCATTCACGCATTTTTGCAATTTAGGGTCTCCGATGAACCCCCTGCAGGACGAAACCCACACAGACACGGGGTGAACATGGACACACACAGAAAGGTCCCCTATCGGAATCTTAATTTTATATCTTTTTATTTTAATCACAATTTTTTAATCACCCCTAATCAAATATTGAATTAATATTCAAAGGTTCTTGACACCCGCTGTGACCGACAGCCGTAAAAAGTACATTGGATGGCCCTCTGTTCGACCCTCGATCCAACTATGGCCGAATCCAACAACAAACAACGCTCAGCACTACCTCTTGATGAGCGCCATAAAACATTTTTTTTATTATTATTATTGCCGGCCTTGTTTCCAGCCGAGGGACGTCCTGCGGCTCTTGAGCAATAACTGCTCAAACTGCTGACGCGGCCCGTGGTCAATAAGATGGAGAGCAGCAGCCCAGGGACAATGAATCCGCTCACTGTTTGTATTCCAAAAGGCCCTGCAATGGGAAATGTCCACTCTGGGTCTCTTCTCACCCTCCTAGCCTTGTTAGTCATCCTCTCACCCGCTTTTCCTCCCTTTTTTTCCACGTAGCTTTGTTCGCTATCCGGCCCGAGTCTCGTTTTTTTCTCCCACGGCGACCCGAAGTCTTCTTGATCCCCGACAAAAGGTAGAGCTCTTGAATTGGCTTCGGGGAGGAGGGAAAAAAAAGAAAAAAAAAAAAGAGTTTGTAATGTATCTGTTTCTTTCAGAGCGGGCGGCGTGAACAAATATTGACATGTAATTCTTTTCTTTTTTCGCTCTCTGTCTGTGGTCAAACCTTCACTTCCATTACAGCTGTGAGGGATAGCGAGTGTCGCCGGGGAAACGGACATGAATGATATATTCCTCTGTCTTTTCTCCCCCATTTCTGCTCCTCTCTTATTTCAAGACAGCGGCGCTCTTTTTTTTTTTTCTCTCTCGCTCAGATCCTGTTGTCGATCCCTCCGGTGAGAAAGCGAAGCCCTTTTCCGACAAGGTAAATAACCATTAGCGGGTGAGTGAGTGGGAAAAAGAAGGGGACGGCAAGGCTGAGGCTGAGAATGAGACCCGTGGAGCGAGACAGACGGGAGAAGGAGATGAAACTCAGAGAAGGTCATTTGTAGCATTTTCAATATCCCCGAGCATCCGTATTTCACCTTTTTATTTGATCCGATGGCCTGTTTGTCTTCGCCCCAAAGTGTGTCTCAGTTGCGGTGAGACGGCGAGGGGCCTCTGCTGTTCAAACAATCCCCCTCTAAATAAAAACAACAAAGAAAAACCACGACGGCATCTCGCGAAGTTGTAAGAGTTCCCATTATGTCACTTTATTTATCTTGCCGGCGCAGAGACGCCGAGAGGAGGGGAAATAAGTGATTTCTTTTATTGTTTAAGCACAATATCTTGTTCCGGGAGGAGCTCCGCTTCACGCCGTGGGTGGCGGCGATGCGACGTATCCGAGGCCCCGAGGCCCGAGCCGGCGCTCTGCTCTGCCTATCGTGCATTGGACACACGTTATTGATTGCAGATGCCGCAGGGCGCTTTGGCTGCTTTAACTCAGCTTGCCCTCTGTCTCGCCGTCTGCCTTTCTTCCTCTCTCGGCATCTTCCTCTCCCCTCGCTTCTCCTCCGCTCCGTCCTTCTGCCTCTCCCGAGCGCCCCGCTTCTCATCCACCTTCCATCTGCCGCCCCTCTCTGCATCCCCTTCTGCTACCTCTCACTATCTCTTTGTCTACCGCAGGCTCCGCTCCTGTCGCCAGACCCTCCGAAACCCCCTTCGCACGTCTTCCCGCCGTCTCTCCGAGTGTCCTTAGGAGACTCCCGGGGCGAAGGGGGGGCCTCGTGTATCGGAGGTAGGAGGAGGAGAAATGATGAATCAAGTTCACGGCCGTCCGAGTGTTTGCCCGGCATCCTGACGCCCTTGCTCGTTTGAGGATTTCATGAATAATTGATTAAATAATGGAAAATGTAATGAGGTAGACGTTTTAAAATTCAAATTCAAATCAAACAACCAGCCCGTGCCATTTGCCCACTCTGTGATAAACACATCTCGGCGGCGATTGACTGCAGTTTTCATCTGAAGATTCGTTTTTTCGGGACATTTAGGGACGAGCTGCAAGCACGGGGGTGAATTTGCGCGCTCACAAAAACTCGGCTGGATCGGACTCGATGCTCGATTGTCCCGCCGCCGGAGGCCGCGAGAGTAATTTTGAATGACGCGACCGCCTCTCCTTATCGACCTCCCACCGCCACGATGCACCTGTTTGCAACGAGCGCAGAAGGATCCGTCTGTGCTCGGTCTAAAAAACACACACACACACACACACATATATATATATATATATATATACACGCACGTCCCCCTTCGCCTCAGTGATCCCGACTGGATGTGTGAATGAGTGCAGCCGGCAAATCGGCTCTGAGACCCGCGTCTGTAGCATGCATGTCCATTAATGTCATGCTCTGGCGGGCGGGGACCGTGCAACATGACGGATAATACGCCGTTTTTTCCTGGCACGGCACTGAGGAAGAGAAGCCGCTCTAAGAGGCCAAATCATATGGAAAAATGCGTGTCACGGCCGTGTTCGCTCTGCAGCCCCCGCCACGCCATCCGTCAAAACCCGCTCCGCTGCTTCTTCAATTTATCGTCCCCTCACTCTTCTTCCACTTACTTTTACACTACTTCCTCCTTTCTCCCCCACCCCTTTGCCCTGTCTTCCCTTGTTTCTCTCCCTCTCCATCACTCACTCTATAATTTCACCTCTGCTCTGCATCACTCCCTGCCTCTGTCTCTCTCAGACATTTTGCTCTGTCTCTTGCATGCTACCATGGCACAATGCAGGGATCATTAGTGACTTAATGGTGGAGGCCATTTTCTGTAAGGGTGGCAGTTGGGGGAGGTTGGTACCGACAGCAATGAGCAGCATCCACCGCTCCTCTGCTCGGCTTCCACCTTTCCTGCTTTTTTGCCTACTCCTCTGTTGTTTACCCCGTGCTCCCTCCCTCTCCTGCTCTCTCCTCCAGCAGGGACACTGACAGAGAGTTGTGTGTGCCTGATGCAAGCCGGTCTACCTGTCTCATTTGTACTGATACTGGACCGGGTTCCGTCCCTGGTATGTGTGTATAAATATATATGAGGGTGCGTGCGTGTGAATGTGTGAGTGTGTGCACCATCAAACACGGGGGCGATGTGCTGCCGAATACCTAAAAATGTGTGACTCAACAGCAAGTGCAAACTCTAGTTGGGACACTTTCTCATATGCACACACACACACACACGTACTGTACATACACACACATATATTTTCCCTTCATATTTCTTCATCTAAGCAACCCTCTGACAGTTTGTCGGGGGGGGATATTGTTGGGAGAAGGAAGGGGAGAGGAATGGTGATTCAGTGACAGAGCGGGCGCCTTATGGGAAAGAAAATGTAATAAAACCCCACACAATTCTATACACACACACACACGCGCGCGCACAAACATTTACAGATACATTTAGGATGAGAGGAAATGAAAAACACTTTTAACCCTTCAGAAAGTCATATATTTAACAAGATATGCCAAAAAAATGCAAAAAAAAAATGGATTTTTCTGTACCCTTATATCGAAATTCAATATTGTTGTCCTCCCGTAAAGAAAAAACTCATTTCTGCCAAAACTGTCAGGTGCTTAAGGAGTGTGTGTATCTAGCAGGCTTTTGTAGCCGTTCCTCTATGAAGCACTAAAGCTCCATTTTTGCTGCCCTTGCCAATTCTTTTTGTTTGGTTTTTTTTAGCAATAAAACCAATGCATCATTCGATTTAAATCCTCTGCAGAAAGTGTTTCCATCGGGAAAGTAAGACAAAGTGAAGGTTGTGTAATTTGAAGAAGAACAAATATTACTTTCAAACATGTTCAAAAAGTTCAAGGTGTGCACTTATAAATCACTTTCACACCTTGCGGTTCATAAGTGCTTTACACTGGATTGCCTTCACTCATTCACACACACACACACACACACACACACACTCACAGCAGAGCTTCCATGCCAGGTACTAACCAGGCCATTGGCAACACCTTGGCCTGAGAACTTCAGCATGCAGAAAGTTTGAACTGGTAATCGGACTGCTAACACGTTCCAATTCAAGTTTTGGTCTTACTGCATCTCCTGCCTCACAACAGATGGATTTAACCCTTTCGTGTTTTTTTTTTTTTTTTTTTTGCGATCACATGGTAGGTACTTTCTGTAGGTGATTGTATTCTTACATGGGTTGTGTAATATATAGAAACAGCACGCTATTAACATGCCATTATCATGAGTGCCTTTCTGAAACAACTGGGATGAGTCGAACTTGTGCTAAGAATTTAATGACAACATCCATTCATTCATTATCTATTACACTTTATCCTGCACTCAAGGTGTCCTGGGAGCTGGAGTCTATCTCGACTATCATTGACTCACCCTTGACTGGTCGCCCGCGGATCACATGGCCACATATAGAGATACAACTATTCACTCTCTCAATAATACGTAATATCGACGGATAGAGCTAACCGCAAGCGCTCCAAATTTTTTTCGATTCATGTGTCCATCAAATTCCTGTTTAACGTCATCGAGGCAAAAAATGCAAATATTTTATTGTTATCCCTTTGTTTGAAATTGTGAGGTTGGAAACGGAAACAGAGGAAAACAAGAACCAACACCAATATATTGTGTGAAGATGGAGTGAATTTCATAACAGGTAATAAGTGGACCCCTTCACTTCCTGAGTTTATGACTCAAGGAGGAAAAGTGCTGACAACCTGAAAACATAATGCCTCCAGCTACGACTGTCAAGAGTGCCGAGGCATAAAACCACAATGAATAAGTGTTGAGGCATAATATGCGCGCGGATGTTGATGCCGTCCACGAAGTGCAGTGAGGACGCCACACATTCTGCATTCGCTTCCAGAATTCACACAACTGAGAATTTAAATTATTTCAACTGACGCCACATATATTGGGGTTCTTGGGAGAGTGCAAAAACATGTTCCGGTGGTAGAAACATCTGTAAAATCTAGATTTCCTGGACTGTAATGATGGGACTTGAAGAGAGGATTTATGGACGTAGTGAGAGAGGATATGAAGTTAGTTGGAATTAGAGGAGGATACAGAGAGCGGGGTTAGATGGAGTGGGTTGATTTGCTGTGGCTACCCCTGAAGAGAAAAGCCGAAAGGGAAAGAGGAAGTAATGATGGGCCTTGGGCCGATGGAAGCAGAACTGGGACATGTTATTGAGCTAAGTCCCAGGTCGATGCAGTCATATCTCATCAAAATTACACATCCATGAGTTCTGATTATTAAACCTGTGTTAACTGCTTTCTGGATAGTGTTATTAATGTTCAGCCAGTTATGCACAAAAAAAAAAAAAGCGTTGAAACACTCAGGGTATTGTCATTAAAATCAATGCTGAAGCCTGAGTGTTTGTAGGTCTGACTTGATTCAAAGTCATGAGACTTGAGCCCATCAGATACAAGGCTGGTCCTTTTTAATCACATTTTAATCACATTTGTAGTCTTATTAAGTTATACTCAAAGCATGCAATAAACTACCAAATGTACATCAGTCCATCAGGAATTTCTCTACATGTCCCATTATGATAGGGATTTATTATTCAGCCGACGGTTGAGAGGCATTTCAATGTTTTGACAGCTAATTCCAAACCCGTTATACCAGTAAATATCATGGGAGGCAGACCTGCATTTGAATAAACATTAGTGTCTGATTACACCACTGTCCATCTGGGTGCATCCTCAGATTGCACACATAACAGACTGATTGAATATATATATATACATACATATACATATATATATATATATATATATATATATTTATTTTCTAATATAATGTGTTAATTTATCAAATTAATCTAATTTATCTTTGTTTATGTATGTATGTGTTTATTCATTCATTATCCAATGGTCATCCCGCACTTGGGGTTTTAGGGATGCTAGAGCCTATCCTAGCTGGCATTGGGCAAGACACGGCTTTAGCTATAGAGACATGCACATTCACATACTCTGGGTAATTTTCTAAATTTTCCATTTAACCTTTTTGGACTGTGGGAGCAAATTGGAGAAACCTGATGGAAACTTGCACAGACAACATACAAACTCCACACAGAAATGCCCCATGTGGGGTCCTTTTTGCTGTGGGGCAGGAGCGCTAACTACTGCACAGCCAGGCTGCCCTTTATTTTATTTTATTTTATTTTTTTTATTTTATTTTATTTTATTTTATTTTATTTTATTTCAGTTTAGTTTAGTTTAGTTTAGTTTAGTTGACATTGATCGTGTACAGTGATACCAGTGATCAGGGTCTACTTGACTAAAATAAAGATGAAAAAAATGAAATGAATGAAAAAAAAAGATATTTTCCTTTACTTTATGGTCTGGGCAAAGTTTTACCTTTAATTTGTCGACCATTTGTATATACATGCTCATACATACCAAATTCCTATACTAATTGTGCTCTATGATACAAAGGGGCACCGAGTCACAAATTGTTCTCATTAAATTTTCATTGTATAGATTTGGTTCATTAATATTAATGCGGTCCTCTGTGTTTGCAGCGGTCCATCTGTGTGAGGATTCACTGCGCTTGCGTGCACACCAATATATGGCGACAGTTATGCGCAGATGCAAGCAAATGGCTACACACACACACACACACATACCGGAGTGTGTCTGGCCCCAGTTACATCTCTTTATTTACCCGGCCTTGTGCCAAGGTGGTCCCTGAGCCTCTTCTCCTCCCTCTGTCCTCTCTTTGTCTTCCCCTCCTTTAATACGTGTCAACCCCGCAGTTACCTCATTCCCCATCGCTGCCACAAATCACAGCAGCAGAAAGACTTAAAAAAAGGACAGAGGGAGATGCTGAAAAAAGACCAGAAAAGTAAATGTTAAAGGGAGGAGCAGTGTAAGGCGGCCCCCAACCCCATCCACCTTTCACCTCAACAAAAGACCAGTAGGCATCCATCTCAGACGTATCTGTTGACACAGGACCGCGGCGTGAGCAGCTGGCCGGACCATCGCTGGTGACAAATAGGGGTCCCAATAACAACATCTGCTCCCGGGACAACAATAAATATAAGTAATCTGGATTTTTTTTTTTTTTTTTTGTAAGAAACGCAACTGCTGCGGCCAAAAAGCGGAAAAAGGAATTCCGGCGCCTGTTCTAACATCAAGCGAAACTCACAGCAAAAACAACAACAATGCGAGCAGGTGTGAAAACAGCATTAAGTATTACTAGCGTTGGTGAGAAAAACATTCTTAACCATGACAACCACTTCCAACAATTTTAGCGCGCGCCACGGCTGTTATTATTCCAGCAAGCTCGCTTGTTTTTATGTCACTTTGACATTTTTGAAAGCATTTTCCTTGCGCTCATCACTGGTGCGGCTATGCCGGTGCAAAAATAAAACAAATCTGAAATTTGCTGTAAGGGGGCAGCACCCTGTCATCTCCGCTCTGCATCCACTCATCACGCCTCTCCAGTTTGCCCCCTTCCCTACTCTCCCCCCGTCCCTGCAACCATCAGACGGAGGAAGCATGCAAGATCGCCGAGAGTCTAGCGGGAGGTTACTGGGGGCGCGATGGAGTTGGGGGAGAGGGAGGCAGATTCAGGAAATGAGCGCTTGTTACCGGGGGCTGCTGCAAAATGGCGCAGTGGTTGCACAGAGAGAAGGTCCTGGGTTCGATTCTGATATCCCTTTCTGTGCGGTGCTTTCACGGAGTCTCTACATGATCGCGCCAATGGTTGTATGTCTTAATGACATGCGAGTGAGCGAGTGACTGATTTTCTCCATATGAGGTAAGAATGAAAGGAAAAAAGATTTTTTTCCTTTCTGTGACATATATATGGGATGGTTGTATGTCTTTACATGACATAATTCAGAAGGCGAATGGTTCTATGTCTCTATTTGACATGTGAATGAAGGAGTTAATGTTAGTTTAGGCCGTGACGAAGAAAAGCATTTGAATAATTGAAAATCTCTATATGACATGTGAACAAGCGAGTGAATGATTCTTTCTCTTTATATAACATCTAAATGAGAGTGAATGTTATTTTGTCAATATGACGTGAGAATGAGAGGATGAATCCTCTGTGACTGAAATGGTGAACCCCATTCTCTTCTAGCTGGGATAGGACAGGATAAGATGTTTAGATAATGAATGGATGAATAAATGCCTATTACTTGATAATTACAGTGAGGGCTGCGCATTAATCAATGTATTATATTCAGCTTCATGTTCTAGTTACAGATTATATTACATCACAAAGCCGACAACCTCTTAGAATTTCAATGAATTCTTGTCGTGGAGGTTTTACGGCCTTGAATAGTTATCATGCAATGGCGATCCAATGGATTGTGACTTGATGTTACTGAAAACATACATATTTTATTTTGGCTTCAAGAACTGACTAAATCTAACTAAAATCCATTTGAAATCCTTGATGCTATATTACTGTAGATGCTAGCATCATTAAGATAGTGAGGATGAGTTGTCGTTTTCTCTTGCCACTGTTAAAAATAAACCTGAAAATGTCAGTTATCTGTGACATTCATGAAAAATACAAGCCCTTGAGGCCAAAGCGAAGACACAAAGGAGAAAGAAAGTGGACAATCTAGGTTACACTTTCAACAATGACCTTCCTTTCTGCAACCTATAATTGATTTATATAATCAGCCTGTTTACAACGGTCGCGAAACATTATCATAATTGGTTAGACTGAAGCAATTTTTAAGGGGGTTTTCGATGGTTTTAATTAAAGATTTCTAATCATTTATTTTATTTTTTTATAAGTAAGAATCAGCGGGCCTTACTAATAATGACATTATGTTATCACCACTCATCAACAGCATTTCCTTGAATAAAAGCAGCTGGGAAATTAAAGGGGTCTCATGGAGTGGCCAGGGGTGCGGTCAAATCACAAATGTTATGGCTGTCCTCCAGAAAACACAGAAGAAGACGAAAGAGAGGATAGATTATCTGGGAGAGGCGAAAAGTACCGGCACTTGAAACGCACCCTTCACTCCAACAAGCCGAAATACCTTGGAGCCTTCATTGCCGTTCACACTGAAAGGATGTATTATGAAAGTAACAGCCCCGCCTCCACTCTCCAAGTAAACAAATACAAATATTGAAAAGAAAAACCCTACAAAATACACTGTGGGAGGTGGATGTTTGTGCTCTTTCTACGGTTCAGTGTCAGTGTTTTAGTTTGCGGGCGTATGGGCCCGAATGCTTTGGATCCGAGTTGTAGCCTACATTTCTGGGTCCTCCAGGCATCATTTTTTTTTGGACTTTTGAGGTTTTCTAAAGCAGCCAGGGCAACATTACAAATATGACTAAGGCTGGAATCAGCACCGTTGACTGGTCTGGCCATGGGGGCCAGAGATCGCAGCGCAAGGTTGCTAGCCGGCCGGCTGTTTGGCTTTGGCCGTGGAGCGGCACAGGGGAACGGCCAAGAGCAGGACAGAGAACTGCTGCTTGAGACACAACTTTCAAACGGGGTAAAACCATCCGCAGTGTGGCTGGCACACTGGCTGGTTGCCTCTTTTACATCACGCTGATTTCAATGGCGCCATCTGTTTTTGAAATCTGTTACCCGGGTCATTGAGACCATTGTGTTTTGCTCCAGCTAAAAATCACAAAGAGTTCCAGCCAGATCGCTCGACCCGGGAGGCTTGTAGTCAGCCTTCGCTTTCGCCCTCGGCCATTCCTCGAATGCCCGTCCTCACCTACTCATTGGTTTTAATAAATGCCCATGACTGAGTGAACGGCTGTCGTTACAATTACCTATTCAGGTTCCAACTCAGGTGAGTTCCTGAAATCCGTCTCTTTATTCTCCAAACGACACACATAGTTATGAACACGTCAACGTAAACTCGCTCCTTAACACGACAAACCATCCCAACTTGGACCAACACCCAACCCCAACCACAGCAGGTATACACCGTGAACTTCCGATGGTCTAGTCAGACTGTTGAAGCCTTTCAGATGAGACGTAAGGTATCCTCGGGAAAAAACAAAAAACAGTAGCCGCGACAATGATTAACCGTGACCTGGATGAGTGACAACCCTCATAGACAGATGTCTTGGCATTACAGATGTGTGTCCTTGGCCTGGCCTGCTTTCGGATGCATATTAGACAGCTAATGTTGTGACAGCTCACCATAAGAAGCGTTGTTAGCTCCAAATTCTTGGAGCTCTTTAGCTTTTTTAAACGCTCCAATATTCTCTCCTGCTTGTTTCGACTTTGCAGTTTGCTGCTGGGCAGGTAAACAGAGCCTTCGCCAATCCGTCTGTTTTACGGCATCTGTCTGCTTTGGCTTGAAATGATAGCCTTATCATCTGTTTTTGACTTACTTTTTCAGTTCGCCTGTCGTCGGCACCTCTAAGAGCCCCGTGGTAAAAAGAAATAAAATAAAATAAAAAGTTGGAGGAAATTCTTAGACTGATCGAGGGAGTCTAGAAAAGGCATTTGTTCAAAGTTGGAGACTTTTTTCTTTGCCGCCTTTGAACTACACGCTTTATTTGAAGAAACTTTGTATACTTCAAATTCTTTGCATCAACCTGTGATCCAATGCAACCTCTAGAATTTTGAATTTCTTTGGAAATTTCCCAAAAGACAGTCAAAGATGGTAACTCCATTTCAAGAAAACTTTTCAAATCCAAATAAGACTATAGAAAAATATTTCTCAGGTGTTTTTTGTAAGAGCCAATGGAATCTTGAACACGTTGGACAAGTTAAGTCACAGTTTATTCATATGGTATGAAATCACAACACTTGTCTCACAACACTTTTTGTGGCGAGCAGGTCTGGACCACACTCTTTAGAAACCCAACATTCCCCCGTGTTGAAGTACTCGGCAACAGAGGCAAGTAAAAGCTGCCTTTTTGTAGGGCAGAAACCTTGGACGGAGCTCAACATGGGCGGCCTTCTGTCTCAACCGGTTCGGGTAGAAAGACAGCTTGAGGAGTAAAAAAGATAAAAAGCAAGAGTGTGATGAAGACGGGGGAGTGTGAGCGCTTAAAAGGACAAGCACAAATGATCTTTAACTAAATACCAATAGCACTGACAGAAGGATGGTAGTAACTGGACTGCTACATCAGTAGTTTTAATAGTCATATTAGAAATAACAATGGTGGACGCCAAATGAGATCACTGCAGTAGATCAAGCGACACCACCTGGGAGAGCCAAAGTACTCAGGAAAGGATATGTGGTTTCTATCATGCATTTGTAACCCCTATAAATATAGGGCTACTAAACTGTGGTAATATAGGGATTACGTATAGATGGCGCTGCCCGGAGAATAGTGATCAACTAGGTTCTTCTTCTACTTTAAAGGGATAAAGGGACATGAATGAAAGGTATTTCATGGGATATCCCCATCAGAGTAAACCCTATGACAGCATAACTTAAGGATTTTAAGCCTATTTTTAAACAAAAAAGCAGCACAGAGAGCTGAATGGATGGTAGGATTCTGGGACTTCTTTGAGATATGATGGCGTCTGGCCATGGTCAATTCTTGTCAAAATCTTCTTCTCAGAGCAACTGGACTTGATTTTCATTGAGACTATCATTCGAGAGGCTTCCTCAGGTTGAACCGAAGACGCCTCTCGGGCGAGAGGTGAAACATCCTCAAGAGAATTTAATAATTTCCAGTTGCCACAAGAAGATCTGAAAAGAATTGACCATGACCTGGATGACGGAGAACCTCCAGAGACACTTCTAGGCATCCCTGTGGTTGAATGGAGTCACAAAGCAGTTGGAATAAAGTCATCGCTGAAGTTTATGCATCTCAGTGAATGTCAATTTCTCTTGATACACCTTGGTGGTGCGATTTGCGATTGACAAACTCTACGTTTCAAACCGAACCTGAAATCTGAGTTGACACATCATTTTTTACTTTGAATTCAATGGAGCGTGACGCCACTGTCATACTGAGCACCAGAAACAAGCAGGGACAAGCAATACAAGCAATATGTGTTGCCATGGAGGCTGTTCTAAATTGATTAAAAGTACAGATTACTTTGAAATCCAAACAGTGCTCCGCTTTGAAAGCATTAATTCAATGGGGATATCTTTTTTTTTTAATTTTTCTCTTCTTTTTTTTTATTCTCTCTCCCCGGTGTGTCTGCGTCAGCATTAAATCGCATTCAGGCAGGCATATTGGTCTCCAGTGGTTGGTTGAATTTTGAGATGCGATGCAGCGGTAAAGATGTCAGAATGAAGATGGAAATGGATTGAAACAGGTGGATAATTTAGTCTGGTATAATAAAAGAGAGGAAAAAAGTGCTTTCGTGAAGTTTATTTAAAAAATTGATAGATAAAAGGAATGGGGGAAACTGACAGTTTCCCTGAGAACAACTGATCAAAGTTGGCTTCACAAAACTTGATGGTGATGATCTTCTGGCCGAGATCCACAAAATTTACGGAAGTTAAACCAGCTTGGTGAGTGAAATAAACAAAACTGTGTTTCGAATCTCCCCATCGCATCGCAAATCTTTCGTCTGTCCTGCTCAGGTGAGTTCCCTCGAACGGATCATCGCTTCCGTCCTCGTCCTCTCTGGTCACTGAGTGTCTCTGCGATAGAAACGATAGCGAACGACGCAACCGAGCGTGTGACATTCCATATTGCTGAGCGTTTTAAATACCAAAACGACAAAAAAGAAAAGTCTGCTATATTAAATGTAGACATATACCATTTGGGACATCCCAGAGATGACAAAACAAAATTTAATGCCTGTGTAATTATCGTCTTCTACTCCATTAAAGGGCATGTCATATCTCGGTTATTACCAATCTTCTGTCCGTCGTCATAAAACATGCCGTCAAGCTGACTTGTAACGCGATCACGTATGCGGTACAACTCTGTCCTGCCCAAAGTTATTACGGAAAGACATATTTCTCTGTGGCTTAATCGCTTTGAACATCCCACTTCAAATTAAACTCCATACTAATCCATTATTGATAAAGAGAATATTTATTATTGCAGATTTTTTTAAGTAACCTACTTGGCTGTTTTAAACAAATTAATACCCTTTATTTTTTCCCCTTCATTCATGTTTGGGGGGGATGGACGAGGTGCTTCAAAATTCATTTGATTGATTAAAAAAATAAATTCCGTAAATTCTGTCATTTCATAGAACCTCGACAAATGTGTGTCTGTGTGTGTGTGTGTGTGTGTGTGTGTGTGTGCGTGTGTGTGTTATCACCCCAGAAGCAGTTATCATTTGTTAAAGGAGCAAGAATGCATACAAATCCAGAACTAATCAGTCATAACATGGTAGAATTACATTATTTGAAGTATATATTTTTTCAAATTATTATTATTATCATTATTATTTGCAATATATTTAAAAAAAGAAAAAAAAAACAAAAAAACATCAAAAAATCTTTTAGTTTTGTCCAAGTTTTGTCAAGTCTTTCAAAAAATAGGTGTATTATTTCTTTACATGTCCTTTTAAAGCGCTTTTGACCAAACCACCCCTGCGGTTACGGCTTTGTCTTTGAAGCTGAAAACCAAACAGCCTCGGCCAGCTGCTGCGGCGCAGCTGGCGCAGGAGCGGCGGCGACAAATCGGATGAGAAGGAAGGTGAGGAAAACCAGGGTGGGGCGGTCGGGCGGGGGGCAGAGTGGGCGAGCGCAACCGGGAGTTGATCTTTTATTGATTATCACAGACAACTTCATTATCAGCACTTACTGGACACAATGCGAATTCACATCCCTCCCTTTTGTGTGTGTATGTGTGTATCCATACGAGTGTTCGACCTCAACACGCCAAATTACTTTTTCTTACTTCGGATTGTATTTGCCTCAGTTGACAGATTGTAATTTGAAGACCACTTGAACAAAGGTGCTCTCGTACGGTCCACTTCATTCACATTTATTTTATTTGGTCCTCCGAATCCCGTGCTCGTGTGTGTTAGTATAATTAGGTGCACCCGTGGTCAACGTGGATGCACTGGATCCCCGCAGTCCTCCATAACTGTTAGTGAGCGCTTTCACCGGCAATGCATTCATGAATTAATGAGCGCGGCCGTCGAGCTATCTCGCTGAGAGAAGGAGAAAGTATTGAGCGATTTAAGGAGGGCCAAGAGAGAATGAAAAGAGGAGGGAAAGAACAAGAAAGGAAGATGGTCTTTTGTCGGTGTTATGTGAGGCCTTTCTGCTTTTTTGGAGGACGTCGGTGTAAATACATTAATTGGGTAGAGCGGTACCTTTTGATATCTACTTGTTTTGTATATTTCAAAACGGCCAAAATGTGCTCATTTGTCAATCGTGTCAGAGAAAAGTACCACGTTCGAAGAAACGTCTGCAGCGTTGATATGTTAAATGATCCGCCGAAAACTATATGACCTTAAATAAGAATCGATCACAAATGTGGCGCCCTTGGCGAAATTTTATAAAAGAAATCAAATAGCATTGCTTTGAACATTGTCTTGAACCTATAAAATACCATGTCCCCCTATTTATATACTTATCAAGTTATAAAAAATAATATAAAAAAATCTGAAATAGGATATAATTACCCTTACCACAAAATAAAAATACCGTAAATAACTCCGAAAACAATAATAATAGTAATAAATGATAGTACTTCAATAAAAATACAACAAACAAATTACAAATAAATTCCAAAAATGTGAAGTATGATATCGATAACCTGACCATATAATTATGAATAAATCAAGGGGCCAAATCAAAAAATTTGCCCCTTCCCATGAAGATACGTACCGATTAGCTGGTGAAGGAAGAAAGGGGAGGTTTATTTGATGTCATCATTTGTTGGACTTACCAAGTTACACGTTTACAATTTTACACCAAATATCTTTTAACTCTACGAGTGATATAATGAATTCCCTGGGTTCTATTAGAAGAAACACGTTGCCAGGAATAAGATTCTTAAATTGCACCTGTATCTGTTTACGAATGAATGCGGGACAATCACGACATTGTAGGGTCGTCTCGAAAATGTTATAAGTGCTTTGACCACAAGCGGGATTTGTTTAATAAAAAACTGTCACCATCACCACTGTAAGCATCTGCCGGACCGTCAACATATATTATGAGAGAAAACCGACACATCAAGAGTAGCATGACTGCAGTAGGAGGACTGGAGGTGAGAGGGTGCTCAGTGAACGCAGCACTGCATTATCTTTGTCGCCATGTTTGGCGCTCTCTTTTACACTATAATAAAGCACTGTTGCAGCAATATATATTATCCCCCTGAATGTACCGAATAGTTGATACAGCAGGAGATAATATGGCAAAGAGAAGAAAAACAGGGCGTAATACATGTTCACTTCAAATCCTCCTTTCCCTTTCACCCCCCTCCTCCGCCCGACACACACACACACACACACGCACACACACATACACACACCCACACACCATCCGCTTCATATCTTCCTTTCATTACCTGGAGAGGAAGCAGCTGAGGGAGGGGAGTGGGGAGGGGAGGAGGGGCCGAGATTGAAGGTAGTTAGCGGTTGCTGGAGTTCGAGGTGTGCGAGTGTGTGTGTGGGGGGGGGCAAGGAGAGGGAGAAAAAGAATGAGCGAAGGGTGGCGAGACGTTGTCTTGGCAACGGGGAGCGGGGCCCTCGTTAGCCCAGCAGGTGCTAATAGAGATAACAAGGGGGTGTCGGAGGGGGAATGTGTGTGTGTGTGTGGTGGGGTGGAGGGGGTGGGGGCGGGCGCGGGGGGCGAACGGGGGAGATGAAACCAGAAACGCCATTTATACCACTTCACCTCTCCCAGCATCCTTTGCTGCCCCGACTCGCCGACCGCTCGCCTTCGCCTCCCCAGACCTCGTCTCTCACTCCCTGTCCATCTCGCGTTCCCCTTATTTCTTATTCTTCTCATTTTTTTCCAGCCATTCCACTTAAACCATCTCTTTCCATTTCAGCTGCGCCGATTGCACTCATTTCAACAACTACCGGCCCCATTTCCCCCCCCCCCACCCCCGTCTCCCTCGCCGTCTTTCCATTTCCACTTCTTCAACCCATTTCTACATCCCTCTTCAAGCTTTGTCCTCTTTTCCAGCTCTCCATTCTGTCCTCCATCCATCCTCGCACTACTTCAAGATGGATAGAAAATAAAGTCCTCCAGCGGCTCTCTAGATGAGGGGGTGGAGGGGTGAGGGGGTGAGTCGAGAAAATAAAAGCTGAGGGGACGGCGGCGGCGAAGAAGAGCAGGGGGAACGAGGGAAGAGAAGAGGGAGGACGTTCAAATCAATACTTGTGTTTGTCAGGTTGTATTTTTCTGCTGCCTTGTGTTCAGTCCCCTGCCCATCCTTGACTATTCTTTCTCAGTACCTATCTTGTCACACGCGTACACACACACACACACACACACACACATGCACACGCAGGCTCCGGCCGTGAACCTTGCAGTCGTCGCCATTTTAGGTTGCTCGCCCACCGCCCGCCCCCACCCCCCCCCCCACCCCCCGCTGCCTTTCAGTCTCTCCTTCAGCCGCTCAGGCCATTTTGCCGTCTCCGGCCTCTTTTCAGAAAGCGTTCAGTGTAAAGGACAGATCTGAAGCGGCAGCTCGCCCGCATTTCAAGTTCATACAACGCATTGCTAATTAAAAGACGAGTGCCCGTGGACCGTCCACTTAACGGACACAAAGAAAAACACAGGAATCCTGCTAAGCCACTCCGCGGCAGCGAAACGAGATGTTCGGATGCGACGGGTTGACGGACGCGTGTTCATGTGACCTGTGATGCTGCGCGTCTGGACAAATACAATTAATTTCTTTTCTTTTTGCTGATATTTTTCCAAGGTCAGAGTTTTGTGTAGCATGATGGTGCAGGTGTGTGCACACACACACACACACACACACACACACACACACACAAAATTGTGTCATCATGATATTATCAGCTGCGGTGCTTCCCACTAGCAGGAGCATATATTACTTTTGCACAGTAGGCTGTGTTGTTTATTTTACATATTTATGCCTAAAGAAGATGCAAAGGCGGATTTAATGGTTCAGAAATGAGTCCTGGATTTTCACAAACATAAAATCTGCCAAGTCACTGGGGAGCTTCACTTTTGTTGTGTAACCTCTGCACATTAAAAATGAAAAACTTTGAAATAGAAAAAGGAATTTACCATCAGTGGAATAAATGCAAATACTTTTCATGTTTTAGTCAACAGCTTATATTTGGTGTGCTATAAGATTTTAAATGACTTAAAGTTGATGTAATGGGTCGTATAGAAAATCTTTTTTTCTGTTTCATTGGGAAATACAAAAGTTGCTTGGGAGAAAAATCAATAATGTTTTGTTCCCCGTTAATATTTTATGAATGATTTTATGAAGGAACTGCAACACTGCAGTAATTTTACAATATAATACATCCTTAGAATAGAAAAGAATAGAATAAAACAATAAATAATTGAAAAAATAAATTATGAAATAAAATGTTAAAAAAGTGTTTATCCCCTTTTTTTTTTCCTTTTTAATATGATCAGAGTGCAGGATGATCAGTTGTGTTTCTTTTTTGGCCGGATATTCAGTGTCTGCGACAAAAAATAACGATAACATAATATGTGTTTTTGATAGGCACTCGAGTGCATGCTGTTCAAAGCACAGAAGCTGTCTCAATACATAAACGACAACAGACAAAAAACGCTGAATATTAAAGCAATTAATGTATTATTTCAGCTGTTACCGTGTAACTGCCAGCACTACTGGGATTAGTTTTAAGAGATCATTTGCGTCCGTCCCTCCCAACCTTCATAACCCCATCTGTCTCTGTCACACTATCGCTCTGAACTTCTCACTCGCTCTCTCTCTCTTTTTCCCAAACCAGTCAGGACAGAGGGCCGCCCACATTGAGCTGCGATCGGTCCAAGGTTTCTGCCCAGTTATAGGAAGTGTTTCCTTGCAACTGTCGCAAAGTGCTTTCTCATGGGGAATGTCGGGTTTCTGTCCATCATCTCAGAGAGTGCGGCTCAGACCTGCTCTACATGCAAGACAACCGCATTTTGATTTATAAGCTTTATAATGAACTGGATTCCTAATCTTGATTAACCAAAATCTATAAATAATTTGAGTAAAATAATGAGAAAGAAATTATGATCGACCAATTAGTCATGAGTTAATTATGTCCTAAGATAATAAAATACAGCGGATGAAATATTTACATACATCAAGAAAACAGTGTCTCACGATTTTCCAAAAGACGGGGTCGTATTCATGAAATGTTACATTACATTTACATTACATTGCATTTGGCAGACGCTTTTATCCAAAGCGACTTACAATAGAGGACATAGGGACTGCAAATACACTTGCAAATACACGATGCACAGGAAATGTACAGAACAGTAAGCTTGGGTTAGTAAGGGGTTTTTTTTTTTTTTTTTTTGACAGAGACACACAAACATATACACACACACACACACACACTGCATAGCCTAACTTGCTGCCAACCTGATCTGGGGCATCAGCGCAGTAAAAAGTCCTAAAAGAGAAACGTTTTTACCTGTTTCTTGAAGGTTGAGAGAGATGATGCTAGTCTTGTTGCCTCTGGGAGTTTGTTCCACCACTGAGGTAGTAGAACTGAGAACAGTTTTGCCTGAGATCGCTTAGAGCGAGCAAAAGGTACTTCTAATAGGTTGCAGTACCTTTTGCCGAAATGTTAACCCTCTATCAAACCCCTCCCAATTATCTTTTTTTTTTTATACACATCATTTCGGAGCCATCTAATGAATTGTCCCAAAAAGGACGGAGTGTAGTGATCCTAGCTGGGTGCAGAGTTAGCATCTGGGCTGCACTGCTCTCAGGAGAAGTGGCAATCACAATGGGAAGCGGCGCAGTCGGGTAATTTTCATTGTCAGCTGACCTCCGGTGTTCAGCCCGGAGCCACTTTTGTGCTTGAAAAGTCGACGTGCAGACGTGAGGTTACACTGATTGCCACGGGTTTTACATCACCCGAGTCCGTTTCCCTGCCACGCTGATGTTGACAGCTACATGTTAAACAGGAGCTGGAATGTTCTGCGTGACTTTAAAAGGAACCCAGCGATTGATTGCCTCCTTAAATCGAGAGTGGAGGCCATGTCCGCCCCTCACCCACCACCCTCAACCCCCGTCAACTGGATTGCTTACATACCCAAACACTCTGTTTGTTCCACGGACAGTTTAATTGCTAATGGGAAACAGAAACAGGATGGTCACAGGAAATAGCTTAGTATCCACAGCTGACACCCGAGACATTATCGGACCGGCCTTGCCGGGGTTGTGACTAGATCTTTCTCACGAAATGGTTTTTATGATGAAAAATATCTTGTGAGTATTCATTTATGATGTCGGCGTAACCTCACGATCTGCACCTCGGAAGCAGAAGAGAGATGGAAAGGTTTCCAAAGTGGCCAAAATCCAATTTTTTTCCATATAACGCAAACTGTCAGCACGAATGCTTTACGGTCGCGTGAAAATGTGAGCGCGGAGTTGATCTTCATTAACAACAAAATCAAAGCTCACTCGACATCTTGACTCTCGAACTCGGCGACAGAACTCTTAAAATGCGACATTATGGCACAAGGTGTTTTTTGATTCAGTGGATTTCGGAGTTTCTCTGCTGCGTCTCTGCCCCCGTCGTCTCTCCTGGCCCCATGCCGCTTTTATCTTGCCGCTTGCTCTTTGAAAGGGTCAGCGGCAACCAAGGTCAGAGTTAAAATAATTTAGCGCCGAAGCGCAGGGCTTGGTTCCAGTCACCCCGCGGGAAACCAATTGTCCCGCGAGCGGTGATTACGTGAAGCCGAGACAAACCACCCGCTGGTTCGCAGACTGCCATTTTGAAGTTGTTTGGCATTCTAGCTGTCATTATCTTGATTTTTCTTTTCTTTTTTGCTGGGAAAAATAAAGAAAGGTGACTATGTTTAGCTTAGGGGTGAAGCCAACTCAGAGCACAACAATGCTGATTCTCTGCAGAGGTCATGACTGCCAAAAGGCCCCTTGATTTATTGCCTATTTCTTCAGTCCACATCCAGCTCAAATGGAGAATGCTTCAACCCGCAATTAAAACGGCAGTCCTAAGGCTTTATATCATCCCTAACATTTAAGGGGAGCAAATGTGAAGTTTATCAAAGGTCCAATCATTTTACTTCCACTTTATCTTGGTGGAGTGGGGTTCGCATGTACCCTGTGACACCTGGAGCTCAGGTCTCTCGGCCTTTACGCCCCTGGTAGGGTCACCCGAGGCAAGCGGGTCCAAGGTGAGGGTGGAGAAAAAGCTTAACACAGAACCATGGAGCTAGTTTTCACCTTGCCCAGATACAAGTCACCGTGGCCTCGCGAGCCGGGTGGCGTCCAAAGTCGGTCCAATCCTCGGCCGCAGAAGCTAGAACTGGGAATATGGAATGCCATCAATCCGGCACAGAATTGGTGTGCGATGAATGAATGAATGAATGGATGGATAAAATAATGGTCATAGACTGAAGTTTGGAAAGACATCAGTCAGTGTCTGTCCTACCTCGGCCGTTGCAGCAGCTGCTCCAAACAAACTGCGATGCGCTCAGAGGCGAAGACGACATTCAGAGGCTTCTGTTAGGACTATCGCTTTGTTAATGTGTGTCTCCTTGTTAAACAGGTCGCTTAATACATGTTCCGTATTGGCTTTTTATTCGTTAATCCTTTATTGCAATCAGGGGATGGTCATGTCTTCATCGCTTGGGGGACTGTGCTTGTACACGTGTGTGTGAAGGCCTGCGTGCGTGACCTTCACGGCTCAGTATGGGCCCTGCAAATCTGACGCTGAATTTCAGACGTTGGAATTCTCCTGTTTTCTCAAGGAACACATTGAATGGGGAATGGAGGAGAAGGAGAGGACGAGTCAAAACCGGTTTACCCTCTCTTTTCATCCGTGTGACAAAATTTACTTTTTCAGAGTGTTTTTTTGTCTTTGTCAGGAAACATTCTTGAGTCCAGTCCCTGGTTCATTTCCCACTGGGGGGCCGTTCAGTGTGGATGTTCCTCCTGTGTCTGTTTCCTTCAGGTTCTCTGGTTTTCCAACAAAAACACTCAGCCTGCATCCCATGGACACATTGGACATCCCCTATCTCATCATTGCTTGACTCACCTGGAGCGTCGCTTTCCGACAAACCCGGAGAAGCTGCCGCAACCTCAGTGGGCAACTGTCATTTGTCATTTTGAACATAATGATATGGAAAATATATACTCTTTTCTGATACTGATGTTGGTGTAGACATGACGCTCCATGGTTTTTGTTTACGCGAAACGTGACGCTTAGGGAAAATTCTCTTTTCATCATGCGGTAGACGCATTGGGATGAGAACATGTTCGAATGAGATTGATGGCTGGATGTCTCCATGACATGAGAGACTGAATGTTTCTATATGTCTCTACAACTGACTTTTGTCTTCACCTCGCTGTGCGTTCACCCTCTCAGAGCGAGTGAAGTCGGGGTGGCCGACATCCATTAACCGTATTTCGTTGCGGAAATGAGTCGAGCAACTCGTGAATGAAACACAGTTAGCTGCGATGGGAATTATTAAACGTCTTGTGGAAAGAACTGTCTCTGCCAACGTTTCTCATTGGCGTATTTCTTAAGTGATCTTCTGATGTTTCATGTCATATCGTTTATAACAGAGTAACAGGCTGTTAGCTCCTCACTCTCTGTCCCAAGGACGAGCACAGACAGGCCGAGTGGTTGTTTTGCTTCCGATAACGACTATCTGACTTCATCGCCACCCGGCTTTTTATCTAAAGATATAAAAAAAAACAGCACGCCCTCTGCTCTGGATCTGTACGGTCTCTCCGATCTCTTGCAAGTCCATCTGCAGGCACTTGAACTGCGTTGGGTGAAAGACGCCAGTGTTCTGCTCTTTCTGGGTGATTTTAACTCAGTTTGTCTTCCCTCAACAGAAATTGAAACCAAAATTTTATGAGATCCTGGCTGTTTGTGGTTTTTGACTGGGTTTGACTGGCCTTGAGTTGAGGAAAAAATCAGTCATCTCTATCCAGGACTAAATGAAACCTTTGATCCTGAAACGTGGCACAGCTCCTCAAAGAGAGATCCTAAATGTAACCATTTAGAGCAAGTAAGACAAAATGAATAATATCCAGTGTTTTCATTGAACTCATCTGTTACTGCTTGACTGTTTCCCCTTACTTGCATTGGTTATTGTGTTATTGTTTTCTTTGTTTATTTCAAATCCGATTGGTCAAACGCTTCAGCCAATTGAGTAAACAGCATAGTGGTGTTGTTAACATCCACAGAAAATATGAAAATCTACCAAAGGGCGGGGGTGGGGGGGCTCCCACAAAATAACCTTCTCACTTTGTGTTTTGTGAAGCTTTTACAGCTTTTGACCAAGCTGTAAAATCTTGGACGTTCATGGTCTCAAGTTATAGAGTGCTTTCAGATCTTAAGGCGGCGAGGTGCTAACCAGGCCATCAAGAACAATTCGGAGTTCATGTTTCTTGCCCTGGGACAGTTCAACATGCACACAAGAGGAGCTGGGAATTGAACCGCTGACTTTTCAGATTGGACCAAACTTTCACAGTCGCTCCTCTGAGAATTATATGAATTCAAGCGTGTTGTGTTTTGCAAAAATCAGATGCTGCACAGTGGTTGGCACTTCTGCCTCACAGAAAGCAGGTCCCGGGTGCGATTCCAGTAGATGGCCATTCTTTTTGCAGCATGTAAAGGTTGGCTCCCTGAACACGTAAAAGCGGCGCAGCGTTGATACCTTGCAACCAAGAATTTCCCATCACGACAATCTTTTCATCGACCTTTCGCTCCTCGACATGTGACCACAATTGCCCAATCAGAGTCGACCCCTGCTGGACATGGGAAGAAATGCAGTTTGCAATCATGTTGAAACTTATCAATTCGATTATTCTTTAATTATTATTATTCAATTATTATTAGAGACATACAACCTTGTATAAAGATATAAAACCATTCACAGCTTTGGGAAAAATATGTGTTTTTGGACTGACAGTAAACCAGCGAACCCATGAGGAACTGACAGCGACGTGGCGAGACCATAACCGGAAAAAAAAAAAGCAACTTCACTTTTTTGACCTGGAAGGTTTCCTCCGGTCCTTTTATCTCCACCTGGGTTTTTGGACATTCTTTAAATCACATCTCACCGCCTTCACGGACGGGATGAGATGACAGATTTATAATTTAGAGATAATGATTCGATTATATAGCGGTCTCTCTGTGCCGCAGTCAGAGATGCGGTGAGCAGTGGCTGAAAGCAAATGATGACAGAGAAATTAAAAACAAAGAGAAAAAAGAATCATCCGGTATCCTGCAGACTGACTTTATGGAATTATGTAATTGCGAGTGTTCCGATTCCATTCTCCATTTAATCAACCTGTACTTTTGCCCCCTGAAAGAGGAACATCTATTTTTATTGTCTTCAAGGAGCCGGCGCCAATCAGTAGTCGGCCGATCCCAATATTTCTTTTTCCTGTCATTCCAGTTGGTCGCGTTTCTGAAAAAAACAGTCACATCGTTTTACAGGTAACCACTAATAATCCAAACCTAATACAAGTATTTTGATGAAACTGTGGTAAATGATTGAATAAGGGTTTTCCTATGCATATGCTGTGTGTTCATTCAAGATGGAGGACATGTGAAAAGGTATACAAACCAACAAGGACAAACACACACAGATGCGCGGCGGCTCCTAAATAAGTAAACCTGCGATGCAGAGGACTAACTCAAGGACTATCTCTCTTTTGTTGATCTCCCCTCTTCCACCGCCTGTCTTCACAAAAATAAACCAGGTGTGCATCTGGCGTTCCCTCCTCCCTCAATATGTCACCTCAGGGATGAAGGAATGAGTGAGCGGGGAGGAGGGAGAAGACCACGGTGAGAGAGTAGGAAATTCCCAGGAGAGGAGACAGGAGTGCAGACATTCCTGGGGTGTGAATTGTAACAACCTCTCCCTTTTATCTCCGCCCAAGTAGAAAGCGGGTCCAAAATGCTATGGGGTAGATATGACCCTGAAACTTAGACACATACAGGTAAAGAATACAAAGTCGTCCGAAACAGCTGGATAAAGACATCACACATCATGGTTGTCAGCTTGCACCCCTTACTCCTCAAAGGCAACACCAAAACACACATGCACAGTGCGTGTACCATAACCCCTTCCCCACAGAGTGCGTTTGTGTGTGTGTGTGTGTGTGTGTGTGTGTGTGTGTGTGTGTGTGTGTGTGCGCGGTTGCAGGTTGAGAAGCATCCTCCCACCTCCAGTAAATCACATGAACAAAACACACATTTGTCCTTCGCTCTCATCTCTCCGTAATGGTACGATTGAGATGTCATCTGTCACACTTAGCTGTCAACTGTCCAAACACCACCACCATCCACCTGCACACACGCACGCACGCACACACACACACACAAACAGATTCACCCAAACCAGAGACTAAACAGATGCATGTAAAACTACCACCACCCCCCTCACACGCACACAAACACACACACACATAATTTTGGTCTGTAAACACTCCAATTACCTGCGAGCAGCATGGGGTCCGGGGGAAATTGCTGCTTCATTATCATAGCAGTTATTATGTTAACCCACATGTCAGAGTCATGGCCACACACACATATGTAATGACAGGGTGACGCTACAGCGCTGACAGCACCTTGGAAGGTGAACGGAGGAGGTCATTATGGCAAAAATACATGCATTTAGCAAGACGGGGCATCCCACAATAATCGGTATTGCGCCGAACGAAATAAACAAACGTGGGTGTATCTTTTTAGGGGAAAAAAAAACAACACCCCCCCCACCGGCCTGCATGCGTACGCTTTACTATTCTTTAAAATGTTAATAACCAGCTCTATAGTGACAGGGCTATTACAGCTAATTGGCCAAGTGCTTCCTAATACACTTCATCCAGGGCGATGCTGGTGGGACAAGAGGGGATGTGGTTGGGGGGAGTTAAAGCAAAGAAAAACAACCTTTTCAAGAAAACAACCTTTCCTGAAATCTTGTCAGGGTTTGACTTGAAGGATTCCATTTTTATTTTCCTTTTCCTCTTGCCCGGAGTCAGTTGTACTTTTTACCTTTAGCGGGAAAGCTATAGTTTTTTAGTGTTTAATCTTGATTTCAACAAAACACTTTTGGAAATTAAAAGAAAAAAAAGCATCCACAAGGCAGATTCCTAGTCGGTGAGTAAGTTCCATAAAAACTTCAACTTGTTACATCATGATGTTGTTTCTTTTTTTCTCTTTAATTACAACTTTACCAAAAGCGTATTAGCAGATTGTCATAAATTTCCCCGCATGTAATAAAAATACATGCAAAATCAAGTCCATAATTCACATGACAGATATGGGAGAGGAAGATTTTTTACTGCAGGAGGATTTTGTATATTTCTTTTCATCACCCTGTAAATCACGAGCCATAAAAATGTTTCTAGTCAGAATAAAATAGGCGGGACGGCAGGCAACAAAGGATAGAGTGGAAAAACCTTCCGAATAAGAAAGATCTGGAAAGGCTGGTGTCCGAGAAAAACGTGTCCAAGAACCCAGGGTCTTCTGCTAAACTGACAATAAATAGAGAAACATTCAAAACGTGCTTATTCATCTTACTTGAAACCTTGTCTGGTGTTTGGAGAGTGAGGTTTGTCATGCTTTGCAGGCAATGTTTTCACGCGATCCAGAAGACAAAAACCGCCAGCTGCAAGGAGGAATGCTGTGATTATTGTACTTTGGTTTTTAGCCATCTAAAAGTACTGAAATAACTCTCAGAAAATACTCCAATATGGTGCTGTTTTGGGCAAGAGGGAAATTATTGCATTGTTGAAAATGAGATTTAAAGTACCAACCTTGAGTTTCGCATGATATTTGAAAAATGAATAAAACAAAAAATATATATTATATACTGTTTATCATCCACTCAGAGGATGCTATACCGGATATGTAATTTTATATGTGTATGTATATATATTCACATTTATATATATATGTGTGTGTGTGTGTGTGTGTGTGTGTGTGTGTGTGTGTGTGTGTGTGTGTGTGTGTGTGTGTGTGTGTGTGTATGTGTGTGTGTATTTGTGTGTGTGTATATGTGTGTTTATGGAGTTCAAATTGAAAAAATTGAAATTCTCAGTTTCATTTTTTTATTTATTATAACCAGAAGTGCAATGAACAGTAAATGTGGATTGTCCACAGTACATACAGGTTTTACAAGATGAAAATATGCCAAACTTCAAACTTACGAGACAGATTGCTATATCCAAGTAAATGTGTTTATTTTTTGAACTGTTGGTCGGTGAACAAATTTAGAGTTGGTTTTCCACATATATATATAATATGTATATAAAATATATATCAATTCATTATATATGTATGTATATATATATATATATATATATATATATATATATATATATATATATATATGTATATATCAGTGACATGCAGTCAGTAGAGGAAAGAAAAAAATGTAAAATGAAAAAATAAATTGAATGGTTCTATTCATTCAGTGATTTGTACTATAAAGTTATTACTGCCTAACTTCACAATTTTTTGTTGTTTTTTTTCAAAATCGCTGAAAAAAAATAGATTTTGCGTTGATTTTGCGTTAAATATGAAGAAGAGACGTGCGGTGACGCGACAGCCAGCGGAGTCCGCTATGGATTGCGCAATAACTGCACTGCCATGCTATGCGGCTGAGACCATATTGCTGTCTTGTGGATGTCACTCGTATATGAACTACATTTCCATACTTTCGCTGATGTGTATAATTTTCTTTAACAACTGTAACGTGTTTCTCGTGCTGACCGATAGTAAAGAGGCAGTGAAGACACCCTAAGTGAGGCACGCAGTGACGGGGCCTCACGGTAGGGGGCACTAGTGATCCCAGGGAGCCTTTTTACTACTCGGCTAAAGAATAATAGAATTGCAATGGCAAGCTAATGTAAACAGCTAGCAAGTCAAGTGCAGCCATCCGGTCATTTTTTCCTCTTGCTTGGTTTTATTTCCAAAATGGAGGATTACATAGCTAAACTGAAAGAATTTTTTTAAACTGGACTTTCAGTCGAAGCAGGAGATGATAAGTAAGGGAAGACCGACGCCGGCGCTAACGGATTTGCTTCACACTAGGAGACGGAAGACTCGGTCTGTTCAAACGGCGCGGTACACTCGAAAAGGCTGGCTGTGTGGATGTCCAGTAAGAAAGCGCCTTTCCTGCTTTTCCTGCATTCTTTTCTCAACTTTTGACAATCAAACATGAGCGGTCGGCCACTCACATTCAAAGTGAAATCGCGCTAAAAGCATTCGGGATGTCCAGGATAGAGTTGGCTTTGAATGAACAGCAAAGACTCAACATCAGCATCCACAATGTTAAGGTAAAGGAAAACCGCTCAGCGCCGCATGGACTTCATTTATAAGTAAAGGTAAGAGATAACGTTTATTTTTTTTTTTATGTGCTTTTTCTAAGCTATAGTTTGTATATGTAAAGAATGCTGATGAGATATTTTAAAGAAAACACATTAACTGCTGCCAATAAAATGGTGAATAAGCTATGTTTCATATGTTTGTAAATCTGACTGATGACGTCAGTGCCTCACCAGCCATGAAACTCACCGCACGTCACTGATATATATATATATATATGTATACAAATATTTATATATGTATGTATATGTATATATGTATATGTATGTATATGTATATATATGTATACAAATGTGCACATAATTACAGTAGTGTGCACATACACAGAAACATACATTAGATACATACATACATATATACATACACAGAAACATATGCATGTATGCATACCTATACTCTCCAACACGTATATGAGTGTGTATATATACATATATATATATATATATATATATATATATATATACAAATCTGTGTGTGTGTGTGTGTGTGTGTGTGTGTGTCTGTGCATGTTTTCGGGGGCCTAAGTATCAGGTTGGCACAAGATAAACCTTCTATGGCCCCAAAACCATGGCCTGCTTGCAGATTTTCCATGATGCATCTGCCTATATTGATGACTTCATTGAGAAAAAAAGCGTTTTTTTGTTTGTTTGTTTTTCAAACGATGAAGAAGCCTGATTCCCTGGCTACTTTCAGTCCAACCAAAAACATTTCCCCGGACAGGAAGTTCACAAAAAACTGTAGTCTTAAAATTTAACTGGTGAAAATGCAGCGGGGCAGAAAGTAAGGTACTTCTCACTCCAATGGAGGCAGATTAAAAGCAGAACTACAATGGAAATGATCGAGTGCAAGTAGCAGAAATTTGTACTTAAATACAGCTCTTGAGTTTTTCAAAACCGAACAAATTAGATGCGACAATTGCTCAATTTACTTGCCTGAGGTGGCATTTTACATGTCACGGGTAATCTGGCAATTTTGTCTCGGTACTGGACCGCCAACGGCTTCGAGCCCTCCGGTGTTGACGAACGGCACTTCAATGAGGTAATTTTTTTTTTAAAACTCACCACATCTTCTGAGCCCGGCGTTCGCTTCACGCCATTAAATCCTGGCCACCTGTCAGTGCAGGTTCAGCAGAGGATAACTACTGCTGGACTTCAACCAACGCAGCAACTCCCCCGGACTACGATTGGCTGAAATGTACCCTTTTATTCCCACTTAACAATGACTTTTCCCTTGTGCTGGCGCAGCTCAAAAAACAAAGTGAAATTGAATGTAGAGATCCGCGGCTCTACTTTGGAGCAGCGTACGGGTCCTCTCCGATGACGGCATTGGTTCCATCGTCCATTTGACTATCTTAGCAGGCAAGACACACACATTCAATAACGTCCCGATCACCATCCAGCCTTGTTATGGGCTCCATAAAATGCTCCACTGCCAGCCCAGCTCATAATGTCCAACATCACCACCGGGAAGACGATTGAGGAACGGCGGGATCACATATTTTCATAGTCCCTTGACCTTGACGATGGAAAGTTATTTGTTTTAGAATAATTCTCAAGTGTATTAACGGGCCCCGCGTTTCACCAAGCTGCTGGTATTAACACAGGCTGTGTTTACGTTTGAATGGGCCCGAGCATTCCTGAATGACAGGGGAAGGCAAATAGCGTGGTCAAAGCTGCTGGCAGGCCAGACACTGGAATAGAATATTGAATCTCTCCAAATATGGAAACAGCCATAAAACAATCACATCAACAGCAGGACTCTTTCAGGACAAGCGTTTTTTTTTTTTTTTTGTGGGCGTCCAAGTGAGGGGATTGAAATGGCACACATGCTTGCACTTACACGCACGCTCATCAGCACAAAGACGCAAGCACGTGCGCATGCATTCGGTGCTGGACAGCATCCTCATTTAAACATCGGAGAGGTGGGAGAAAAGCACATAATGGCAAAACAAAAAGCAGAGAGAGACAATTAGCTCTTTGTATTAGGAGTCACAATAATGTATGTGTGTGTGTTTCCCTGTGTGGGTGTGCATGGGTTTGTTGACAGATGTTTATGTCTGCCAAGAAGTTTGCATTAATGTGTGTGTCTGTGTGTGTGTGTATGTGTGTGTGTGTGTGTGTGTGTGTGTGTGTGTGTGTGTGTGTGTGTATGTGTGTGTGTGTACTTGTTCCTGTGCACTGCACCTGACTGCATGTATTCATGCCAGTCTACTTGTTTGCTCACCAAACACACACCAAATGTGCATGCGTCGCAGCCGTCACCCTCTGCCTGGCAAAACCTAACACACACACACACACACACACGTAAACACACTCTGGTTGGCATCTGGCATGGCATTTGCATTGGTGACAAGGCCTTCATGTCTGGTAACCGCACAAAGAGGCAGAAAGCTGTAATCCAGAACCGGCCCTTAGCGAGGTTGTGTTAGACTGTACGTGTGTGTGTTAGCACGTACGTGCGTGCAACACGCACCAGGAATACACGGTATGGACATTGTCCTCAGTGGGTTGCGTAACATCAAGCTTAAGCCTTGCTTTCTCTGGCACAACACACCACAGTGACAGCCAGACAACTCAGACCCCCAGAGAAGTGTGTTTGGCCAGCACAGAGTGTGTGTCTGCATAGTTGTGGTATGTGCATATCCGAATATATGTATAATTCTTTTATTTTTTCAGTTGTGTGCAGTTGTGCTACACTATAGTATAACAACATGAGCCAGAAATTGTCCCAAGTGTGTATAATGCTTACCTTAGACTGTGTTATCGCACACAGATACACACACAGCGTCTGTTGTTACACAGGTGTTGCTGCGCTGATATGCATTGTGCTCTTACACTAAGACAAATTTACACAAGTTACATATCTTACAACAGCGTCTATATGATCTACGTGTGTGTTTGTGTGTACTTGTGTGTGTTTGTGGAGGACTCAGGTGTGGATTATCAGTCTGGGGCTCAGGGAGTGAGCTCAGCACACAGCCACTCCTGGGGAGCACCGGTCGGGGTGAATGGGGTTAATTAACAATGGATACACGCATACGAATCCGCGCACACCCACACACACCGCATTGTTTCACAGCGGGAGACCTGTGCATCGGTTCATTTCCCGGCGGTAAAAAAAAAAAAAAAAAGGTGTATGTTTAAGAAAGCCATGTGTGAATTCAAAGGTACGCGATTGGACGGTGCAGATGGAGGGAGGAAATTGGAGTCAGACAGACAACGGGAGAGGCAAGGAGACAAAATTGGAGACAGACGAGCAGACAGACAGACGGGCAGGAAAGGTCAATAAACACAGAGAAAGAACGGCAGAATGCAAACAGATGGAGACAAACAGACAGAGGAGCAAATACGCCAAACTTGATTGAAACTAACGGGGAATAAAAAAAAAAACAACAAAGATTGAAACTGGGGGGTTGGAGATATCGGGAGATTCAGCCAGAGAAGCAGGTAAAGAACTGGTGAGGCTAATCAGCGAAAGGAATAACAACTCGATTTTCTGAAATATCACACCTTCATGATGAATGAGAGGGCTATCTTTGTCATGAGCCTCTGCTTGCAAACTGATTGATCAAGTGTTTGAATAATTGATCGCATCTTAGTATTGATCGGTGCAAGCCAGATTTATGAAAGGGCTGGAGAGACTTATCAGTTCCCCTTCCGGACCGTCAATCATACAGCAGAGATGTAAGTGAAGTCAATCAAATGAATATATTCATTCATTTATTCTTTAATTCGTTATCTTTATCGCTCACCATGCACTCAGTTTGTGGGGAAATGCAAGCTGTCATTGGGCGAGAGGCGATTGTTCAACCTGGACTAGTCGCCAGTATATCCCAGAGGACATAGAGACATAATATCATTCACCGTCTCATTCGCATGTCAAACAGAGATAAACAATCATTGACCCTCTCATTCAAACTTCATCTAGAAACATGTTAGTGGAGGTTCTCAGTCATCCAGGTCATGGTGAATTCTTGTAAAAATCTTCCGATTTTTTTTTTTTTCCCTTGTAGATGTTTCACTTGTCTCCCAGAATGTAATAATGATGCCGCCCACATAAAGGATTTTTGAGAAAAAAAAAAAAAACAATGAATAAAACAGAGGTTGTTTCCAAATCCAGTGTTGGGAGTTTGACGTCAGATCAATGCTGAATATTGACTGGTTTTTAATTTTTAACAATACCCAATGTAACCTTGATGTGAGCCAGTATGTGCTGCAGTTTTTTTTTAATTTGCTTTTTTTTTTTTGTAGTTTGTTTGTGGTTTTGACAGAACAAGTTATACAAATTTAGCCGGCATGGATGCGCAGTGGTTTGCGCTCCGGCCTTACAGCGAGAAGGACCCTGGCTCGTTTGCGACAACGGGACTTTTCTGTGTGGAGTTTGCATGTTTTCCACGTGTCCGGCTGGGTTTCCTCCGGGTTCTCTGGTTTTTCTTCCCACAGTCCACAAACATGCAGCAGGTTAAATAGAAAAAATTGGCAAAATTGCCCCGAAAGAGTGAGTGAGCGAATGATTGTCTGTCTTTGTATGTTGCCCTGCGATTGACTGGTGGATTGTACCCCGCCTCTGGCCCGCTGATAGCTGGGATAGGCTCCAGCATCCCCCCTGACCTTGAATGCAGGATAAGGAGCAGAAGATGGATGGATGGAAGTTATACAAATTTATTCCCGATATTTCTCAGTTGAACTTGTACATTTTACATCCTTTGAAAGTGTTGCATCATCACTGCATGCCATTGGAACATCTACTTACATCATTGTGGTTTCGTAAACATCACCTATTTTTAATTAATTTTCTAAGAAGCTTTTGTAAACCATCCAGTTTCATGAATACGTGATGACAGATTATATTAAAGGAACAGGCCAGGTATTGAGGACGTGCCTGCGTTTGCCATGATTCCTAATGTTAAGACAAGAAGACACTTCTGCGCTTTTCTGTGCAGCAGGAATAAACAAGAAATCTGACTCACGCTTGTTAGCTTAGCACAATAAGTACAGTATTAGCCTTTGGGATTTACAGAAATTCCCGCCAATGCTGTTTGGTCATCATGTAAACAAGATCTCAATTACACACCCTTTAAAAAGGCCTGTGTTGCGGTTAAATATGCCGATTTCCTTGAGTGTTAGCATGTCAAACAGCATAATGAACATTATGAACATCATCCAATGGCAGGTTATTTCCATCCCCCAGCTGGACGGAGAATCGTGTACGACTAAAGCGAGTCGAGGCCTCCCCCTGCAGCCATTCCGGCTCCTGTAGATCCCCAGCCTTTCGCTCGCCTGGCTCACCTACTTTCCTTGGATGATCCGACACTAAAAAAAATACATACTCTCTCAACAGGGGACTGGATTTGTGGCATCAAAAGCATCCTGGCTTCCGTTTTTAATTTGTTTGTATTCTGAGCTGCATTTTATAATCATGTTTTAGCACTACTCTGCAGATTCAATGGTTATACAGTCTGATTGCAGGCAGGTAAACGGGCCGTGTGTGTGCGGAAGGGGGGGATGATGGCATAAAATACGTGTGCACTGGAATAACTTCAAAAAAAGCATAGATGTTTGTGGTTAGACATGTTTGCGGCGACTTGTCATGTCAAATTAGACAAATTGCCCTCAAAGTTGGTGGAAGCGTTATCACTTCTCAGTTTCGACACCGTTCCCGCGAATCAAGATGTCAGTAAACAAGGAGCGGGCCACGGAAGAGAACGCTTTTACTCGGATATGTAGAGATTTGGAGTCGGAGAACTGTTACGCCGTAGAATTAAGGACTTACGATGCCCACAGAAGCCGCCGGGCTCAGAGTTGGCAGGAAAATGAGATTGAAAACTGTGGAAAGTGTCTCCCATCGGTTGGGTGGGCGGGTGGGCAGTGGGACGGGGGGTGGGGGCCAGTGGAAATGAAGAACCACTGACTCTGCTGCCGTTCAAACATACAAAACGAGATGATGGAAAACAACGGGGCCAGACTGCGCACCACTCTTTCTTCACTTTGACTCTGAACTGCAATGACATTTTAAGCTCTGTTTATTTAATTATTGTGTTTGAAAGGGGAAATCTCTCCGTACGTATATTGTTCCAAACAAAGCCTGAAGCAAATTATATCTCAGGTTCCCCAGGCGGAAAGGTAACATTAAAGACTGCGACCACCGGTTGTACACCCGTCATAATTAAAGAATAATCAATTCAATTGCAATCTACATTGTAAACATTACAAATGAGGAAAGAAGTTAAATGTCACTATTATCATTGCCAAAGTGAAGTTAGCATTAGCATCCGGACTCTATTGACACAGGCTGCAGATATTTTTTTTTTCTTAATTGCCAGAACTGATAAAGCTTGTACTCTGTAATGCTGAAAACCCAAATCGACCCTAATCGAATTGATTCCAATAAACCGACGCCAGACTAACAGTCTGTGGATATAAAGGTCAACAAAAGTAATATATTGATCGGGACTCAGACACAGTGGCACGGAGATGGACTCGCTGTGTGAACATATAGGCGGCCGGGATACGAGCGGTGGACAAACTATATTGAGGTCATCGTGACAAAATGGAGGTGATTCAAACATCCCATCTCATATAGGAGAACAGAGATTGAGGGATAGAGTGGAGGACAGTACAGACAGGCAGATAGCAGTCAGTGGGGAAATTACCGAGGGGTGTGGAACCAAAGATGCCGGCCGGCATTGAGAGAATGGTAAAATGTCAACTGAACACACACATTATGAAACACAAACAGTGGAAGGATGACGTGTGCGGGAATGGGGTGCATAGCGGGGGCGGTTGGACACAGAAAGTAGCGACATATGCGACGGATTTTGATGTTCAGGTGAGATGCTGAGGCGGCAGAACAGTCACGGAGCATAAAAAACGGCAAAGGAGGAGATCTGGCTAATGAGAATTAACTCCGGCATTAAACCCCTGATATGATTCTAATGAAAGTGAGCTCATTTGGCTAAAAAGCAAACGATAGCAAAGTCAAACGAGAGACGAGGAAGCCCGGCCTCTTTAAACGCACCCGATTCATGCTATTTTTGTAATTAAACCTGAGCGCGTACTGTACTTCTGCCGCTCACTTGTTATGTTGATAAAAATGTAAACAGGGGCATCGGGTTTCATTCAGACTGCATGCACTCATGCAAATTAGTTGCAGATGAATGGTTATTTTTAGGAGTCACACAAACACACACATAGGCTAAACTGCAATCGTGCATCAAACAAGCAAAGTAGGGAACATTATATGTGTTCTTCATGTTTTGAAGAAGCGTGCTGTATGTGCAACTGCGTGCACATACACATGCACATTTGTGTAGTGACTCCATATGGGACCTGTCATCATTAAATATTCATGCATTGGATTTGTCTTGTTAACAACTGCACAGATCAAAATCAGCGTTTGCATGGGTGTGTGCACGCACATGCACACTTACACAGACACACACTAACACGCGCATACACAATTTTGTGCATCAATATCACTTTGTGACAGAGGCCACATTTATGATGCATGTGCCTTATATGATGCGTCAGTTGACACATAACACACGAACAAACAGCGTACGTATGGACACACGCGTGTCATAATGGCGGCTCTAGGGGCCCGCCATTGACAACATCAAGATCCCCCAATTACCACGGCGGCTGATCTGTGTGGCAATTTCGCCTCTGTCAAATGTGCGCTGTCACTGAGCCGCCTCCCCTCATCTACGATCACGCGAGGAGACACACACTCACATTTGGGGATGAGGAAGGCATTATGGCAAAGACATGCAAAGATGCGCTAATATGCAGCTTGGTATGTCTTTTCTGTCATCCTGATAAACACACACACACAAACATACACACCTACGTGCACACAGAGGAAAGCCTTTTTTCCCTCTTTCCGCCCACCGCAGCAGCCTTGGCATGCCGTAGAGAGAGGCAAGAGGCCACATTTAGAAAACAGAAGGGGGCTGTTGCTCTGCTTGGATCGAGAGCTTGCACCAGGAGACGCCTGCAGCTCCTGTGAAAAAGCCAGGATGAAAGAGGAGCAGAAACTCTCCCACACTCTTCAGTATACATTAGGCTAAATCTCGCCGTCTCTTTCCTGTATCAACGGGCGCCGCGGAGGGGGCAGGGTAGGGGGTTTCTGTCGTAAACCGAGCCGGGGAGTACCACGTTACACGGGGAGGCATAACATTTTGGCTAGCAGCTCCTTTCCTGATTAGATGGGAATAAGTGATATCTTTGTTATGTTTTTCTTGCATTTTCTCCATCTTGAGCACTCAAATAAATAACGGCAGGTTTGTTTCAACATTACGTTTCCCACTTGTCAGTCAAAAAGTGCGGGCAGTGGCCTACCACCAGCTTTTTTTTTCTTTTTCTTCTCCATAAAATGGATTCCTTCCTTGTTTGCTCCTCAACCATGTACCATATATCACCATTCCAAAATTACATTCCATCATTTTTTGTTTATCCTAAACGGAGTGCTGCTATTTCCATCATGCTTGAAACGCAATCAAATATAATATATGACACTTCTGTGTGTGTGTGTTTGTGGGTGTGTGTGTCTGAGTGTGAGTCCCAACTCACTGGGATTTTTGAGACTATGTATATAACAACTTTCACTAAGGCCTTGTGAAATTGAGCTTTTATTATCTTATTTATATGACCATTGTTGTAAAATTCAACCTTATAAAAATAATTATTTATACAGAATGTGAGGATATTAACACAGAGTTGGGTCTAGACAAGATAAAGTGGAACCAAATTACCTTTTTGTGCTTGATGCCAGTGTTTTCGAGCCCTAAACAGACTAACATCATGAAGTAACCTTGGTAAACGAATCACCAGTGTGAACGGATTTTGTTCAGTCATAAAACATGCAACTATGTCTGCGTGTCATCTGGGCAGCTTTACTAAAGTTAAGGACCAGCTGGTTTGAGCGGTTAAATATGATCGCATCCAGTCCTACCACATCACATCACCAAGATATCCACCATAATCATTCCAAGACCAAGAAATACACTAGCTTGAACGGTGGTGCAGGCAGGTGATACACTATTACTTATGTAATATAATGTGGCTAACTGTAGGCTACTGGAAATTTGGAAATAGTGTATCAGTTATTTGAACTGTAAATGGATTTTCGAGGTTTAGTCCCTCCAAATAAGTGTTTCTGGGTTTATCACAAAGGTATAGAACTGTCAACTACTGCTTTGCGTTGTCCCTCTCAAAATGTAAATTGCCATTTAATGCTCTCCAAATCTAATATTTACTCAGGTCGGCCAGACAAAGTTTAATTTAAAAATTATATTGTTAGTTCTCCAGCTGTGTTTCCGTGCAAATGTAATGACTGTCCATAAAGGTGTCGCAGTGGCTGTGGCTTATTCATCCCATAATACACCTGTTGCGGTTGCTAAAGTTGTAGGATGTGTTCAAAGTGTCAGCTATGTGAAAATTTAACATTTAAAATGAAGACTCAAGCATTATTAAAGCAGTTTACGTACCTGTGTTCTTTGGCTTCCATGCAAAATAATCCAGGTTTCAAACCATACTCGAAGATGTTTTTAGGGAGATTTAATTTTCTTCAGTTGCAAACTCTCATATTAATAACGGTGCATCTGAAAATCCCCGGCGGCCTTGTTATGGGATGGAAGGCAGGAGGAAAGTGTGAACATATGGGCGCTGGAAAAATATGCCAGGGATTGGAGAGTAAAATGGTCTTAATAATGGCTGGGGATGTCATTTGAGATGCTCACAACAACTGCCCAATCAAACCTCTGCACTTCAAACACACACACACACACACACACACACACACACATACACACACACGCACACAAACATGAAAACACTGTCACACGCAAACGTTCAGAGTGGCCTCATTTCATTTGCTCGTCCCTTCCTCTTTTCCTTTTGTTTCTCACTCTTTGTTTCTCACTCTCTCTCACACGCACACACACATACACACACACACGCAAACACACATACACACACACACACACAAACACACACACAGCACACATCTCTCCTCTCTGGCCAGGCAGTCGAGCCGGGGTCAGAGTTCAACTCAGTAATGGAGTCTCTCCCACCTGGCGGTGTCAGGTAATACATGGAGGTGGGGTGTGTGATTGCATGTGTGTGTGAGTGTGTGCCCGTGTGGGGAGGCTGAAATGGGGCCGAGCTGAATGACCCAAATTGTGGCGGCAACCTTGAAGCTCTCAGGTGGTGCACACTGCAGAAAAAAAAGAAAAGCTAAAGTTAAAAAGGGGGAGAGAGAGAGCGAAAGAAAGAGAGAGAGAGAGAGAGAGGAAGGAAGGGGGAGGCTCAGAGGAAGTACTGTAGTAATAAATGTCCTTAAACTGGTTTCAGTTGTTTTCAGAACAAGGTGTGGTCCTCTCATCTCTGTGTGGCATTGCTGCTGATTGCAAACTGTGAGAGGTCTGCATGAGTGTGAGTATGTGTGTGTGTGTGTGTGTGTATGGGCACGTGTGTGTGTGCTTGCAAGATACACAATGAGTCAAAGTACAAAAAAATGCCTTTTTTTTGTTGTTTTTTTGCAGTGAATACATCATCACATTCACTTTCTTACTGAGGTACAATCACGATTTTTTTTTTTTGTATTCTTTTGTGCTCTCATATGTGTGTGTGTGGGTTTCCATGTGTGTGTGGGTGTGTGTGAGTGCTTCTAGGCTGAGCAGCTGGCTGTTTCTCAGCATCTTCTGATTAGTAATCAGGCAGCATTGTGTCTGAATGCAGATTGTTAGCAGGGTTGGATGGAGACGTGGTCTTAACACTATGGACCTCATCAGAACTGCAATCTAGCTTTTATTTAGTCTTATAAATTTGCGCTTGACTACATTCAAATATATTCTAATAGGGGCAGTCACACTGCCAAGAAACTGAGATCATCTGTAATGCACATCGTATCATCCACTTTAACATCCACTGTGATGAGAAAGCGCTTTACAGCGGGGCATAAAAAAAACAGATGAGGTCATCATGTCATGTGACATATGTTAAAGCGAATAAATGTTAATGACATCAAGTGATAAAACGTGGAAATAAGAATCTTTGTTTTTGTATCTGAATGTTCTATTTGAAATTATCATTAAATTATCATGTTTGATATTCACAAGTTGTTAGCAATGTTTCCTTTTAGTTTGATTCTAGTTTGCTGACAAACAGGAAGTGTTTTTTTGCTTTCTATGATACGCTAACCTGCTAGCATTTGGGACGAGGGAAATGAGTTGAGGGAAAATGTTTGCTTGTTGGCCTGTTTTGCCGATTGGGAATGGCGTGCTGGCTTGAGCTATAAACTATGACTCCAGCCACTTCCCAAATGCAGAAATGATAAAAAAAATGTGTTGAAGGCTGAACATACAATTAAATGTAATGTCTGAATAAATCAAGTCAAATGTGACTTGCAAGCGTGTCTCCCTTTCCGTGGAAGCGTTTTGATAACCATTCAAATGTCACCGGGGCAAATATTGTCATTGCATGTTGCATTCGGCGGTAAGTATCTATTATGTATGTCACGCTTATTTATTTACTGTATTGCTGACAGCACACATGAAGAAGACAGAAAAATAAATAATTAATTAACAGAGACCGTGAAAATAAAATAAAAACACACATGAATACATTTTGTGAACAATCTGCTCTGAATTAGGGGTAAGTGCGGTGCTAGCATCTATCTAGTATTTCTATGTATATGTATTTATCAGGGGAAGTTAAAATTCCTCGTGTGTTTTTACATAATAGTGTTGCAATACAACACAAGAGCATGTCCCTTTGTTTATATGGGAGTATTAAAATCAGTAGTGACTGACTCAACTGGGGCAAGGTAACAGAATCTGTAGGCTGCTATGCTTCGTGCTAAGCTAACTAGCTTTTGTTTTTTTTGCAGGTAAATTCCAAAGTTAAGTAACAAAAGCTACTTAAAAATACAAATGCATTGTGACACATTGAGCATCAGGCGACTGTCTGCGCTCATTCCCACCACATTTTCTGCAGAAGTGATTTTAAACATGATCAGAAGTCTCTATTCCCTGCATGGGTGCCACCGGTCGCCATATTTCTCACATTCAAGTGATGTCACTACTTTCTCAGATCTCAGACGCTTCCTTTGTGGATATGTTTTTGGCGTTAGTGACAACAAAAATAACAGCAACAGCAAAAAAACAGTACAATAAACTATTCGTAACAGAGTTTCCCCCAAAATATTTTATACTTTAGAAAAAGCACAGATTTAAATAATTCATGTTTTTTTTTTTCCAAGAGCAGAGACACAAAACAAAACTAAACAAAAAAAAAGAAAGAAAGAAAAAAGAATATTAGAATATTATTTTGAGTGTAAATAGCACAGAGCATAACTACATGAAATGCAAAGTTGATGGCTTTCCACCGCCAGAAATAGTCGACTTCAGTTTTGGCTGTGATGAAGTTTTTCAAACATTTGTCATGCATATTTGTTTTGAATAGGTTTTGGTTCATTATTTTAGCATTTTTCACCGCTGAAAAACATATGGCCATATTGATGAATAGGAGCTATTGTTTGAGGTAATATTTGTCATTCTGTTGTGATGGATTCGTGCGTGCATGTGTACGTGCGAAGGTTTGATTTATTACATCAGAGGCAGCATATACTTGCGCGGGTAAGAAAGAAAAAGTCTATTAAAATGACCTTCAGAGGAACTCTTGGCGCCGCTCGCACATGGACTAACAAAGAAAACTGAAAGTGACGAGCTGACAGGGAGTCTTTCGTTCCTACGTGTCCGCGTGTGTGTGTGTGTGTGTGTGTGCATGCGTGGATGTGTGCCCGCCTGTGGGTCGGCGGCTGAAGTTTGACAAGTTGTAATCCAAGGTGATTTCGCATTTTGAGGTAAGAGTAAACCTCATATTCTCGTGGTCAGAGGTGGCCCTTTCCCTCATTCTCACTTTTTCTTCTGGACTCCCTTATACTGATTACGCCTTCTGTGCAATTCCTTTTCCTTCCTCCCCCCCGTGCATATCTGTCTGTCCGTCCGAGCCAATGCCCTCCTCTTAAATTGCCCGGGAGTTTTGTCCCGTTCACCACCGATCACCGGGTAATAAACTCACTTCATTAAATCAGAGGCTCTCATTCATCAGCAGCCTGATCGCCTCCTCTATAGGAGCCACACTCAGACACACACCAATCATTAACCGCTGGATGTGTGTGGCCTCCTCCTGGTGGGATGTCCGCTCCTAACTGGATGATTTATTTACAATTCTGAGCGTGTGCTTCCCTGGTAAATGCTTGACTTTGAAGGGAAGGATTACTTTCTGCGGCAAGGGCAATGGGCATCCAGCCTGGGTGTGACTTGGCAAATATTAGAAGTAAATGCGGGATGCATAGCAGGCGACCAATAAAGAAATGTTGATTTGATGTTTTTTTTTTTTTTTTTTAGATATTACATTTGGTGGGCTACAGATCCAAAAGCACAAGTTATTAGGGAAATTATGTTGTTTTCAGATGCGGCGCACTTTACATGAGTACAATTTTGTACATGACAAACAAACAATGAAACATCACAAAACAATGTCTGTTCCCATGGAAATGGCTCTCTCTTAGGCGGCGGACGCAAAACCCATGCAGGAACTTTGCAATGAATGGGGAAAAAATAAATTAGCTTAAAAGAAAAAAGGGAAAGTTTTGCATGAATAATATAGAAGCCATTCAGAGCACAGATGGATTATGGCTTTCAGATTGACAAGGAAGCTTCTCTGCGGGCTTATTATCTTAAAAGACCATACTAGCAGATTTGCACATTTTAGACCATTAACTACAAATCACATACACTTCACATTGGCGTTGACCACTTTTCAATGCACGCTCTAAGTTTTTAGAGATTGATTTCCCCCTCGCTACTAATGCAGCCAAGATCATGCCTGCTATTGTAATTATTTTTTCCAGGTGCAATTAGGAAAATTTTCAAAATTTGAGCAGCAGCTGCCAAAAAGCAGAAAATGCCTCAATTTAATTAATGGTGATACGTCATCTCTGGTTACCTCCTCCCATAGGACAGGATTCTCCGACGGCAAAGCTCAACATTTTCAGACAAATGATTTAATAAAAAGCCCAAATTGAGCGGGTAAAGCTTTTTGAGGCGTGCCTGCTCCAACTTTTAAGATGTTCTGTAGCGACGCATCGAAAGTAGAAGCATTAAATGCTGAAATCTGGCATGAAATGCTGAAGTTGTTGCGTATCGTGATGTCCAGCTGTCAAATTTCCAGCAGTTTCTCTACAAATACAACGCCGTTCCAGTCGGCCGATTCAGACGCGGAATATTTGTTCGTTTGATTTATTTTTTGAATACTTTGTGCGTGGAGATCAGCATTTCCCTGCTGGATCCAAGGCGTGCTGTTGCTCTGCTGGATGGATGAAAAGAAACTTGAAATCCCCTAGAAAGGGCTCTGCAAACATACCTGCCTCGATTCGTGGTGATTCAGTTTTGTTCTCTTGTTGTTTTTGTGCATTGTCACAATACCAGCAGGAGCAGCGGGAGGGAAGGCTTGCCCTCACAGTTCACAGATGATGTTCTGCTCTAACGGTTAAAAAGTAAAAACAAAGTGCTACAAATTAAAATGAGATGCCAAATATTGTTTGGCAGGCGTTAATCCCCCCATGGTGCCCCTCCCAGTTTACATGCCAAGAGAACACTGGAGATTCAGTCCCACACAAGTAAGTATAAAAAAGTACTTTTTGTATTAACTATTCATTCATTCATTTACTGTCTACAACATTTATCCTGCAGTCACCGGGGCCAGAGCCTATCCCAGCTGTCAGTGAGTGAGGGATCATCTTGCGTCAGGGTTCATCATGCGTAGATCGCTGCACCACTATAGAGACTTAAAATGGTTAACTCTTTTATTCAAAAGTCATATAGAGACAAATATTCACTCCCTCACTCTATTCCAGCTGTCATTGGGTAAAAGAGGAGGTTCACATTGAGTCAGTCACAGTCAATAACAGCATAACTATGGACACTTAGAACCATTCACAAATCATATAGACATACATCCGTTCATCTTCTCATTCACACGTCTAAGCACTTAAGAGTCTCCAATAAATCTACTGCATTTTTTGGACTGTGGGAGGAAACCAGAGAACTCAGAGGAAACCGACGCACACACGGTAAAGGCCCTCTGTCAGAATCAAACTGGGGACCTTCTTGCTGTGAGGCGTTAGCACTAACCATTGTAGCATTTGCAATTAGTGCTAAAGTTGTCATCAGAGAATAGGACCAAGAGCAGATGCTTCATCGCCTTGGGATTAATATTAATTTAAAAAAAAAAAATCACCAACCAAGAAATTTAACAAGCAGGTAATAAATAGCTTTGGCGTTTAAAAGACAGTTTTACTCAGTTACCTCAAAGCATGAAAAGCATAATAAAAAAAAAAAAATAGCCTAAGAAATTTAATTACAAATAAATCTGAAACAAGGAGCTGTGAATCTAAAAACTCAAATAACTGTAAAAAATAAACTTGCACGATCATCATCAGAGTCTGCTGACGCCGTCTCGATGTGCAAGTGATTTCGGGAGAAGCGGAACTTAAAAGACTTCTATGGCAACAAACTAATATCCAACCGATGTCTGGGAATGTGATGGTAATTGATACAGGCAATTAATAGGCCTTGAAACCAACTTCGAAGTGAAAAAGGGGAACGCGAGTGTGTGAGAAAACTACTTGTTTGGATGAAATCCTCCCATCGCCGAGGAGCAGTGGATGAAACACGCATTAAGGAAATAAAATAAGAGTAAGAATAAGAATAAGAACAACTTTTTTTATCCCGAAGGAAATTGTTGTGCCAGAGTTTCAAGTAAAACATAACAATAATAAATAATAGTAGGAAATTGTATAAACAGTAAAAAAAAAAAAAAAAAAAGGGGGGGGGGGACTCAGAAATACAAATAAAACTATTAAGTGTCAAAGTCAAGGCTATAAAGTGTTAAAGTTAATAATAATCGCTGCGCCGACAGCTAATTTTTTATGTGACGCGTGACTCTCCAAATACCCAGCTAAAAGCTTCCTTGTGGTCCCAACGCGATGCCTTGTTCATCCCATTGCGCTGTCAGAATTTTAACAGGCGACGACGTTAATGAGAAAATCTCGATATGCTGAGAAAAGCGTGGGGATATCCGTGATTAGGGTGGTAATTTTTTTTTTTTTTTCAAAGCTTAAGAAAAAAATATATTCTAACATCGATCACTGACTGAGCGCTCTTCTTTCACACTTTGTGTGAATGACAGAAAAAAAAAAAGATTCAGTCCAGAGCGATATATATGGTGTCTGAAAAGGGCTTCATTATGAAAAGTGCTATTCATTTACACAGCAACATGAAGTGCTGGAAACCATTTAGTGCTAAGTTTATGATGATTGATCTTTGTCATGTGTAACAATGCTATAACTGCAGTTGTACTCAGGTGTACTGCTGTCCTTTTCCTGGTCAGATAGGACAGTTTCAGCTGGATTTCACTATTTGATATCAATTTTTAACTGTAGCCTGGTATAAATTTGTTCAGCCGCTGCATTCAGCATTTGCCACTTCATCTCCCGTTTAAAGAATTGCCCTCCTTTGGTAAACAAGAAAAAGTTGATTTGAGTTTTTGAGCTTTCAGTTTTTGTTTGTCTTCTTCAAGGAAGTCGCCCAATCTAAGGTTTGCCAGCTCATCCACTGTCTGCCATAAAAAGCATCACCTTCATTTTGTGAACAACAAACTCTGAACAAGCTTGGAGAGGACAAAAATGGCAGGACTGCATTTCTGCTTGATTGTTTTTTTTATAGTTTGTTTGTCTTCCTCTAGGAAGTAGCCCAATCCGAGATGATTCCACCTCACCCACCGTTTATAGCGTGGCCCTCCTTTCATAAACAACAAACTCTGAAGGAGCTAACTGGTGCTAACCCCCAAGCTGAAAATTCTGATGTTTCGCAAAGATATGGGTGAGACAAAAATGGCCTGCCGGATCAGCGGTGTCTATGAATGGCTTGAGGAAATACAAACAAGCGACAGCGTGTTTTTTTCATGGCCATTCTGTGAGTCAGCGATGGAGTGGAGGCAGAGCCCCTGTGGAAGGTCGTTAAATAGCACATGATGGGAAACATATTTCGTCAGAGGAATTGAATCTTTGGTCATCAAGGTCCCTCTAAAGACTTCTTCCGGCAATACACTAAACCTTATTTCTGTTTATTTATTCATTTACATCTTTCCTCTTTTTTTGAAATTCAAATAATAAATAACTATCGACTATTTTTCTCCGTTTAAGTCCTCAGAGTAACATTTTCTGGCACCAAATGGCTGAGGCCGTTTGCAATTCTGCATTTACAAAAGTTTTGCCTTAACATCTACTTCCCGGAGCTGCCCCTTTCACAATTTTTCTCTGTCCTCGGGGCATGTGGGCTGTATGATGGGATGTTTGGCTTGGGAACGACCGAGCCAAACCATCATGCCGTGCTGCTACTTTTGTGGAGGCAACAGGCAGAAGTTGTGAGACAAAACGTCAGCTATCTTGACTGTAAAAGACAAGAGTTTTTCAAATCACATCAGGAAGTATGCACCAGTGACACGCCTTTTTTCTGATTTAATTTTATCCTCACCAGTTAAAATGCTAGATGTAGACGACTACATGAGGGAGACAGTCGGTAAAAGACAAGCTAGACTTGAAAAAGCCATAAAACCATATCTCTGCATAGAAACCTTTGACTTTTGACATTATTTAGCCACAAATAAATACATTAATCATCATGATATGGTATTAGGAAACGTAATTTTCAGTTTTTCTAATATTTTTCATCTAACTTCCAGGAGTCTATTGAACCGTGAGCTAAATATTGTCTGGTCTAGACCGTTTCTGACTCTGTCTTTTAATCCATTTGCAAAGAGGTCGGAAGTTAATGTTTGCTCAATCCAGGCTTTCCAGACGTGACGCACAAGCAAGCTTTGATTGGATAAGACCCACCTGAATGCCGTCATTGATTGGTCTGGAAGACGAATGGCGGTCGGACAGCTGTTAAATGTGAACCGCACCCCAGCCTCCGCCCAGCTCATGTGAGACACAAACCACATAGTAAATCAGAGCCGGCTGAGGGCAGCATAGATCACCGCTAACAACACAACATCAAAAAATAGACAAGCGCAGGATAAATACCGAAGGAGAGAGGGAACGTTTCCGATAAACTCGATTCTGTTGTTTCTTTTTTTTCCTTTTAATCTTTTGCCGTATGGGTAACATTGTATCATTTTATTTCCTTTGTCTTAAAGGTTTCACTGAAATCACATAACCACATCTTATAATAAACCGGATTACTGTGATTTGATTTCCAATAAGTTTCATAAGTAAAGTAGATGGTACAATGTCTGTCAATATATATATATTTTTTTTTTCCATTACAACCCCTCTCTCTCTAAGCGCTCTGTAATCTCTCTGCTTACTGGATGACAAATCCCATGCCAGCTATGACTGTGTAAAACAATCCCGTCCGTCATTATAAAATATTGAGGAAAAGCATCCAGGCAGTTGTCACAGATGAGAAAATGTAGTCAAAATCAATAGCGGTTACACCGCCGCCGCATGTTTTGTCTATTTTAAGTAAAATAGAAAAAAAAATAGACAGAAAAAAAGCCGTAATCAAATCATATTGTAAAAGAGACAGCTTTTAAAACCTCGCTGATTGAATTACATCCCTTTTAGTTTGTTCTCGGCAACATGGGAGCCAGACTGAAAGAGACTCTTCCCAATACAAGCCAAAGCTACTCACATGAGACAATGGCATCAAATACTGCCACTCATCCATGATGCTATTGAGAAATCCTTAGAGAGTGGAAAAGGAATATTTAGCAGAGGGCTTCTTATTTTTATTTATTTATTTTTTGTTTTGTTTTGTTTTTACACTCTGCTCTCTTGGAATGCAATGGAAAAAAAAAAAAAAACATTAGTGGATGTTAGTGGGCAGGGGAGTCCCATCAATTTATCTTGTTTATGGAGACGACAGGAGACCGCTCAGCTATTGTGTCTGCCTCTCCACCACAATTGGTACAATACTCAGGACAAGGATTTAACCAGCTCCATCTGCCTCCTCCTGCACTCTTCACTCTCTAACTCCCCATCCGAATCAGTTCTCTGATCCTGCCGGGGTGTGAGCTGTAGGTTTACGCCTCCCTGCGCTCATTCTCTCTCCCCCTCCATATCCATCGATACTTTCCGTTTCCCTCCCCGTACTAAATCTGTCCCATCTTCCCCTCTCCCGCCTTCCTTCATTGACTCCGGTGGCTCCATCATTGACTTCTCTAACCCCTCTGACAGCCTTGACTTGACATTCAGACATCGTGTTTGTCTCCGTCAACACAGCCCGGGATATCTGATGCATGAGTGGACTATCAATAAGGGACGCAGCACGGCCTGTTCACCCTCCGGAAGACGTCTGTACTTCAAAACCGACAAAAGCTTTTTCTTCACACAGCTGTGAGCCATTAGCTTTGTGGTAAACCATTTTTTTGATTATATCCATTGGAAGCTGTTATCTGTGAATTAACAGGCCGGCTAAAGAGGAGTCGCGAATGAAGGCGTGATGTTGAGGTGGAATTGGTCGACCTGCTTGAAGGATAAGGTTAAAGGCCATCTCTCTTTGTTGCTGCATCATTTAGAGAAACATTCAAAGACATGAAACCCCCTTCAAATAGGCCCACACATCTTATTGTTGTTATAAAGTGAAATTGATTCGTATGGAAATTGTCACAGAGCCACAGCCACTCAGAAGTATGTCATTTAGAAATTGAGGCTCACATATGATATTTTATTTCTGATATTAATGAACATTCTGTCAAAGAAGGAACAGGCGTCCTCTTTTGTCCACGTGTGAGGACAGTCTACTCAACTGGACAGTGTTTAGCCAACTATCCGACTTAAAAGTGAACTATAGGGGTCTAAAAGGTGCATATACGTCCCCCCATGGTTCAATGACATTCGAAAGAATGCAATAAATCGATGTGCTGATATTCGTCTCCAAGCATGTGGAGAACAGCAGGGTACTACTGTGTGCAGTAAAAGCCAATTTGGTGGAGCTCGGGCGGTGGAGTGGCTATCTAGGAATACCGGGGCCGTCTCGAGCTCACACAGACCATGTTCGAGTGTTTTTTAGCAGGATGGTCAGCGTCTAATACCTGCCCGATGGGGGCTTGAATGGCGGCCCCTACTATGGGGATGTTAAATTGTAAAAGGCGATCGTGTAAAGTGTTTGAAAATACATCAATTTCTTTTGTTATTTTTTTCCACAAGCACATGATTTGTAGTAACACAAGGTTAAAAAAAGGTTTAACGTTTATCTCCATGAGGGCACGAATGCGATAATGCTCAGTGTCTCAAAGTCAAGGGTTAGGGCCATAGTGTGGAATTAAAGATGAATAATCCTTTTTGACAAAAGGACAAATATAACTTACAAACATTTCTGAAATTATCTGTTTCTCCCCAGCAATCTGGTAAAGAGAGGAAATGGCTCAACTTAAATAAACTAATTAAAATGATTGTTTTTAATGACTTTTTGTTTTTCTTCAGCAAATCAAGCTGTTTTCAAAATCAGCGAGAAAAATATCTAAATAAGCTTGAATAAAAATCCTGCAATCTACAATACAAAATGTAAAATTAGCTAGAATCACCCCACCAATTTCATCCTCTTTAAAAATTTGTCAAGTTGTACACTTAGTTTTTACATAATTACCGAAGAATTAGCAAAACTTACGGTCAGAAAATCCAACATTTGCCATGTTCATGGCTAAAGTAAAACAAAAAATAAAATATTGATTGTGTATATAGAGAGTGGTATGGTGCCTGGACTTCTCCGGTCTATGGACATTTGAACAAATTTGAACACCCTGAAAGGGTGGAAGACTTTAGAATTTAGAATGCAGCTGTAGCTGAATATCCATTCAGGGAGCCGTGGCTCAGTTGGTAGAGCAAGGTGTCCCTTCAATTGGAGACCCCGCTGTTTGATTCCCTGCTCCTCCTGTCTGCACACTAAAGTATCCATGGGCAAGATACTGAACCCTCAAGTTGCTCCCAATGAGCACCATAAGTGCTTTATAACTTGGGGCCATTTGCCATTTTAATCCCGATTGCAAAATCACGTCGGTCATTACATGTTTATTGACACAGTGATGTCGAGCTTATAACGCAAGGGCCAATGCACCTACCTGAAAACATCAACACATGATCTCAACACCCGACATTCCTCTCACCTCTCCTGGATTCTTTCCCACCCTTGACTCGCCTGTCTGACGCTGCACACCTGGAGGAAAAATGAGAGAATCCATTGACTTGCACCCTCCACCTACAAGAGACTCCTCATTACATTATTGATTGACATCATAAGCAACCTCGGCCCGACAAGCCTCAGCGCAAGGTAACTAAGCTAACAGGCTGCAACTTGTGTGCCTTTCTTCACCAAAATATCCAGAAGGGATGCATTCGCCTCTTCAGACAGACGCACAGACAGACGGACAGTTAGTCATAGTGCATTACACACTCTGTAAACACCAAGCCTGATGCTGCAGCCTTTTCCGTCCTCCCGTTTCCCAGACGGACTCTTTGGTGTTTTTCTTTTTAAAAACTATTTACTTGATGGAGAAATGATCCGGGCCAGTGAGCTGATACAGCTGGGGGGACCGAAAAAGACGGATCACACCCCGGAAAGAAAGGCAGCTGGGATGAAGAAATGCAGCCGTCAAAACTGTTGCTCCCGGACGAGGTCGGGACACGCAACCTCTTGACACCAACGATGCCGCCGGACGTACTGCTTGCGCCGGACAACCTTCCAATAACCTATTATTTCGCTGTCTTTTAAAGAAAAGCAATTTGGCTCACACTCAACATCTAAGATCATTAAAAGCTCCTTTGAAAGAAAAATATATATTCCCTAAGTGTTTAATCTGGTGTCCCTGTAAAAATGGTCATTTATCTCTTAATACTAAACTAAGTAGGTTGCAGCAAAAAAAAAAAAAAAAAAGGAAGAGAAAGGAAAACAATCAAGAACTATAATGGCAATAAAATCCCAATATTTTTTCTTACTGTATTACAGTTGAATATGTTAGATGACCCCCTCTGCACTCGGGGGAGTCATAGAATAGTCTTGGGGCTCATTTATGTTCAAATTTAAATCTGCAGAAGGACAGAGCCTTCTTCATTGCTTGCGTAATTCTATACATTCTTGGGGAGCTCGCGGATGCAGATGATCACTGTGAAAGGAAATGAGAAATGAAACAAAGAAGACACCATGGAATACAGAGTATAACCAGGCAGAAGAATTCTCCGTCCGCATGCCGCCATTTTTTAATGGCTGCACAGATGGACGCCGTCTGACGGTTCTGCCTACTTTTGTTTCTCGTTTTTTGGAAACTCAGAACTTGAAAGTGAACTCTGCACTGCCCCGTAGTGGCCATATGTCTTATCAACCACCCACCCATCTTCCCCTGCTTATTAGGAGTCGGGTTGCGGGGGCAGCAGCCAGAGCAGTGAGGCCCAGACCTCCCTCTCCCCCCGCCACATGGTCCAGCTCCTTCGGGGGGACCACAAGGCGTTCCCAGGCCAGCCTGGAGACATAGTCTCTCCAGTGTGTCCTGGGTCTTCCCCGTGGTCACTTCCCAGATGGACATGCCCGGAGGCGTCCGGGAGGCATCCTGACCAGATGCCCGAGCCATCTCATCCGGCTCCTCTCTATGCGGAGGAGCAGTGGCTCTACTCCGAGCTCATCCCAGATGACCGAACTTCTCACCCTATCTCTAAGGGAGAGTCCAGCAACCCTGCCAAGGAAACTAATTTTGGACGCTTCCATCCACGATCTTGTTCTTTTGGTCACTACCCGCAACAAGTGACCATAGGTGAGGGTGGGAACATAGATCAACTGGTAAATTGAGAGCTTCTCCTTTTGGCTCAGCTCCCTCAACACCAAGACAGACCGGTACGGAGTCCGCATCGCTGCAGACGGCGCACTGATCCACCTGTCGATCTTTCACTCCATCCTTCCCTCGCTCGTGAATAAGACCCCGAGATACTTGAACTCCTCCACTTTAGGCAGGACCTTTCCCCCGACCCAGAGTGGGCATCCCACCCGTTTCCAGTCGAGTACCTAGGTCTTGGATTTGGAGGAGCTGATCCTCATCCCATCCGCTTCACACTCAGCTTCAATCGTTGCAGTGAGAGCTGGAGATCATGGCCTGAAGAAGCCAACAGAACCACATCATCTGCAAAAATCAGAGACTAGATCCTGTGGCCACCAAACCAGATCCCATCAATGCTTTGACTGTGCCTAGAAATTCTGTCCATTAAAGTTATGAACAGAATTGGTGACAAGGGACAGCCCTGGCGGAGTCCAACTCACCAGAAACAGAGCCAACTTACAACCAGCAATGCGGACCAAACACCCATGCGGACCAAACACCCATCATACGGCGGACCAAACAGGCTGTGCGAGGGGGTTCGGTACCCCAAACCCCCAGAGCACCCCCCACAGGATTGCCCGCAGGACATGGTCAAATGCTCTCTCCAGATCCACAAAACACGTAGACTGGTTGGGCAAACTCCCATGCCACCTCTGGACCCTGCCGAGGGTATAGAGCTAGTCCACTGTTCCATGACCAGGACAAAAACTACACTGCTCCTTCTGGATCCGAGGTTCAGCGACCCAGCGTACCCTCCTCTCCAGCACTGCTGAATTGACCTTACCAGGGAGGCTGAGGAGTATGATCCCCCTGTAGTTGGAGCACACCCTCTGATCCCCCTTTTTAAAAAGATCAGGTTGAGGAGGTCTCGGAAGTATTCCTGGCACCGATTTACAACGTCTCGAGTTGAGGTCAGCAGCGCCCTGCTCCCACTGTACAGTGTGTTGATGGAGTACCGCTTGCCCCTTCTGAGCCGCCGGATGGTTTACCAGATTCTCCTTGAAGCCCAGCGGAAGTCGTTCTCTATGGTCTCCCCGAACTCCTCCTATGCCAGAGTTTTTTGCCTCGGAGTCCACCAGCTTGTTCCAGGGTTCCCACCCTGACAGGCACAGACCGTCTTACAGTCGCCTTGACTATAAACATTCTCATTCCAAGTCAATGACTTCCCTCCACAAATGTCTTCCAAATCACGCTTTTGTCTAGAAGGTAGATCAATCGTCTTTGGAACCGAACATTCATGGTTAAATTCCTGGCTCCTCCTGGTGTGTCGAAGTGTTGTTGAGCAAGACACTGAACCCTTAACTGCTCCCCTTGCACTGGTCAACAGCAACCAACTTCTCATGGTTCAACCATGATGGGTTAATTGCAGAGAACTTATTTCCCGACGGGGATTAATAAAGGATAAATTATTATTAAGGTTATTATCATGGCCACTGCAACAGGGAGATCATTGGATGAGAGGCTACAGCCAACTTTCACGTCAACAGGGTGGAATCCATATGTTCATTTTTGTCCTTTTTGCAGTATTTGATGAAGAAACACCAGGTCACACAGCTTGGCTCCAACAAGTAGTTGCACTCTCAATCCACACATTTTTGACGAAATGGGGAGTGATCAAGGTGAGAACCAACTGCACGGACACTGATAGTTACTTCCACACGGGAGGCTAATTTTTTCATCTGCGGGTGTTTTTTTTTTTTTTTTGTTTTACTCAGTTTTTTTTTTTCCCCACACAATAAGATGCGGTGTGAAAACCCGCACTGACTCGTTGACGCGACAGATCGGCGCCAAGAGGAAGACATTTCTACCAAACAGCCATGAGAGCTATAAGTAAATACAGCCGAGATAACAACCTGCATCTCTCTTCCTTCTTTATTGCCACCTACTCTACCTCCGCCTTCTCGCATCTCTGCCTCACTCTAGCCCCCCACACACACACACAAACACATACTAAACCCCCAACATCCCCGCCTCACCTCCCTGTGTGTTGTCGTGGCAACGTCGCAGCCGCCCCATTATAATGCCTGCGTGTTTGTAAGTGGAGTTGCCGCTTTGCCTCTGCCGGTTTCTCCCTTTTTCTCTTTGTCCCTTTGAAATAGAGGATAAAAAACAGGGTCCGGCGGGGGGGCGGGGGGTGAGGAGAGGGAGGTAAGTTTGGAAATCGGGAGGGGGGGGGGGGTCTCGAGCAATCGTTTAGCAGTTCCTTCGCTTGCTTTTATCCGTCCTCAGAGCGATTTTCTACATTTCCTTTTGTCTCGGAGGTTGGGGGGGCTGCTCAGCGCTCTAGTAAAAGTGGCTGTGTGAGAGAGCAGCAGCTGCGAAGTTTATTAGGCTGATCATGCACACACACTTTTTTCCACTCCCCCCCCCCCCATCTTACACATGAGTGTCTTCCCCTTTCTCTCTGTACTTTGAAACGCATGCATGCAGTCAGTGATACAGAGTGAGACGGAGAGTAAGGGAGCAATCGGATGCATCAACGAGGGGGGGGGCAAATCAAAGAGGATCCAGACGAAAACACACATGTCGGGCAGATGAAACGTACCCTTTGTGTTTGTTTCCAGAAGCACTGCATCTTTTAATGAGGAGCTGTGTGTGTGTGTGTGTGTGTGTGTGTGTGAGAGAGAGTGCAAATGATTCGTACATTTCTTGTGTTGTTGTTTTCTGTCATGAACTCTTACCTTTTCGGAGTTGTGTCTGGCAAGCGTGTCTGCTCACATAGAATGGCAGACTTTGAATGTGTGTGTTTGTGTGTGAGTGAGTGTGTGTGTGTGCGTGTGTGTGTGTGTGTGTGTATGTAATCTCCCAGATAAGGTAGGCAGATAGACAGAGCAGATAGGCAGGGGCGTTTGGGATGAGATTGCAGGAGGGGCTTAGAGCTGAAGCTGTAAATCACTTAACCTGGGGCTAATGGGCTTATAGGCTGTAACACGGTACACATACACACACACACACACGCGTGCTCACACACTCACTCATGCACAGATACAAATACGAACTCAGTTGGGCCTTGATTCATGAAAACACACGCACAAAATTACAAGATTTTGCCTTAGCAGGGCCCTAAGGCCTCAATCACGCTTATCTGAGATGCTAACTATTAAATCATCTCCATGCAGAACATCGAATTTGAAATGGACTCACTTAAAGGATGACGCCGATGATGAATTTACCCAACTGTGTTCACAATCAATCCAGCTATGCATGTAATTGCATGTCCATACACAGGTGTGGCATTTTGCCCCGCCCCCTCCACACACATAAACACACACACACACACAATTATCCATCCTGGTTTTGCATTGATGTTGCGTCACCGCGTGCGCGGCGTGGGCGTTTCAGATAAATATGCATGACGATCTTTTCTCTAACTCACACGTGTATCATTACCTACACTCGCCACCACGCGTGACCCGTCAAGTCCCAGGCGCTGGGTGGCGCTGAGGACAGTTGGTATTTTCAAATGGACGCAGCCTGAGGAGTGAATTGTCGCAGTTCGTTTCAAGACGGACACAGACACCCATCCTACGTGCCAGGTCACATATGGTGGCTCCTTCTCCCGGTGACTTGTTCATTACATTTCTCATTATGCCTTTACACACACTCGCCTCATCCTCTGCACCTGTTGAGGTGTGATTTACTGGCTCTGTGTTTACACCTGCTCCTCTCCTTGTCCCGCCGCCGCTAAATCTCACCCTCCTGCCCTCCATCTCACACTCTTCTCACTATCATTCCATCTGTCTACCTGTCTCCCTGCCTGGCCGCCTCATCATTCTTCCCGTGTATCTGACGGAGACCACGCTGTTGCCAAGGTTACAGCAGCCATTGTGTACCCGGTTGCCAGGTGACTGGTCGCCGTGGCGATGATCAAGAATTCTGAAACGGCGCCACCGCCGCCGCCGCCGCTGCCGCTGCCGCCGTCGTCGCTGACACTCCTCCTCCTCCTCCTCCTCCCTTCGACAGATAAATCTTCACAATTTTTTCCTCCCTTCCCCGCTCAGTCGATGTCCTTCCCTCCCTCCAGTCGACACTGGCAGAAGAAAGGCACGGCGACCTTTAAGAGGAACTGAGCAACAATAGAGGAATGAAATGGATGATGCCTTGTTTGTTTTCATTTCCTACATCCCCCCCCCCCCCCACTTCTCACTCTCTCTGGCACGCACCCGTTCGCTCTGCGCCCCCCCACCTCTATTTCTCTTTTCCTTCAATCCGTCCAGCTTGTCTGGTTTAATAATGAATTGTCTTTGCTTTTCCATCTCTTTGTCCTCGCTGCCCGCCTGTTTGATCACCCCTCCTAATTCTCCATCTTGCTCCCATTTCACTAAACAGCCGAGAATGAATGGCCGGCGGTCAGGTCTGTCTCCTTCTCCGTGTTTTGCTCGCCCCGGCGTCGGTGGCGAGTCGATCCCTTCCCTCCCCTCCTTCTTCATTTTTACAATGTCCTCCCTGTTGCTCCTGTCTTCCTCCTCCTCCTCCTCCTTCTCCATGCCGTAAAGCTTGCTGTAGGGCTCCGGCGTAAAACGTATTTATCCATTAATCCTATTTGATTTGATTTTATTATTTTGCTTTTTTTTTTTTTTTCGGCTTTAGTGAAACTTGATTACCACTCGGGTGAGCACGCCGCCGAATCACGGTCGCTAAACAGAGGAGTTTGTGCTTTTCTCCACAAAGACAAACCGAAAGACCAGTTCCATTTTGCAGAGTTGTTGATCAAATCCTTTGATGGATTTCTATTTTTTTTTTTCGCATTTATGTGAGATTTGATGCTACTGAGAAGAGCGACAGGCTTTTCACCTGACGATTTCATGCAAGTACAGAAACCTTTCTACTGATCAATACTTTCCTCCATTTTTTCTATCATTACTAACGAATATTCCAGCGTTTACGTTACAGCGGACACGAGGAGAATTTATTTTATGGTCATCGTCACATGTGGGTGGCACGGCGGTGCAGTGCTTAGCACTTTCGCCCCAAGAGGCTTGCTGGTACATTTCCGACACGGGGCCTTTTCTGTGTGGAGCTTGCATGCCCTTCCCATGTCTGTGCGTGTTTCCCCCAGCAGGTTAATTGCAAAAAAATTGGGAAAATTGCCCCAAATGAGTGGGTGAGCGAATGTCGTCTATCTTTGTCTGCAATTGACTTGCGACCAATCCAGGTTGTATCCCTTTTCATATATTTAATTAAGTAAACAAAAATAAATACCATCCACAATTCTTGTGGTCTGGATAAAAGAAAAGTCCATGTATAAATTCTGCATACGTGTTCCTCGTGTGGTCCGGGTGAGTTTGAACTTCAGTGACCATCTCGCTTCGTTTGACGCCTTGTTTCCTTCACCTCACTCCCTCGCTGCAGCTAAGCTCTTGGCAGAGGTTCTTCCAACAAGGCGCTCTGAAAGAGCAGCTTTTCGACTTTTGTAAGCTTTGTTCAGATGGAGCTGGCCTCCGTTGGCCTCCCAACGCCTGAGTCAAGTTTTTCTAATTTTAGTCGAGTAAGTTAAATATATATATTCGCAACAAATGTATCACATTGACTAAGTCACATGCAAAGTTTGGTGGAAAAACACATGACAGATAAAGTGTTGTTTCACACCACCTTAGATATGCTGACCTTACAATGAAGTTGAAATTCCAATAATATATATATATATTTTGTCTTTGATAGGTTAAAGTCATGAATCAAGTTGGGTGTAAAAAAACAACAACTTTTTTTGGCCATATTCCCCAGTCATAGCTCGAACTGAGGCTCTTATCCTTTTAATATGCTTACCCTAATGTGATACTTAATTCGTGTTCCCCATCACAAAGACAGATAATGGCACATAAAATTGGTGTGCAGTAGGGCTTCAACATTATGTGTTTTTCCTTTTATTATTTTTAAGATAGACGAGTATTATTCTGACATTTCCATTTCCATTAGACTTTATTCGGTCCGGAATTCATTTTACATTTTGACAGTCTTTTGGCTGAAAAAAAGATAAAAGTGTTTTATTTGTGGCTTGAAATGACATTACGCTAACTTCTCCTCCAAGCAAATATGAGGGTGAAGATGAAGGGGAAAAAAAGAAAAAAGAAAAGGACACATGTGGAATCTAATTAAAGTCTGAACCATATCTTGTCTTCCATCAAAGGCCTGAATTGGTTCGCAGCATGCTGATGTGCTTGTTCACCCCAAGTGGATATCAGACGGGGGAATGAGGGCAGACAGAAGAATACTTGAAACATAAACTATATTTATTGCACACGCTGACATTCTTTTAATGGCAGGTTAAATAAGCTGTTACCGAAAAGAAGGACCGCTGCATGTTTATGCGGAAACGGAGATCCCGGATAACACACTTGTCAAACGTGCCGATACTCTGATTGGCCAATTAAACCGAACACGCCATCTAGTCCACGGCCATTGTTACCGCATGCTGCGGATCTGAGGTGAGCAGAGCGAGACCAGCTCAAAAAGCACTGGTCGGGCGATGCCTGATGTTGGAAAATATGCGCGGGTCTCTTGTCCTCCATATTCATCAGGAATGCGTGGGATGTGATTAAGGATGGAGTGAAGGGCAAGGCAGACCTTATGGAAGTCCCTCAAAATAGCACTCGCTATTACCTCAGCAGCCGCTCCCATGATATTTTCAATGTGGAAATGAATTTGTGCATGAAAATGATGTTGTTGTTTAACGAAAAAAATCGACAATTAAGCTGGTAGTGTTCCATGGGGATAAAGGTCAGGTTTAGACAAACCCACAGAAGGGTGGGATTGTTTAACCCTCATATTATGTTAAGGGTCAATTTGACCCATTTCACCCATTGACCCAATGGGTCAAATTGACCCTTAACAGAATATGAGGGGTAACATTCATACAATAACCTGCACCTAGGGTCATGGGGGGAGCGCCGGAGAGCTATCCAAGCTTTCATTGGGCAAGAGGCAGGGGTTCAACCTGGACCGGTCGCCAGTCGATCACAGGGCCACATATTGTGACTTACAACCATTCACCTTGTCGTTCACACTTCGTACAGAAACATAAATCAATTCAGTCACTCCCAGATTTCTTGTCATTTACATGTCATATAGAGATATACAAACAACGCCTTTCTCATTCACACATTTTATACAGACATGCAACCATTTACCCCTTTATTCACAAGTTATATAAAGCCATACAATCATTCACTCTCATTCAACTGGTAAGCTGTCAATATGCATTTTTTCAACTTGCACGTCCTGTGATTATCACTGTTTACATTTCAATTTGCACTTTTCCAATTTGCACACCCAATACTTTCATATCATTGCATATCATGTATTGTTTTGTCTACTAAACTGTTTGGCTTCGCTGTGGACAGCAAGATAGGAATTTCATTGTACAGGGAAACATTTCCTGACTGTCCACATGACAAAAAAACACTACAACTCTGACTTCACACATCATATGGAAACACTCGTCCATTCAATTTCTAATTCACATTTTCCGATGAAAACTATTGCATCTTTTTGCGGGAGGAAACTGGAGAACCTGGAGGAAACCCACACAGACATGGGTAGCAGCCCCCTGCTGGAATCAAACCAGGAACCTTCTTGCTGTGCCGCCGTGCCACCTAGAGGTCCTAACAAGCCAAGTAACACTTAGTGGAATCTACGAATCGCAGCGTATTTTGGAGCTTAAAACGTTGCCTGCCCACCCATGTTCTTGGAAAGCCATCTGGATGTGAATATATGTGTGTCTGTGCAAAAGCAATGTCGGGCAGGTGATTGTCGTTCCCGGCGGCGGCATGTCGCGATGCAATGCTGATGCGCGTGTGGCTCCATCGCCCTGTCCCCCTGATGCATCTCTGAGCTTAGCCTGACGTGCTATTGATTTGTATGGAAATACTGCCTGTTCACACAGCAGGCTCAACGCCCTCATCAGTGCCCAGCTGTGGGACACTCACTGTGTTCTGTCATTTGATTTTGTGTGTATGTGTGTGTGAGTGTGTTCGAAAAAGGAGAGACAGGCAGTGAAAGAGAGGAGGAGAGGGAGATCTGTGAGAATGAAGGTAACAGTAACAGTATGAGGCTGAAAGGATGAGAGCAGAAGTTTGTGTGAGCTCATCAAACAAGTGTCATGCAAATTAAATGTGTTGGTGTTTCAATGCACACGAGCACTACCCTTGATCAATTCTGGAGCACACACACACACACACACACACGCACAAGCAGGCACAAGTCCCAGCCTGTCTTCATCGAATCCATGGGGTGACACATAATGACAGGAGGCAGCATTCAACATCCTCCTATCAACACAATACGTCCTTTCATTCACCAACCATTCTTCCTCATGTATTCCTCTTCCACCAGCGCAAGATTAGCTAGCCCTGCCCTTTTTCATCCTCCTCTACAACCTCTATACTCTATCTCTACTTTTCTCTCTGCACCGTTCCCCCATCCAAATCAGTCTCCTACTTCTCCGCCTCCATCCGCACCGCCCTATCTGCCACTATTTCGCCGCCATTCCCTCCATCTTTTCTTCCCAACCCGTTATCTCCCTGTCTCTTGCCTCACTCCATTCAAGTCGTGACCCTATTCGGTCCACGTGCTCATCACCAAATGACAAACTGGAGACAGCTTCCGCTTTTTAAAGGCCAAAGCGAGATGTGTGCAAATCTATCTCTGCCTCTTTCAGCCCTTTTACCACTCGTGCAATATGTGTTTTTTTTTTTTTTTCCCCCCTTCTCCCTCCCAGCCACCTTCAGCTTTCGCTGTCTAAAACTACAAGTAATGGCATTATTCACAACGAGAAAAGACCACACAAAGAAAAGGTCTGGCTGTATTGTGCGAGCGTGTATTTTCATAAACTCCATTTCTTCGCGTTAACACACTGACTGGCTATGCGGGTTCCTCTTTTCACAGAAGCCATTTCGGCTTTTGATATGTGTTGTACACATCGAAAATGGATCCCGTCTGATCTCCCTATACGCCTCCTTATTCGCGGAGTGGAGTTCATCTACCTTTAGTGGCTGACATGAATTTGTGGGAAGTAAATTTGTCACCCGCGCGGAGGCTACACCAAACGGATGCAAGCTGTATGAGGGCTGGCGTTTTAAAGCTGGAAAGGAATAGAAAAATGAATGTTTGCATTAGCTGTCTGTCTCTCAGTGGCTTTTCCCTCTTCATCCATGAAATAAGAATAACAGAGAAGACCCTTACACTCAAATGCACCTCTGAGTGGAACACCCTTAACTGCCATGGAGCTCACATCTAGCCTGCGGTCGAAAAGGTGAGGAAGGTTCCAAACCGAGGGAAATGACCTTGGAGTAGCTCTGAGTTGGACTTAATAAGAGCCGCTGCAGGTGTGTCAATGCATCCTTTCCTAGTCCCTTAACTGCTCACTGCCTTTTAGTAAAACTGACCTGTTTTTGTGCACCCACACGGTTTACAGTTTTCAGTTCTATAGCAGTGGTTGTCTCTCAAAACATACAGTATTTGTATTTGTGTGTGTTAGGGCTGGGTCTTTAACATGTTAATTTCAATTAATGTATTGCAGAATGAAAATATCTTTAAAAAAAGAAGTGAATTTACGCATTTTTGTCGCACTTGGATTTGCATTGCTGATTTATATTGCTGTTTCTCAGTGCAGTAATTCAAAGGGGACAGTTCGTCGGTGCACCTGCTGTTACCACTATAATGCAAAAAGTGTCGGAGCCAGTAAGCAGGTTGTTACTGCGAGTTGTTGTAGTTCGCTAATGTTAGCTTAAATGAGCATGCAATTCGCTAATGTCAGCTTTACGTGAGAATGTAGTTCGTTAATGTTAGCTTTATACGAGCACACAGGACGGCAATGTTAGCTTTGTATGAACGTACATCAGTAATATTAGTTTTATATAAGCATGCAGGCTGCTAATGTTAGCTTTGTACAAGAACGCAGGTAAGGAATGTTAGCTTCATGCGAACATGTAGGTCACTAATGTAAGCTTTGCACTGGTCAGTAATGTCAGTAATGTGCATACAGACTGGTAATATTTACCAGGTCTGTGCTGCTAACTCTGTACAAGCGTGTGGGCTGTAATGTTAAATTTGTATGATTACACATGCTGGAAATGTCAACTTTACAGATCGGTAGCTTAACCTTAACTTTATACGAGCATGCAGGCCGCTAATGTTAGCTCTGTATGAGCACACAGGTCAGTAATATTAGCTTTATATAAGCACACAGGTCACTAATGTAGGCTTTGTACAGGAAGGCAGGACAGCAATGTTAGCTTTTGACAAGCTAGCATGCTGATCACAAATCTTAGCTACATGTGCGCACACAGGTTCCTAATGTTAGCTTTGGATCAGAGTGCAGGTCTGCAATGGTAACTTTGCCACAGAAAATAACTGCATTACTAATACCAGCAGGCAGTGTAGCCAGTCAGCACTCAACCACATGCTTGGGCTCAAAACCTGAAACAATACATCAACAAATCGACCAATTCACTGCTGAGATGGATCACTGTGGACAATAGACCACCCTCTTCTACGTGGTAGAAGATAAAAGGTTACAAGAGGCGCTGTAGATTGATTCAGCTGAGGAGAATAACGAACTCCTGTACAGAAAGACAATTTCAAAACAAATCTAGCAGGCAGTATGAGAATGAAAGGGAAGTATCACAGGTCATGATGAAGAGAGATACACTCCTCCATTGGTATGTGTCATAGACACATAGGGAAAAACAATAGATTTTGAAGTATAAGCGCATATATGTTGATTCATTAATCAAACCACATTAAATGTATATTTTCCTCTGGATTGTGATTAATTTCTAAGAAAAGTATTACAAAGCCCCCAATCAATTGGATTTTTTTTTTTAACCGAGTCCCACCCCTAATGTACACACAAGACAGGCAAAATATGAGCTCACGTCTGTCCTCATTAATTTGCTCAATGATGCCGCAGCTCCATGGTTAGATAATAAAACTCTTTATTTATGGAACACTTTAACTCAAGCCATTAACGCTATGATAAAGGCACCTGAACATGTGGAAAACACAAGGACAAAACACATGAAGGAATGGGATCCCTGAAAGAGATTGTACATGTAAATATTAAGTATATTCGACATGTCTGTCTGGATAATATGTAAGTATATTTTAAAGCGGAGGTTCGAATGATCCGCCGATTCCGATAAGGTGGAAATTCTGGGGGAGATCCCTGATCTCATAAAACATAGCTCTGTTCAGAGATTGTAGCACCAGGCTCGGGATGTATTCTAGCCCTTCCATGTGATTGAAAGCAGTTTAAAAATTGAAATAACACAGTGGGCCGGCGGAGAAGAGGTCAAACCTGTTTCGTGTTTGCTACGAGTAAGAAGTCGAAGAGGCCGCTGTTACGTTCCAAAGTGTGGAACTAGTTCCTAGTGTGAGCGGTTAGGGGAGCGAACAAGGCATTACAGTAATCGAGGCAGTCGGATGTAACAGCGTGTGCAATTTTCTCAAAGTTACTGAAGGACACAGAAGCACACGAGTGATCTAATTCTAGAAGCATTGATGAAACATGACTGGACTGTTTTCTTTATGTGTTGCTCCAGGCTCAATTTGCTATCCAAGGTACAAACCAAGGTTTTTTTGTAGCTGATGTTTTCCCAGGAGCGCAGAGGCTGAGCAGAGGCTGAATTTGTTCTCTGATGTGTTCAGGGTCAATGATGAGAACTTGCCATTGAGTTAAGTTTTGACATCAAGCCTTTTTCTCATGTCATGTAGGCGACCCTGCCATAAAGCTTTTTTATCGGTGTCAGACCAGATCATATAACATGCACAGCTGTGAATCATCTATATATTGACGGTTATGTTGTGAGAAAGGATTATCTGTCCCAGAGGTGTCATATGCAAGATGAACCGAAAAGGTCCCAAATCCCTAAATAGTTCTCTGCGGTATTCCAAGTTTAGATTGAGCAAGTTCTCCTGGCAACCACAGCCAAGGATGAGAACAATAGTATAAAGGCGTTGGGGCTGTCATTGTCAGGGTGAAAATATGGTCAATATTCACCGACTGATATTTTTGGAATATATCTAACCAAAGGGAAAACGTGCTCTTGGATTATATTCATCGTTGGAGTAGGCGATGAGCAGGGCTGTGCAATCGGGAGAGTAAAGCGGGAGTCACCTTTTACGCGGGGAAAGACGAGGGCGGGGAACTCAGCTGGAGTTCAGGGAAAAATAAATTGTAGGTCGTCTCGGCCAAATACTCGATGTTCAATGCTGAGGATGCTTTCGAGCTGACGGCCCGCTCCCTCGACGCTGAGAAATTAACATGTAGCATGAATGACATTTCCATGGTGCTGAAAGTCCAATGGAGCACAGGATGGAAGGTGATAGGTGATTGATATATGGTTGCTCATCAGTGATTAACTGTGAAAAACCTGGATTTTAACATGATGGCTCCCCTTTCTGTTGACGCAACGCTAGTCTCGGTAGTGATCAATAACGTGAAACCAAGCCCTCACAGAATCACCCCTGGGCTCTGCGCTAGCCAGATGAGCACAACGGGCTTATCTCCCTTTTTTTTTTGTTCTTTCAGGCCAATTTATTTATTCATTTCTAGACATTTCAACATATGCAGCCCACCTTTGAGTTTGACAAGCAGAGAAAATCCCAACAATATGACACGCTTTTTGCAAATTACACGATCCAACGTCTTTGCTCGCCGGGTCGAAATCGTTCCAGCTGGTGATTCCTACAAAATATCCGAGTGCCAAATAAAACGTTCGGATAGAGCTCTCCTCTAAAGTAGATAATCAGAAAAACGTGTCAGTGCAGTTGTTGCGTCCAGCCAGTCCCTGCAAGTTAACCTGTGAGGAAGACGGACCTTTTTTTAAAGTGTTTGAAACCATTATTGCTCTGCCGCAAACAACAGTTTTATCAGAAAATTAAAAAAAAACAAACTCCTCTTATGGTAATTTTAGAGGAAGAGATGAGAGGGATACAGCTCTTACTGTGATTCGGGATCTTTGAAAGCCTTGCACGGTGCGAAAAGATTTGATTGATTACGCTAGAAAAGACGGTAATTAGCCCCAACTGATTGCATCATCACGACGTGATCGGTCCTTCAAACTCCTTTTAATGCGCGGATGACATTCTCGGGGTCAAATGAAGAATTCAGCTGAGGCTCCCACGGCACCTTGGGCCTTTCAAGCCATGTGCGGTGACCTCAACGTGATGATTTTCACTTGGCAGCTTACTGAGCATGGCATTCTTTCACCAACGAAAACTACACGGAGCCAAGTGTGGCCACGCAGGCGATCTGCGGCGTAACTCGGACCGTTGTAAAAGTGGTTTATCGCGCCGCGTCCGCGCGTGTTTGTCTAAGCGTGAGTGGACTGGGATTTTTTACAATGCCGAGGGTCCAGAAATGGCGAACCTGGGAATAGAGACCCTAAAAACTAGTCTCCTGTGAGCTCTTTATCAAGTGTTTTATTCGAGAATGTCTGTTTTTAGGGTTGAGTGTATAGGTTAGGGGCTAGGACAGTATTCGCTCATAAATTAAAATATGTGTTTACTTTGGTTGGACAGGAAGAGGCCGTTTTTTTTTTTTTTCAATCCAAGAAAAACAGAAATTGCACTTTCACTTTAGCTTTCGAAGGGGTTTATTTGACCGTAGTTGGCAGCCATGTGGCTCAATAGCAGAATTACGGTGATAATGGACGAACGACAAGGCATTACACCGCTCCTCCGTTGCATGTGGCTGAATGTGTATAGAAAACATTACTTACACACACTCGAGCGTTCACTCAGCCGGCCCGATATGCAGTAACATCCATTTAACAAACACAGTTCTTTTATGATATTTTCTGGTAAATGACAAAAGAGGGGGATGTTTGAGGAATTTTTTTTGCAGCAAATTTGGTGATAGGGGTTGGGGGCTTAGGGGAGTGTACTACGCATTAAGAATGTCCTCTCCTTTATGCTCAGGTGCTTTATGCCTGCTCTTTTATTTCATTTTAGGTCATTACTTGCTTGCAGAGACTCCATATTTCTCTCCTTTTATCAGCTTTTTTTTCCTCTTCCCCCACCCGTAATCGCTCCATCCTCTTAAAAAAGCATTTTCCAGTCTGCTTTGGCTAAGTGCAGGCTTTATTTGATTTTTTTCCTCCAGAGCCTCTGTCCATTTTGCCAACTCTAATTCACAAATCATCACACACTCTCTTATTGTGTTTTCTTTAATTTACACTCCAGTTCTCTCGGAACGCTTATGTGCTTACACATTTTGCATAATATAACACAGGTGAAGCACACTATCTTGAGTCAGCCCTGACCTTGCATTGCAGAATATAATCTCTGGGAAGTATTTATATGCTTTAAACGCATCCTTGTGGGTTTCAGGCGCCTGGTAAAATAAGGTTGATTAAATTGTCATGTTTGAAATGAGTTGTCTGGATTTGTCTTTCTCAGCCATCTCTCCATCAGTTAAGAGTTCCATATCGCTTTTTCTGACACTTCATTTTCACCTCACAACCTGCTATAGATATTTTGCCCCATTGATAAGAATTTTTATTGACTGCTGATCATGGAATTCAAACTATCATTAGAAATTGTTCACACAGTAGAGTTTTTTGTTTTCTTTACACCTCAGTGAGCTTTGTTATTTTCAAGCTGAATGGTAGTGGTAATGAAAAAGTTTACTTTTAAAGGCCATGGCTGTAGCATGGTATTGTTTCATTCATTCATTATCTTTACAGCTTTTCCTGCAGTTGTGGGTGGAGGGTGGGGGAGCCCATTTCAGCTGTCACTGGGCAAAATACAGGGTTCACCCTGGACCAGCCGCCAGTTGATCACAGGTCCACATATTGAGATGTCACCCTCCCATTTGCATATTATATAGACATAAAACCATTCACTCACTCTTTAATGTCATATAAACATTTACTCGCTCATTACCTGTCATAGAGACATACAACCATTCACACATCACACAGAGATGTATGAACACTCACTCTATCCTTCATTGATTCTCAGAATCAAGCCAAGGACCTTCTTGTCGTGAGGCCGAAGTGTTAGCCTCTGGGTCACATGGCATATTGCCATCAATGGCACATTTCAATATGTTCTCAACCTGTAGATTGCTTTTCACACCTTTCAGAGCGCTTTATGCTCAAAAGCATTCATCCATTCGCAGGGTGGCGGGGCTGCAATACAAGGTCCGAACCGTGCCGTCGAGAGCAACTTGGGGGGGTTCAGTGAGGCCCGAGGACACTTGGGAACCAAAACGCCAACCCCCTAATTGTAGACCCCACATTGCTGCTTAGTGTATTATAGTTTTATTGGTTAAAGTTGCTTACAAGAGCACAAAGATTGAGTTTCTTCGACTGGTGCGCTTAAAAGATTCAGTGGAACAGACCCATGTTCCTTCCTGTTTAAGCTGCAGCCATTGTATCATCAGGATATTTTGATGCACCATTCCCTCTGATGCCCCATCTCTTTTATTTTTTCACTAAGATATGCACTTACATTACCCTCCTCCTCGCAATCACCTAAAGCCTTTCCCACATGCGACATGCACATCGTTTGCATGTATTTACAGGATTGATAAATGGCTCATATTGATTTAGATTTTCAAGAGGTTGCCGAAATTAAACATTTTCAAGGCGAACCAAGGATTTTCTCAACAACGAAGTCTTACTTCTCTCCATTTGGCCCATAATCTCTGCTGGGCTGGGAGCGCAGAGGTAGAATAGAAATCGCCCTTTTTTTTTTCCTTTGCAATGATTTCTTTTTTTTTAAATTCCCACATGAACATTGCATTTGCTTGGCAGATCAGCTGAACTTCTTTTAGGTCAATTTGTCTTCTATTGTTTTTCCGTTCCATTCTATCTGCAGTGAGCATAGGCTCTGGCATCATCAAAATTTGCAGGAGAAAGTATTTCCTTTGTTTGACTTTCAAACAATGCATTTGTGTGTAGATGAAGAACGCTTTGGTTCAGGTTTGAGAAGCAGCGCCAAACTGGCTTCCAAGGGCGTGTGATCTTTGTACGTCATTCAAATAAACCAACAAGCGTCTACTTGAATGTTTGACATATCTAGCTCGTAACTCTGAGCACGTATTTTGGATATACAGCCAAAAAAATAGATTTCCAACTGGAATCTGTTTTAAAACTCCCAAACCCTGACCCATTTGTTTTCTTGAAATAGCTGAGGGTCTATAAATGTTAACATTCTCTGCATTACATCCTTAGCTTTATATCTGCTTTTTCACCCCCTTTCTTTCTCCTCCGTAGGAAGTAACACGCTGACCTTATTTCCGAGTCTGGCTCTATTGAGGGACTTCTTTCCTCATTTCCCCCCCTCCAACAGGTCTGAGGCAAGTGGAGGAAAATGGAGCAGACACTGCATACATTTAACGTGCTGGCACACACCCATAAATACACGCAGGAAGTGACAGACAAGGGAGGCACGGCCACAGGGGATGGTGAAGGTGTGTTTGTGTGTGTGTGTGTGTGTGTGTGTGTGTGTGTGTGTTTGTGTGGGACAGAGAGAAAAAGAAAGAGAGAGAGTAGTATGGCTGACACCAATATGGTGTTCTATTTGTCTGTTCATATTGGTAAACACCACCTCATCGAGCTTTAACGCAGCTCCCCTAGTGACACGCGGAGTGTAATTATGACACATTGTCCTGCTTCTTTTTTTCCTCTGGCAGCTATCACACAATGTATAAACACACACACACACACGTTCGTGCAAACACAATCGTGCAACCACTCTGTCGAAGACCCATGCAGCAAAACTGCGCACAGACACACTCTGGTAGGGATGGAAAGGCCAATATACACACAAACGCCTAAACCAGAGAAATACACTAACACGCCCTAACCCAGACACACATGCACAGGAACACACAGCGGTTTTCTCATCTTGCATTGTGTTTGCTTGCTGGCTTTGTTCCATCTATCACAGCATGACAGCCAGTCACTGTGGATTAGCGCCATGTCAGCCTCAACAGAGAAATCAATGGTGAAATATATAAATAAGAGCACAGTTAGAGCGGTTCATTGGGGAGAAGGCAACAAGTGGGGTGCAGGATGCAGCGCTACCCGCCACCAGAGGGAGATGATGAGCTTCTCAGTGGCGGGAGAGAGGAGGGTGTGCTAAGGTTTTCCTTTGTTTGGTCTCCATCATGCTATTAAATCTCTCAGCTGCAACACGTGGGTGTCTGAAATGCAGAAAGCACACCGCTTCACTCACCTTAGAATGACCTCACCGCTGCGAAAAGCTAGAATTAACCTTGAAACTGACTGTCTGGCCATCAAGGGCTGACCCCCCACCATCCTAGGTTGGTCTTAATGACTTGATGATGGAAAAATTAATGGAAAAACCAAAAAAAAAAAAAAAAAAATGAACGAACTAAGTGTATCCAAGGCTCAAAGGACAGAAGAAGGGGACTCGGTAGCCTGTGGAGGAGATAAATAAGGGCATAAAGAAAAAAAAGAGGGAAAATTGCTCCAGCTGCTCAGGATTACTAAGTGGAAGATTTTGAGTGGCATTTAAATATAAAAAAAAAGAGGAGGTTGATGCTGAGCCGTGCCTCGTTCATATCGATCCGGTGCCCACAACCGGGGGGAGGGGATACAGGACTGCACCCGCCCGAAAATGCTAATGAAAAGCACATTTCCTCATATAATCTGTATTTGGGTTGTGAATGCTCGAGCATTTCAAATGCTTTTGTTCTTACGTCCGCTTTCTTGTCAAAGCTCAAACGCACATTCAGGCGTGCGTGTGCGTGCGTATGCTCACGATGTGACACCTCATCACGGTGATTGCAACAGTCGCTAATTAATAGGCTAAATTCTGCTAATTGAACTTGCTTATGCCAAACCTTTTCCTTTCCTTCGACTCCACTTGCGTTCGCCGTGGACGTTGGGATCACGCTGTTAGCTTTAATTCAAATTTGCATGGTGATTACTTCACTGTTCCACAGAGGAACGCAATCTGCTCTTTCATCATTGCTTTCAATAATTCCTCGACGCTAATCCCGCATTCACCGATTTTCAACCTTTTCTAATTTTCTCCCTGGGATCATCTCCTCCAACACACACCTGCTACTGACTGAAGCCTCAAGGAGGAGAGAGGAGCTTAAAAGGAAGGAGAAGGGAAAAGAAGTACACAACGTTCGGTTAAATGAGCAGAGTGTGGAAGGGAGGACTGGATCCGGGAGGAAAGCAGGGAGGGACAGCCATTAGCCACTCCAGATGTTTCTCTTGAATATTAATATGAAAGCGCCACATAAGCGCGTGTATGCACACACACATTGCTCGATCCCGTAAAACCGAAAGGTAGCGAGAGAACCGGGAAAAATAAGACCTTATGTTTTCTACATTATACATAAAAGTCATGCAAAATACATTTAATCGATACGTGTTGGGCAAGAAATAAAAGCCGTGCGTCGCATTTATAATAAGATGTGTCAGTTGTCATGCAAAAAATTACAATGCACTCGCATGCAAGAGCACACGTTTCAGTTTACACATATGTGCACACACGTGCACGGGAATAATGTGTATAAAAAACAGATGTACTAGATTTACAATCCTGAGACGTGCCGTTCAGATTTATAACGGACAGAGTGGGAAAATATGCACATAGCTATAGGGATGTGCATATTTTCTGTGTGAAACACACACATGTATGAAGAAAATCACACACACGCACACACACACACACTGTGGGGTATAAGAAAAGGAAGAAAGGCAGCAGTGCATGATGGGCAGTGGCAGCCAAAGAAAGAGAGGCTGCGAGGGGGCAGAGGCTGAAAGAATACCCAGAGTGAACATTACATATTTGACAGGGGATAAAGTACAAAAATCACTTTTTTCTCCCGGATGTGTTACAGACTCAGTGTCCCAAAACACTAAGAGTCATAATGACTGGGTCATTTTAAAAGGAGACAATTGGATGGTCAAGGTTTACTTTTACCGCTTTTGGATCCGCTGCCCACCTGGTGCATGAGTGGCCGCTTGTCACTCATTGCTGAGCAGAGCCAAAAACATAATATAGTAGTCTCTTTATATCAAAAAGCTGAGCTGTAGAAATATTTCATGATACACAACACCTGATAGACTAACTGAATTCCACAAGCCTGAGGAGGGGCTTGAAATTATTATGTATAATAAGAATATTTACTTTCCTTTTCATGGCACTTTACATTTAATATGTTTAAGTGGCATTATGAGACAATGGACTGAAATTTCTTCCCTCTCTGATGGTTAAATATATGCACATTCATGTACATCCTTTTATAGTCAGTTCTGCAGTGGGCAATAAATCCACCGTTCCAGTTTGTCCATGAAAATTAACATTCTGAAAAACTATACTATACTGTATAAAAAGCCCTCGGTTAAAGGTGCCATTAAAGTTGCAGGGGTTAGGCCTCCTCATACCAGCGAAGGACCACTTAAATAATGATAAACACAGGAAAAGCACAAATAAGTTTTGGGAAAAATTAGGAGCTCCAGAAGAAATTTTAACATTATTGATAACCTCACAAAAGTAAATTTGAGTAAGCACTGGACAATATTAATTTACATTGGTATATCTGATAAAGTGGCACTGTTTAGAAGTTCTATTATATGTAAGCCTTAAATGATTGACAGGTGTCATGTGCTGTCATAACATCGACGTAAACATACGAGCAAAATGCATAATCCTTTGTCATTCAGTTTTCATGATTTCTCTGATATATGTTTGTTGATTCAAAAGTCAATTTCATGTCAGCACTTAAATGATTTCAAGTCTTTTTTATACGAAAAACCACAAAGGCTTTTTCAAGCCTGAACACTGATATAACTGTGTACTTACACAATATATATAGCAACAGTGTCATCCGCAAGATGTAATTTATCAACT